>NC_088338.1:3167500-3535000 GCF_036884655.1 Musa acuminata AAA Group | reverse complement strand
ATTAGTGAAAGTAATAGAAGAGTGATTTCAGTTTGTATGTATGTAAGGTAACTTCCTATTAGTAGGCCTGTAAATCTTGAATGTGATAGAAGAGTGCTTTCAGTTATTCTTTGACCCAGTTACATCTATCCATACATAAAGGTGGCAGGATGAGAAGCATTTCGAAGATATGGCCAATCAATTTCTTGTTACATAAGATGGGAGTAAGAGGATAAGAGAAGGAATGATGGAGAAGAGTTCATCAACTTTGACCAGTGGAACAAATGTAATTAGAGAATAATCAATCAGGGGAACAAATTAGAGCAACAGAAGGAGACACGTTTTCTAAGTTAGCTGGAAATGTTAGGCAGCATATTCAATTTTGTTAAAATAGCAAACTCCTAGGTGTATAGGCAGATAATTTGGAAAAAAGACATTAAAACAGCAAACTCCTAGGTGTATAGACAGTCACTCTGGAAAAAAGACATTAAAAATAAGTGTTGAATTACAGATCACATTTTGCTATATATAAGATGTATACAAGCCTGTTCGATAGGGTTCTAAGAAAAAATTATAATATGCATTCCTCATATGATTTTGCTACATTGATAATGTAAAATGAATCTTTTATCTCCCTTTGTCTGTGTGGTCATAATTCTGATTACAATCTCAGTACTTACTAGGTTTTCATTACTGTAGTAAAGTAACGAAAGTAAAAGCAAAAGTAGAAGTACTGACTGTAACAATTAAGATAATGATGCCATGCATTGTGGCTCAAAAACATGCATAACAAAAAGGTTTAAAGAACCAACATTTTGTGCCAGTATCTGTTTATTTTGCAATCATGTTGAACTACTCTTATTTCATGTAACTCATCAAACATGCGATTTTTCCGAAAAAGGGTGTCACTGTCTTGCTCAAAATGATAAATATCCTCATCCTGCCACTCTTTAGTAACAACCATTTGTAACAATAAAAACATTACCTAAGAGAAAACGTGTTACTTGGCATCCACCTAAGCACCGTCAAAACCCTCAAGCAGTTGGCTGGCCTGAAACAACTGCAGAATGCTAAGTATCCAGGTGGTCCTGTGGTGAGACTAACTTATCTGTTCAGGCATGTAGCACTGGCTTGTGGCAACATCTAGGTAGACACAAGGGAAAGAGCAAGATGCAATAATGTCTACTGTGTAGGTAAATTATGTTATAGTGTGGAATGCCAAATATTTTTGCATTTCTTCTGTAGGACACATAAATTATGAGGAGAATATTTGACCTTTATACTTATGCTCATCCTTTACGTGTTTTCAGTTTTTTTCTAAACCTATAGCAATTAGTATAGAATAGGCTAATAAAAGAAGGGAATAAACATAATTCTATTCTTCATATGTGATACACAAAAGATTATTTCCATAAAGATGGTACTGGATGCAAATAAAGGAACTTATTTATTGATGACGGAGACCATATGAACTTGCATTTTCATACATATATGACCATTATTTATGTAATTTAACATTTTGTTCGAGAATAGGACTGAAGTTTGATTTCTATTTTCACATCTATTTATAGTTTATTGAGTTGTGTTTTTTGCACAGGTATTGCCATCTTTGAGAGAGAAGCATGATGAATTTATGTTGAGGGAACTAGTCAAAAGATGGTTAAATCATAAAGTTATGGTCAGGTGGCTTTCACGTTTTTTTCATTACCTTGATCGATACTTCATTGCACGAAGGTCGCTTCCTCCGCTGAATGAAGTTGGGCTTACTTGCTTCCGTAACCTGGTACAATCACATACTTCTTTTTCCATGGTGCATCATGTAACTTGCAGTTACACATTCTCTGTGATTCAAACATTTTGCGTGCAGCTTATTTTACTTCAGTTCCTTAGGAAATGCTCTCTTTGTTGTAGGTTTACCAGGAGATTAAAGGCAAGGTTAAAGATGCTGTCATCTCTTTGGTAAGCTGAAAATCTTTTGTTTCAAGTATTAGTTAGATTCAGTTCTATCTGGCTAGGTTTGACTATAGTTGGTCTTGCGAGCAGATCGAGCAAGAGCGTGAGGGGGAACAAATTGATAGGGCTTTGTTGAAGAATGTCTTGGACATTTTCGTTGAGATTGGATTGGGTAACATGGATTGTTATGAAAATGACTTTGAAGCATATTTCCTTAAAGATAC
Source organism: Musa acuminata AAA Group (assembly GCF_036884655.1). NCBI lineage: Eukaryota > Viridiplantae > Streptophyta > Magnoliopsida > Zingiberales > Musaceae > Musa > Musa acuminata. Next base: position 3,532,844 of record NC_088338.1, on the reverse strand, counting down.
AGCAGCCTATTATTCTAGGAAAGCTTCCATTTGGATTCTAGAGGATTCATGCCCAGATTACATGTTAAAGGTATTTCCTATACAAATATAAATTAAATATTCAGTTTTCTCATTGTTGTGAGTGTTTGATGTTTTATCTGGCTTTGGTTAGGTCGAGGAGTGCTTAAAACGGGAGAAGGATAGGGTTGCTCATTACTTGCATTCTAGCAGTGAACAGAAATTGTTAGAGGTAAATTGTGCTTTGTCATGAATTCCCTTGATTGCTGAAATGGTTAGTGTCCTAAATGTGTGTTTAAAGATATAATATTTTAATATTTTAAAAAGCCTAATATATTGTGGCGTTGATAAAATCCTTATACATTGTAGAATTTATACACCAAGCAAGACAACATGGGTGTGTGGGTGAATCATGAATATTTTATCTAGAAACTTTTATTTAGTCGTTAAATATTCCTTGTCATTTTTTCATTTATTTGTAGAAAGTGCAACACGAGTTGCTATTTATATATGCGAGCCAACTTCTGGAAAAGGAACATTCCGGATGCCATGCCTTACTTCGAGATGACAAGGTGCATTGATCTCTTTGATGTTGATGAATTAGATTCATTCTGAGAAATTTAAAAAGATTTACTGACCACACATCTAATTAACATTTAGGTGGATGACCTCTCGCGTATGTATAGGCTTTTTTGCAAAATACCTCATGGCCTGGATCCTGTTTCTCAAATATTTAAGCTGGTCAGTCTCTGATATTTGATGTTCTTACTTTATGGAATTTTAAACAAAAAGTTTAAGATGAACCATGTGATCTCTAAATAATCACTTTGGTGCAGCATGTGACCGCAGAAGGTACAGCCTTAGTCAAACAAGCAGAAGATGCTGCTAGTAACAAGAAGGTGGGTGTCTGTTGTCTTCTTTTGTTCCTCTTGTTCACTCATAAGCAGACTCTTTGGCTTCATTAAGGTACTAAGTTTAACAATTTGGCTGTGAATCATGACGTTCGAACCACAGTATAATGTGGTATCATAAGATTCATTTGAGAAGATGAAATAGATCCTATGGTTCATAAAATATTGAACATAATCTTAACCAATGATGAGCATCAAAATCCATTAATTCTTACTCAAGGTACTGTGCCCTTAATACCTCTTCAATTGCTAGCATTTCAGTGATTTCAAAGAACATGATGCAACAAGGGTATGATTCAACATTAGTAGCACAGAAGGTGACTTTAGTTACGTGTTTATAAGATAGCCTCCATTCTGCAGCTAGGTCTCAGCGCAGTTCAATGGTTACATGGATCCATCTGTGTCATTGAACTTTGTTGAGGAAGTACCACTGGTTAACTAAGAGCCAACAAATTCCATATTATTGTACCTAATAAGTCTTCGTGAATCTTCCTCTTCTTCTAACTCTCCTAGGACAACTAATTTGAATTGACTTACCATGCTAGGCTACTTTTGATTGTTCAGAATATTAATATTTTTTTCCTCTATTTTTGATAACCACATACCTTGACCTTCGTATTCATGTCCATGATGCTAATTCCTTTTTTGGATATGCTATATCCTAACTATCTAAACATTTTGATTTACAAAATATTGAATCTTTCATGTTCCTTACACCCCTTGATGTGTGGTCATATACGATGTCTATAAAAAATGAATTATGTATTAGCATTTGCAAACCTAGTGTGTAGTCCTCTAAGCAAGAGCCTAGGAGTCTTGAGGCTATTTACCACTAAACCTCCAACAAAGGCTTTGACTGACCATTGGTAACACAAAATGTACTGGAGAGTGAACTAAAAACAAGAAGTGGAAACAAGGACTTAAAATCTCAGTTTTAGGGATTCGTATGATATGGTATATCAACCTACATTGTCTGATATCATATGAAAAGATAATAAAATAAAATTAATACTAATTGCTACTGACCTATATTGTATAGTACCTATCCTTGGTGGGATTGGTAAATAATTGTCAGTATGTTCCAGCAGACCCCAAATAGTTGGTAAATATTTGTCAGACTTTTTATAGATCTCAACAACGATAAGGGATTCATGTAGCCGACCCCAAATAGTTGGGACTTACGGTTTTGTTGTCGTTGTTGTGTATGTTCTAGCATATCGATATTTGAAACCTTGAGTGGAACAACAAAAGGTACAACTCAATAAATTGCTAAATGTATGGGAAAAGTTTACAAACTTTTTCAACTATTAGTAAAAGGTTGTGAGATGCACTAATAGAAGAGATAGTGGGAACTTTTAGAGTTTATCTATCCTTTAAAGTCAGTGTGGATGGTGCTAGTGTAAGGTAGTTCCTCTAGGACACAAGTGACCAAAGTTAAGGTTATGGAAATAGCTTGTTTGCTTGTAGAAGTGTGTATGTTAACTTTCTCCATACCCCTATTGGTAGGTGCTTTGTGTGCATGGCTACCCTCGACCAATTTTGAGGTGGCCTTTCCAGTTGGCAATGCATCCTATGGCATAAGATTTCAAGACTTTCTAGGAATGATTTAATGTGTGCAAGGTTCAAGTTATTACAGAGCCTTTATTTCAGTAATTTTGTTGCAATAATTGAGTCATTTAGAATTATTCATTATCATTGTTGTTACTCTTAATGTCGGTCGTCAATCCGAATTACAAAGGCAACTCACCTGGTCGCATCCTAAATCTTGATGCAAAATAGGAACTATCTGTAACAAGCACCTTGAGGGGGGAGAGAGAAAGAGAGAGAGAGTCGATGATGAAGATTCTTGAAGCTGAATTGGATCCCCATGTGTCCACTTGCAAGAGAAGACCAACGTTGGGTGTGTTTCCGATGTGATCCCTCATATGCCATAGTTGGTTTGATAAACTTCTCGAGCTAGAGTGTAGGGGAACTGAGAGAGAGAAAAGAACCTGGACTTTTGTTGGAGGGTTTTCTATTTATAGTCTGGTATCCCTAACCACCATTGGTTAAGAGAAATATGCCTTGAATTTTTCTTGGTTCAGCGAACATTTTTTTATTTCGATTGATGCTGACATGACAGATTTGTGCAACAAACTTTGATGTCTTCCGCCACATCATCATTGTCCATTTGTCAAGTCTCTTTGGGATGTAGAATTTTGTTCTTATCAATTGTAATATGCAAAAGAAGTACTTAAATATGCTAGAATGTCCTTGTCATCCAAGTTCTTTTGTAGAGTAAGGTTTAAATTCTCAGTTCATTGTTACCGATCTGCGGCTGGATTGGTACAGTATTGGTATGGAGTCATTCCAAGTTTCCAACACTTGCTACGTGCTGGTACTGTTCTATCAGGGAGAAAGAGGGAGAGAAGGGATGAGGAGGTGGAGGCGACGATGATGAGAGGAGACAGATGGCAAGGCGCTGATGATGGTGGTGAAGGTTGTAATTAAAGCATAGGAGAGAGGAAACCAACTTACCATAGCTGGTGATCTCTTGTTGGCTGATAAATACCAACCATACTGGGTGATATGCTTTATTCTTAGAACCTTGTCATGTAATGCTACGGTGGGCTGATTCTTCTTCAGGATCATTAATTTCTAATCTAATTGTAGCCTATGTTCCTGCACTCTATAAAATATACTTTTTGTTGTATTAGGATCATATAGGTTAACCTTAAAAGTTATTTATTTATTAGGATAATTAATAGGAAAACATAGAGAGAAGAAGAATGATTTGATATGGTTTTTCTTGATTTAGAAAAACCCTATGCAGGTCTCTAGAGTTTTATTATGGTATGTAATAGAAAAAAATGTATCAAGTAATTATATTTATGTAGATATATATGGTAACTATTATCGGTGTTAAAACTATAGAGAGTTTATACAATGAGTTTCTTATTACTATGAGATGACATTAAATATCAATTTTGGTTCTTACTTTCTAAGATTGAAATTGGACAAACTAAATAATTAACATGATATACATGCATAAATAATGTTGTTCACTGATGATATTTTGACTGATGTGAGTTCAAATGAAATTAATCTTAAACTTGAGTTTGGAAGACAACCCCTAGAAAGTAGAGATTTCAAATTAAGTAGGACTAAAATTTTATTTATATATAACAATTTCAGTAATATTAAGGAATAACTGAAGATGTAGTAATATTGGATGGATAAAATGTTCCCATAAATAAAAGTTCTATGTCTTGGATCTATTATTCAACATGATGGTAAGATTGATGACAATATTATCCATAGAATAAAAGCCCCCACCGTTAAAGTGAAGAGGGGTGATGAGGGTTTTGCATAGCTATTGTGTACCCTTTAGATTCTAAAGGAAAACTTTACAAGTAACTGTGAGCAGCAATGTTCTGTGAAGTGAGTGTGTGTTGTTAAAAAGCAATATATACAAAGAGTTTGTGTCCTTGAGATGAAAAAACATGAGGTGAACTGTGGAGTTATGGGAAAAGATTAAAAAGAAATTTCTTTAATTGTGGACAACTAGATGTGCCTCTAATAGAGAATAAAATAAGGGACCAGAAAATATCATAGTTTAATGAGGTAAGAAGAAAACTTACTTGAAACCATAAATAAATGTTTGAATGTTCTTGATCTAATTAAGAATATTATACTTAATGCAAATCTCAGTGGCCGAAAATATCCATGTTGTTGAATATTGTTGTTGTCATTGCCTTAGGATCATAGGAATACTTCAATTTATGTGTGGCAAAACTAATTATGTTAACTTTACAATGATTATATTGTTGTCAACCTCTATGCTCATTGTTGTTTGATCTGACAGTTATAACATTTGGTTTGTTATATCCTTTAGTATGTTTTTTTAAATTTATGTTCTTATTATATCAGCCAATCCTCGTTATATCTGTTTATTTGGATGCACACTATATTGATTTTGCTGTCACTATAAAATATGCAGGCAGAGAAAAGGGATGTAGTTGGCCTGCAAGAACAGGTAGACTGTGGGCATCTTGATATGTACTCCATTCTTCTCTAGTTGTTGGATTGTTTTCTGAGAATCATATTTTAACAACCCTTGAATTTCCAGGTTTTTGTTAGAAAAGTTATTGAGCTGCATGACAAGTACTTGGCATACGTGAATGACTGCTTCCTGAATCATTCCCTTTTTCATAAGGTTCGTCGTGTGTCACTGGTAAATTTATATTCTTGTTTTTTGACTAAATCGTGTCTGTCACTTTTAGGCTCTCAAAGAGGCTTTTGAAGTTTTCTGCAACAAGGGTGTTGCAGGCAGTTCAAGTGCTGAGTTGTTGGCCACCTTTTGTGATAATATCCTTAAGAAGGGTGGAAGCGAGAAACTCAGTGATGAAGCAATCGAGGAGACATTGGAGAAGGTAAATACCTTGCTTTGTGTCCATGCTGCTTCCTGTAATTCTCTTTGCCACTTTCTCTATCTCATGTTGCCCCTTCCTTTTCTCCTGTTAAACTTTGGGATGCTATTAAATATAATAAGTCTACAAATCAAAACGTTCTATATGTGCATCATGCAGGTTGTAAAGTTGCTTGCTTATATCAGTGACAAAGATCTCTTTGCCGAGTTCTATAGGTGTCTGACTACCTCATGCTGAGATATATAATCTTTTTGCATTAATATTACCAGTATGTACACTGATTCTGATATCAATTTGCAGAAAGAAGCTTGCTAGGAGGTTACTTTTCGACAAAAGTGCTAATGATGATCATGAGAGAAGTATTTTGACAAAGTTAAAACAACAATGTGGAGGGCAGTTTACCTCAAAGATGGAGGGCATGGTCTGTACCAGCAATTTAATGTGTTGTTTATATTTGAATTAGTGAATTGATGTCTTGGGTTTGTTTTTCAGGTGACTGATCTAACCCTTGCTAGAGAAAACCAAGCTAATTTTGAGGACTATCTCAACAACAACCCTCATGCAAATCCAGGAATGGATCTAACTGTTACTGTTTTGACGACTGGGTTCTGGCCAAGTTACAGAACGTCTGATCTCAACCTTTCTGCTGAGATGGTTAGGCGAATCACTTCCCTTTTTTTTATCATTTAGATTTTAATTTTCACTGACAGTCTTAATATGAATAGTTGACATTTAATCTTTTCCAGGCTAAAAATTCCAGTTGGTCTATGCTAACTTAAGGATATTGGAAACTCTTATAATGAAGATACTCATATTGTGGGTTATACATGGACATGGTCTTCACTGAATAAGTGCATATTAGTTACAGTTGGCCTAACTTAAACTGTTTTTTCCTCGTATTATAGTCTCCTATCTTTTTTATATGTTAAAGATACCAGTTATTAATTTGGTACTTGCTACAATCATCCCTTGTTGTGTAAAGAAGTTCCACTAGTTTCCTAACATCCATTTTTCAAAAGCAAGGATTGTAAGGATTATTTTATTAGGAAAGCTGTTTCAACTATACTGATCATAATCATTTAGCTTGCACAAATCTTATTTTTAAGCCAAAACAAATAAAGAGCTAGCTGCCAACATATTTATGAGCCCTACCCTAGTCCCAATGCATCTTGATTAGTAGAAAGTAGAAACACTATCACCACATGACCTACCACTGGCTATTTGTGCCTTATTCGTTTGCTGTAATGTTGGCAGGCATCATTCTCTACCAACATGTTCTTTTGTCTTTCTGACTTTTTCATGTATATTTGATATTGGTTGTTGACCATCAAGAAGCTTCTATGACAAAGAATGTTATAGAGAGATTTGTTTTTTTTTTAAATCCAAGCCCTCATCTTTTCTACTCTGTATTTTTTATTGTTGAACCAAAACCAAACCTTCTAGGTCAGTCTTTTTCCAACGACTGTCAGCTTTAGGAAACTTACATTGAAGAATGGATAGACTGCTATATGCAACAGAGATAGATTCGAGTGGTTACCATGTGAATAATAACTATTTAAACTTTAAAGATGGTTATATAATTGATAGAAAGGAAAACTTTAGGTATTTGATATGCATAGGAATTGAGGTATTACCATAATTGTTGTTTAATAACTAAGCAATTGTTAACTCTGAATGCTGCTTTCAGGTTAAATGTGTAGAAGTTTTCAGAGAGTTTTATCAGACAAAAACCAAACATAGAAAGCTTACATGGATATATTCTTTGGGGACATGTAACATCACTGGGAAGTTTGAGTCAAAAACCATTGAGCTTATTGTGACAACTTATCAGGTAGCTGCTGATCTCCTTTATTTATTCATGTAAATTTGGCATGGATGCCAATGCTAACTGCAAGCATTTTTTTGATTTGTGTATAGGCTGCAGCCCTTCTGCTATTTAATGCCTCAGATAGATTGAGTTACTCAGAGATCATGACTCAGCTTAATTTGACCGATGATGACGTAATCAGATTGCTTCACTCCCTCTCTTGTGCCAAGTATAAGATTCTTAACAAAGAGCCAAATACAAAATCCATTTCTTCAAGTGACATCTTTGAGTTTAACTCCAAATTCACTGACAAAATGAGAAGGATCAAGGTCATCATAACCTTCCTTGTGAAAGCAGAGAAAATCTTCCTTTGTTTTGCTACTTAATATGTTGCTTCCATTTTAGCTGCATATTTCTGAAAGTTCAATGGCTTGTGTTAAACTGCAGATACCTCTTCCCCCGGTGGATGAGAAGAAGAAAGTAATTGAAGATGTTGACAAAGACAGAAGATATGCTATCGATGCCTCCATTGTACGTATTATGAAGAGTCGTAAAGTTTTGGGTCATCAACAGTTGGTTTTGGAATGTGTCGAACAACTTGGTCGTATGTTCAAGGTATGCTGGTGTCTTCTTCATTTCGGTAAACCATGGCTGAAAATATAAATATTATCTAAATTAGAGAGGTCTAACATCATTCAATTTTGATATTACTTTATGCTTGTACCATATTATAATCCTTTATTCTCTTACCACGGAGGTAATATGTTGAGCTGACTCATCTGACTAACTAACTAATTGGTGGCTATGCTCCAGTAGTGTATTGTTGTTGTGAAATAGTCTACTGTTAATCCATGCATTTTAACTCATTATAGGTGATTGATTAATTAAAAGTACTGTTTTCTTTTAAATGGTTCTCATTAACTTTTATCATTTGTTGTTTGCAGCCTGACTTCAAAGCAATTAAGAAGAGAATAGAAGATCTGATCACCAGAGACTATTTAGAGCGAGACAAGGACAACCCAAATCTTTTCAGATACTTGGCCTGATTCACCTGATCTCCAGAGGAAACGCCCATGCCCTTCACCTTTTCTTTCATGATTAAGACCATGGATGATACAGCTGTGTCAGCCTGTTGGTGAAATCTGTTGCTGTGTTCGCCTGACGTTGATGGCCGGTTTTTGAGACTCGGGGAGGGGCATCTTCCTTGTACATTCATCTTGAAACAAGGTGTAAGTACATCATCAATTTCTGCACCAAAGAGAAGTACTTTGTAGCACAAAATTCTCTAGTGTTATGTTGCTCATGACATTGGATATTTCATCGTGTGATTTCTGACCTTGGCTTACAATAATTTTATTCTCTTCTTTTGCTTCTAATATCGCATTAATTTGTTCTGGTATCATATGGTATGTGACTCCCAAAATGTTGTGTAAATGCCAAGCAAATAAGATGATTGGTTGGTATTCGGAAGGGCTTTACGACAGCTCAGGTTTCAATCCTCGGTGAAGCACTTCACGCCTTCTCTTATAGGTGTTAGAAAACACCGAATCCCTAAAAGTACGAAATTGAGGTGTCAACTAAATAATGAGACCATTAAAGCTGAATGTATAATGTGATTTTAGGATTGTTATGCTCGTAGTCACGTTGCATCGCAAATATATATTATCATTATTTAAACGTTTTATTATGTGTCTTAGATCGTGATTCCACTCCCATGCCTTGCCAACTTGGGTACGAATCGAGTCCCACCATATGCAATTAATTTTGCTGTTTCAAACACCGAAGTAAGTTACTCCTCTATATATATATATATATATATATATATATATATATATATATATATATATATATATATATATATATATATAAAGTCGTTGAAATGACAAAGAGAACCTCTTGGCGATCTCTCTTTTCCCAAAGCCGAGGCTGCTTTGAACCAGTCGAGAGAGGAACCAGTGGTAGCGTTTGATCTGTCGATGCGCTTTGGGTTCAACGATTAGGCCAGGCGCGTCCTCCCAGGAGCTGCCTGATCGGAGAGGTGGTGACGGCGTAGACAATGTACAGCGGTTCCAGCGACGGCGAAGGCAGCGGCGGCCACGAGGCCGCGGCGGCGCCCAAGAAGATCCCGTCCGCATCCTCCATGCCCTGGGTCCGTAATCTGCGCCGGTTCGTCGGATCCGGTGCCGGCCTTGGCTCGGAAGCTCTCATGGGTCTGTTCACTTCCTTCAATCTTGTCCTTATTCCCCATTACCATCATTCTTTCTTCTCGTTTTTCCCTTTGAGAGTTTCTGCTTGCTTGGGTTCTTTTGTGCTAGAAATATTTCTTGAAATTTTCGTAAACAATCGAGTTATGGGAGTGCTTCTTGGTCTCCTTCACTTCCAAACTGGAGAAATTTTTATGAAGATTCATGTCGGTCATCGGTTCAGAACACAAACGAGTATTTGGTGCAAACTGGGGTTGCAGTTTTAAGTTAATTTATATTTTGGATTTAGCCCTAATGACTTGAAATTGAAATCAGAAACCTGATTGGATCAATTTTATTTTAGGATTAGGATATATGTGATACTTAAGAATGTTATGGAAAATATATGAATTTTATTGTCCTGCGGATTCTGAAATACTGCAAATGAAAATTCAAGTGGCTAAATCTCTAGACAACATGAATTGCAAATTTACAACACTTGCAGCTGGTGATGAATAGATGCTGACGAACTTAACGCAATTCAATGAGTATTTTCAAGTCTCAAATAGACATTTTTCTCATTCTTACTTCTCTTTGGGTCAACTATGAAGTTGCACTAGTATGCCATGAGAGTATTTCAGAACACAGTCTAGAAACAGAGGGGTTTTCTTTATATATGATTCCTTGTATCTTCTATTTGTGTTAATTTATTTGTCATAAAGTTTTTCCCGTCACCTATATTCCAAAGCACGATTATCTTGCTTTGTCACTAAATTAGTAGGCCATGAGAGTTTTGAAGGTGTCAGCCAGCTTAGCTAGTAAATATTTTGACAGTTTATCACTTATTCTTTACAAAAAAAAAAGAAAAAAAAGAGAGTATGTCTAGAACACAGGATAGAAATAGATGGTTTTCTTTATAAATGACTCCTTGTATCTCCTATCTGTGTTAATCTATTCGTTATAAAATTTTTCCCATCACCTTTATTCCAAAGCAGGATTATCATGCTTTGTTACTAAATTTGTATAATTTAGGACATCTGGAGACCTCTATGATATCTGACCAGGATAATATTTACATAATGTCATTATATCAGAGGAATTTCCACCAATTAACTTAGTTATTCTAATTAACATGCTGCTGAAATTTGTTTATGGAAGGATTTAGGCTATTGGATAATTCCTTTATGTCCAGTTTGAGAACTTTAAATTACTAGGCTAAAAAAACTTAGCATATAAACAATAAAATTTCTTGCTGTCATTCCATGAAACCTGATTATCTTGCATAATTGGATGAACCTTAAGTTAGGATATACAGATATTATTCAAACAATTGATAAGAGTTTCATAGTTCCTAATTTGGTAGTGGCCTTTGGAACAGCACATACTAAGTTTCTTACAAGGATGTGAAAAATCTATATAATCTGTGTTCCTTGTTTGTATTTTGAACCTCAAAAGCCACTGTCTCTTGAACACCAGACTTTTGAACCTCAAGCCAACTACATGCTTACATGTTTTGCTTGTTCCAATGCTTTATGATCTTGGTACAAAAATAATTTTAATGGATTTACTAGAAGCTTTTAATCAATACCTCTATATGGAGCATATCAATTAAACAATTTGCCTCAAGAAACATTTTAATTTTTTCAGAGCTTGAAACGAAAAGGATTTTGCTCGAGATTTTCAAAGAACGGCAACAGAAAAATGCACAAGCAGGATTGATCCCTAGCTTCTACAAAAAGGCAAGTTAGTTGATTAGTTTTAGGATATCCCCTCTGCCCTATTATCAATATATTTAAAAGCATATAGAAAAAAATATTACATATAGGTTTGTTGATGGTTGTTTTATTATGATGACATTCAGATCGGCCTCCTTTGCTCGAAAATTGATCCAAATTACCACTATTTTCAAAGTAATTGGTTTTTTGCCATGCAATCTTTCAATTCTGTTTCCATAATATATTTCTTTGTGAAGCAGAAGCCTGAAGAAGGATCAATCAGTCATAGGGTTCAAAGGTTGGCAAAGTACCGATTCTTAAAGGTATTTGGTCACACAGATAATTTTTTTGGTTGGTAAAACTTGATTATTATTATTTTTTCATGTTGTGTTTTGAGAGATGCTAATAATGCATAAGGCTGAAAACATTATTGGTCTCTTTGGCTGCTGTGTAACTGTTTTTGTGCTCATCCTTCATCATGCAGAAGCAGTCAGAACTTTTACTGAATGCTGATGACCTTGATGCCATGTGGGTTTGCCTAAGGGAAAATTGTGTTATTGATGATGCTACTGGAGCTGAAAAGGTACACATGTATTTTCAAAAATTCATGAGGACATGCACTATATTCATAACTTTTCATGATTAGACATAATTGGGCATCTGATATATATCCATGCTCAATCACCTCGATCCTGTCTCCATTATGAGGTGAATTCTAACTTTTGATACTCCTTTTTTCTTATATAATTTATCACATTGGCAAAAGACTTGACAATTTTGGTAAAGTTGAGAAACCTATTCCATGCAACTATGCAAGGATTGCAATCTTGTACAGTTGTACTAGACATCTACTGATCCCAGGCTGAACTGGTATGTACTGACTAATACCCATGTGTTGATTGTCAGTACATATGTATAGATTCTTCAAAATTTGGTTGAAAAATCAGCTGTAAATTAGAAAAAAAACTTATTTCAGGGTTCTTTCGTCTACTTTCTTGGACTATACAATCAAAATAAATAAAAATAAAAGAAAATCTAAGCTATAAAACAACAAATATGAAACTGAATTGCTTAGTGGCTAAGGATTGAAGGCAAAAATTCTTAGCTCTATGGATCCATCGAAGAACTCGGTCGCTGGTTTCCACTCTGTCCATCAAATAAGGTTGCTTCCTTGGATTGATGCACCCCTTTACCCATGAGAAAAGAATGGAGAGGTTGGATTAGGTGTGGAAACTCTAAGATATGGGCAAAATAAAATAGTTTTCTAACCTCAGCATCCCTCTGCTTCTAGTACCAAATGAATGATGAGAGTCCATAGCCGGTGGATCAATGTCCTTGATCATTGAATTTGTATCTCGATATTGTACGTCTCGTAGACCCAATGCCTCCAATGATAGATTATACTCATAAATGGTGTGCCATTGATGCATCAATAACATGCAGTAGGAACCTCCTTAGGGCAAGTATGATTGTGGCATGTAGGACTGTGGAGGCTAGAGCATATTGGAGTTGTATCTATTGTCATTAAACCATTAATCTATGGTGTAAGATCGATCTGACTGAAAAAATGACTTCAGATGGATCAAGCAAAGATCCGAATGGTTAGATCCCTGAAGATCTTGATTCGAATGGCTCTAGGCTTGATCCACGCTTTATCCGGATGGATGTAGTCAAGATCCTCAACAATCAAAGCTAGATCCATTTGGATCAAGTCAAGATCCGAATAGATCAAAGGTGGATCCATGAAGATCAAGTCTAGTTATGATAATAAGTACTAACGGAATGCTAATTGAGTATTACATATATAATATATTTAGCTTTTACTACAATTTACATGCTATTTTAGTATTTCAAATGGATATGTGTCTTTAGATTTCTGATTTATATGCCTGAATACATGAGTTAGCCTTGTTTGTTATAATTTGATATATGTAAAAATTCTGGTAATACATATTGGTTTCTTATCCCCTTCTACAGATGAACTATGAAGATTTCTGTCACATCGCCTCTCTTTGCACAGAGCAAATTGGTCCAAAATGTCGACGATTTTTTAGCCCTTCTAATTTCATGAAGTTTGAAAAGGATGAATCTGGAAGAATAGCTATCCTGCCTTTCTATCTTTATGTGATGCGGACGGTATCTTTGGTTTCTTTACCATTGAATTTTTTATCTTAACAAATTATATTACATGGAAAATTCCAACATTGTTGCTGGTTGTAGTCATTTTCTGCCAAATATACTTTCCCTATTAACTAATAGATTTATTTTTAATGAAAAAACTAGTCTTGTCATTTCTTCGTTAACTATGTCCCCGTTTGTATATAGCACTTAATATTGTCAGCTTGAACTATGAACATCACCAACTAGGTGACTGCATTCTAGTGTGTCATAGATCATACTAATGATGTACAGTTTATCTGAATGTCCAATTTTTTATTGTAAATGCAGCATTGGCAGTTGTGAGGGCATGTAATTGTAAAATCAGTACCAGGGGCTTTATTTTGATTCTTATTATAATTTTGGATCCAATTCATTAACTCATGTTCTTTCATTTTTCACTGTCAAAATGAATAATGTTGGCATGCTTAATTGGTTAACTTGAATAACTTGATTGCAACAGTCAGGGAGCTAGTATTAGAAGGATTATGCTGAATGTTACAACTTAACATTCTCGATAAAAAGTTTGCCACATCTCCTTCTCTGCCACTTGTATAATACACAACTTTAGTAATGATTTGATTATATTTTTATCCAAAGAAAAAGATTTTGGAGTTGTGTATCTTTCTGAAGTTGATTAACTGCTAAAGAAAGTCACTGTTATTGCCAAAACTTTTAATGGTCAATACTTGATGATCTTCTTCTGTTTGACAGCTCATGAAACATGGATCATCTCGATAAGAAAATACTATTGTATGTAGGACAGTAGGAGTCTCATAAGTCATACGTACTGGAACTTAATGATTTTACTAACAGGTTGCTAATGAAGAACTTGTACATATAGTCATAAACTATCCTGAGAAAGGTTGGATTGAAAAGAAATATTGGAACAGAGTAGTTCAACAGTTGAAAGGCGCCTCTTTGGTTACTGTTCAATTCTTAAGATACATCTTTGATCAATTGTTGGAGATTCTAATATGGTCATTGTCCAATTCTCATTCATATTCTTGAAATAATTTTAGATATTCTCACTGGATATGTGAAGTGTCTGGTTCATCTTTGTTATGCATCAGGTTTCACTTACACAGGCAAGAATCGATATGAGTGAGCTTGATGAGGACTCCGATGGTTTCCTTCAACCTCATGTAAGAATGCATTTATTTTGGTGTATTGATATTTGCAATAGAAGTAGATGCTTGTGACACCATTGTAACTGCAGGAAATGGAGGCCTATATAAGAGGCCTTATTCCTAATCTGGCACAGCTCCGTGACATGCCTGCAGCCTTTGTTCAGATGTATTGTCGAATAGCTGTACGCAAGTTCTTCTTCTTTTGTGATCCTCATAGGCGAGGTTTTCTACTTAACTCTTCCTGTATACTGAAAGATTGATTGAAAATTGCCATAGGAGGAATCGCCAAGTTTTACAGACCCAGGATAACGTTAAGTTTTTTTTTTTTTTTTGAATAATCATAGGAAAGGCTGACATAAAGAAGGTTTTGCTGAGCAACTGTCTACAGGAGCTCATGGAGCTGCACCAGGTAGCTATTTTAATACAAGATCCCCCTTCCCTTATGTTAAAAAAATATTCAATTAACAGTAAGAAACATGTTACAGAAACAACCCTTCTATATTTAGAGGGAAGACTTCGTACTTTGATCCTCTCCAGACTTCGTATTGGTGGAAGCCTTGTGCATTGGATATGTCTTTTTTTAATGATAACAAATATATAACATAGACCATTGAATGTTTTCTGGTGAGAGCTTAGTAACATGGCGTGTGTGTGTGTATATACACATATACATACATACATACATCCATACACACACACACACACATATATATATATACATACATATATGTATGTACATATATGTATATATATATACATACATATATGTATGTACATATATGTATATATATATATATGTATATACATATATGTATATATAGAGAGAGAGAGAGAGAGAGAGAGAGAGAGATTTAAATTTCACATTTTCCTTTCTGTCAAACAAAAAACACTACCTCACACAATTTTGATAAAAAGAAGCAAGTTATATTTGTTACTGTTTCTTATCGAAGTTTGGTGGACATTTAAAATTAGATGATTGATGAGTTTTTACTTTTTCAGTAAATTACTAAGGCAAACAGTTTTCTAGGATTATCATATTATGGATTGCTAACTACCATATGCCACTACTTTTATCTTGATTTTTTGCATGTTTACTTTGTTTAAGTAAGACTAGTGGCTTCTTCTTTCTATTCTTCTCAGTTTTTGGGGTGAGGAGCTTTTGTTGGTTTGCAATCTTGTTCTTGGAATCTTGGAATTTTGGTGTTGTAAAGTGGACTCTCTTTACCTTATTGTTTCCCTCTACAGATGAATGTTACTATTGGTAAAATAGAAGATAAGTAGTAAAGCTAAGAGACTGATGAAAACAAATCTTTATATCACTGCAAAGTCAACAAAATATTAACACATCGTACATGATTTTGCTCCAAAATATTGCGACAATTGTAGCACTAGGTGTTTGTTACTGGTATCTTTTGCTGCTGAAGCATGTTTTTTATAAACAAAAGCCAAAGAATGGCCTAGTTCCAGTGAGTATTTAGTTAGTAGAAGATTCAAAGATGAAAATAAGAGTTTAAGGCGAAAAGATAAATCTTAGAGCTTATGGGGTATCTTGTATGTGATTATTGAGAACTTTGGTATCTCTTCTAGATTCCTGTTAACCCTCAACTGAATTGACTGGATCAATTCAAACTGGGTCGAATTTTTTTGCGAGAATCATCTGAGTTTGTCAAATATGATTGATTTGGCACCTGGATTGGCAGAATTTGGCTTAAATCAACTAATTTGGAGTGACAGACTCTAGCAAATGCCGCTAATTTTCTGGTTGGAATGGTGACTGAAACAGTCTTGTGCTAAGAATTTGACTTAGTTATGGTTCTATCAGAAAGCAATGCAGAGAACCAATAGATTGTTCATCAAAACAGGGATTAAATTGCCGTCATGTGCATTGCGGTAGAAATATCTGCAAGGTCTAACAATCCAAAACCTATGTGCATAACCAAGATATCAAAACTTTACCATCTTACCAGTTGTCATACTAGAAAGATTTTTTTAACCTTTTCCTAATTCAAATAAAACATATCCCTTAGAAGAATATTTAGCTATAACAGTTTCTGTAATTGTTACTTTTTTCCTCAAATGCATGAATAGTAAGGTTCTGCAGCTCTATATTGTGGTACAGGAAAATTTAGATGCATCAGACCCTACTTCTGGTTCTCTATTTGATATACGTTTTGACTG
This sequence comes from Musa acuminata AAA Group, assembly GCF_036884655.1. Classification (NCBI taxonomy): domain Eukaryota; kingdom Viridiplantae; phylum Streptophyta; class Magnoliopsida; order Zingiberales; family Musaceae; genus Musa; species Musa acuminata. Next base: position 3,516,357 of record NC_088338.1, on the reverse strand, counting down.
TTCTTTAGGAAAGTGAAGAAGAAGTTACTGATACTGAACAGGCAGAGAATTGGTTCTCTTTAACTTCTGCACAGCGTATTTGTGGTATGTCGTGTATTTATGATTATCTTGATGTCTTTCTGCTTTTATTGTTGGCTGCATATTCTGTTCCCTTCATGGACACTAAAGTAGAGCTAGCCAGGTGCTATTAGATATCTCATATCAAGTTTGATAATGAATTTTATACATTCTGAAGTACAGATCATTTTATGTAATGGTATTTACTCTTAGAGCCTGCTTTATCACATGTTAGGAAATCCTAATCCTTTAGTCCTTTAAGCATAAGTTAACCCTTATTCTCATATTTACGGCATACTCCATTTTACCTTTTAAAAATTCAGAATCAGACAGTGTAACATTAAGATAGGTGTGCTCCAACCATAGGGTGAGAAGAAAGCTCAGTTGGCTATAAACTAGTAGATTTGCTTTTTGACTGTTCAATATGCCTCTTCACCATTCCATTATTATGCTTATAAGGTCAGGTTTGGATCCTATATTTATGTATGTTATGATGATTAGCTAGCATCCAAGTAGTTGTCAAAATTCTATCATGAATTTACTACTGGTATCATATATAAACAGTAATTTTGTGGAAAACAGATTAATCTAGGAGAGGCAATTTTTAATTATCATGGTCGTTTGTGTTCATGTATCTTGTGAATTGATGTGGTAAAATCAATATGTAGTGGATGTGAACCAATCAACACAGAATAGTTCAACTTTTTATTCTTTCTCTTTATGTGGGATTTTCCACAAGCATCTGGAAGATTCTCAAAGAAATTATAGTCCAGTGATGAAACTGAAACATTTGTCAAATAGGCCAATATGACAGTGTTGCAACATTATCTGGGGCCTCCTTCTAAACTTCAATGCTGACCCTTGTATGTCCAACCTGAGCATTAGTTTTGCAACATGACACAGTTGAGCATTGCTGACCGTGGATTCAGGTTGTTCAACATGAGAAATTTCTAGATGAACACAGTTGTTCATTTGCATTTGTGTGGAATAATAAATGAGAGCTGTAAAAAATTAATGTGTAGCATTAACCATTCGTGTTGAACAATCACAAGACAGTTATCAATGAACTTTTGTTGTTTTTGTTCTTTCTGCCAAAAAATAGTAAAGAAGGTAATGAAGCTCAATTACAAAAAATTTAATGTAGATCAGTAGAGGAATATTGGGCCATTGACCAACTTAATCATGGTAAGAACTGTATAATTTCAGCATAATCTGGAAATATCTATTGAAAATATTGCAGAGTTTCCATGTGAATCTGACTTTCTGAGCAATAGACAATGCTTCAGATGTGATGGCTTTCATTGTATGAGAACAATGGTGTCGCAAACTTTATAGATTATGACAATCTATAAGCTTCATAGATTATCAGTAATGTCCCAGTTAACTTTATAACCTGCTTATGTTGATAGTAGTGATCCTCCCTAATTTGTCTTCTGATACTAGCAATTGAAGGATATTGCAACTACATGGGATAATGGCTTTCTAGGGTAACTTGCATTTACAAATTAGGATATTTTTTGTGTTTTTCTGGATATCAAGGGGTATGAACTGAGGTATGTTTCCTTTTAGATGATTTCTTATTGTGTTATTATTGCACAGATATGTTTCTTGCTCTAGATAAAGACAAGAATGGAACATTAAGCAAGCAAGAGCTCAAAGAATATGCAGATGGGACACTGACTGAAATCTTTATTGAGAGAGGTTAGTTTCTAGCACTCCATGCGTAGTAAGCTCATTTTTCAGTCCATGATCTTTTAAACTATTGTAAAGAATCTAGATAGCACTCCATGCGGTACGTACCGGTCCGTCAGCTTACTGGTACACGGACCGCTCGTTACTAGATGGAACGAATATATATATATATATATATATATATATATATATATATATATATATATATATATATATATATATATATATATATATATATATATATATATATACATATATAAACGAGGCGACGTCGCCCCGCCTGGACGAAGAGAGAGGCGACGTCGCTGAATTTTATATATATATATATATATATATATATATATATATATATATATATATATATATATATATACATATATACATATATATATATATGTGTGTGTGTGTGTGTGTGTGTGTGTGTGTGTGTATATATATACCTTGAATAGAAGTACTTTGTTGTGAGCTTGTACTTCAGATACGACTTCTATTTTTACAAGTTGTAGGGCATATGCAAAGAATTTTTGAAGTTATGCAAAGAAATGCTGTTAAATCTTTGATACTTTGTTATTCATTCATATTTCATTCACCAATGAATTGGAAATATACACACCATCTACTAATGCAATCCACACTCATTATCAAAATTCTTTATCTCTCAATTTCGTTAAAGGGTTGCACCATCAACGTACCTTCTATAGCAAAAAACAGGTTCACTTTAGATACTCTTTTATGGAGAATTTTATTTGGTAGCATTAATATAAAATTATTTGTGAAATGCAAGGCTCTTGAAACAATCATGCGCAAATATCTTAACAAGGGTCTAAAATTTATTCAACTCCTTTATGGTAATGGTTGTTGACAAGGATATGCAAGCCGTCCAAGTACTCCATGAGAAAAATTCGCAGGAGCTTGTTGAGAGCAATAGTTCTCTATAGATTTGAATATTGTCAAATTTTTTGACTGTCATATATGATAGCCTACAATTAGTTTTAATTTTGTCTTTGTTATTCCATTATTTCTTTCAGTTATCAGGATATTATTCTAAACCTAATTATGGATTTCACTACTGAAGTAAGAATTCCTTTTGTCGAAAGAGGAAGTTCAAGGCTGCAATGAACAATAAGAATTACATTGATAGAAGAATTAGGACTGTGTGCACACAGTTTTCAAACTGATTTTCTGATTTATACATCTTTTACGTCATGCTGCATGCTATGACTCATTTGGGAAGCCTAAACCTTCCTAAACTAGTAAGAATTTCATAAGATTTTACGTCTTTTTGTTTTTGTGTCTACAAAATTCTTTTTCTCACATTTAGTTCAAATTCCAGAATTGCTAGCATTCCATACTTGCTGCTTGGTATTGAGTCTATTGACCATTAACTATTAAACATATCTACTCTTTGTATGTGCTGTTTTACCTTTCTACAATTCTAGCACCACAGGAACAATCTTCTTAATGCAAGCTTACAAGTAAAGAGAGTTCAAAATTTTCTTTTTATTTTTTTTGGCTTCCTGTTCCTTTCCTTTCTTGGTGTGTGACATGGATTTGACAAGCATTCTTTTGTTAAGTTGCTAATATGGCATTGTACCGATCCATATACAACTTTCCATGATTCTCCAGACGAATAGTTCTTTGCTGCTGCTCCTAAATAAATGTGGTTATATTTTCTTTCTTGTTATTATTGAACACATGTCAGTCTTGTTATTGTTCTTTTCTATGTTTTCAGTTTTTGATGAGCATGTACGTCGAAGTAAAACTGGCGGGGGTAATTCTCGTGAGATGGACTTCGAAAGCTTTCTGGATTTTGTTCTGGCCCTGGAAAACAAAGACACACCCGAAGGATTGACGTACTTGTTCAGGTGTCTTGATCTCCAGGGACGGGGCTATCTTACAACAGCTGATGTTCATACCCTCTTCAGGTGCTTTTCTTTGATTATGTCTATTGTTACATTGCTTTTTAATCCTTAGTGTGATCTCATGTGATCCTGTTCATGTACTACATGTTCATACATTTACTATTTATTATATATATGTATGTTCATGTTGATCCACATGCATGTACTTCGACTGCTGACATTATTAGCTGTAAGTTTAGTATGTTTATTGTAATACACTGATTTATTTTTCTTTTGTTTTTTTCCTGATATGGAGTTTCTCTTACTACTATTAAAATAGTACTGCACCTTTGTAAATATGTAGTTTTATAGCCCCCATTCTTTGTAAGCGGCTTTTATTAAGGGATGTGGTTTGTTACATTGCGTAATTCCTATTAGCTATGCCATTTTCTGGAGCCAATTATGATATTATTGAAACACTTATGATCTTGCTAGTGACTGTTTATACTCCTAAGATCTTTACATTAAATGGAGGCAATATTGGTGACTAGAGAACCTTTTCCTGGATATGCAACAGTTTGGTATTTCATTGTGTTTTGGTGCAGCCATGCAAATATGAACATGGGGTAGTGTCCTCGTAATTCTGTCCTCAAACTTTGATTTGATGGAAAGAAGTACCTTCTAAGTAGTACTTTCACATTCACTTGGAGATTTGCTTTAATTATTATCATGGTAAAGTTAATCAGCCAAAAGCATTTCCTTAACAACAGAAGTAACTATTTCAAATGAATATATATCAGTTTTGCATTGGAAATAAACAACTAAATGAGATTCTGAATAGGCCTTGGTTTTTCTTTGCTTCCAGAAATACTAAGTGAACCTTGAAGTTTCAAGATGTACATAGATAAGTTATTGGCAGATTTGAGAAAGGTGGTTCTCTTATCGATTTTGTGCTGTCTAGCGTAAACAGGAGTTTAACCACACATAGGCTTAGCAAGCTGTAGAAGTTTGGAAGCTCCAAGGATTAATGTGGGTAGGATATTATCTCTATGAAGTATGAATCTATTCTCATATTCAAGTTGAACTCTATATATTTGTAGAAATGTGTATTTATCACATATTTGTATTCATATCTGAAGACATACATACATAGGTTGAATTTTATCTATATTGAAATACTCAAATAATCAAAGATACCTCAAACTTAAAGTGTTGAATTTTCTTTTATTAATCAAAGAAAAGTTGTTAATTGATTGAGTTTTCTATGTATGTTATTTTAATCATTCTTTCATTTTTTTCATAATTGCTATAAATAAAAATTTTAAATTGTAGGTTGAAATTGGTTTTTATATATGTTTTTATGTTATCTGCAATTCATGTAATATTTGCATCGTCATCCTACTAAATATGATTTAAGCTCATATCTGTTATATATACGTTTGTATTCATGTCTGCTTGGACAAATATGGTTAGAGAATTTAGTATCTGTTTGATATCTGTATCTGTATACATGTCCCCCGAGTCGAAGTGAATCTATATGTTGCATAGATGGCATCTGTGTTTAAGGCCCCAAAATGTAACATATAAGATAGCCTATGTCATGTTGCTGCTTGTTATTGTACATGGCCTATTATGGCTTATGTCATATAAGATAGCCTATGTCATGAATCTATATGTTGCATAGATGGCATTCTGTCCAAGATGTCTATTGATTGGACCATATTATGGCTTTACATTGTTGATGTAAAAGAATCTTAAGGACAAGGCATCTATATGTTCTATAGATAGCATCTGTGTTTAAGGTCCCGAAAGTTGATATATAAGATAGCCTATGTCAAGATGCTGCTTCTTCTTGTACATGGCTTATTTTGTCCAATATGTCTATTAATTGGACCATATTATGGTTTTAAATTGTTGATGTAAAATAATCTTAAAGAATGAATTTACTGTACTTTTGTCAAAATTGCTTTTTTATCATCAAGGAAACAGATCTGAATGCTAAATTATTTTTCTTAGTATGTTCAGTGTCATTGCATATGATTATACAGCAACAACAACAATAACATGCCGTAATGTCCAAACAAAATTGATTATTGATTCAATGACAGTAGATTTTAAAATGAATGTATCATTTTTTTAACTGTTGGGCTGTTTCCCATAACTGCTCTACTACTTTAAATCTTCTATAACTGACTGAAAGCCTTTTATCATAGCTTCAGTATTACTTATTGGCCACTTTCCTCTCTATTTGTTGCTTCCAGTTGCTTTATAAGTGTCTTCATATCTTTCATTTATTCTGTCGTTCGGAATAGTACCAATATCTCTTATCCATTTCTCAACTTATGTCCATTTCTGGATTTCTTTTTATTTTCATTTTTTAAACACTCCCATGTGTGATGTAATTAAGACCGCATCACAGTTTGGTGCTAGCGTGGTATATGTATGGTATGTGCGACTGTGGTCAGCACTAATTCTGTCGATGCAGCAGTTTTGTCGTGTTTTTTACTGGTAAGGAAGTCAATTATTTGAAGGTGTGACTTGTTAAGTTCTTGACAACATCAATGTGGTATTGACTGTGTAATTCAATCTTATATTACGTAGGTTCATGAAGTCTAATGTTTTTGGATGGGTTGTTCTAGGGGTGAAACCCTTGACTACCCAGTCATGCGCTGCACGCTTAACCAGCAAATTAATTCTAACTGATGTTCTATAAATATAATCCAACTATATAATCCAACTAGTTTTACTGCATGAAGGTATTCATGTAAGATTCTTCAAGAACTGAACTAGAAAATTGCTCGTGTTCAAGTTACAAAAACATTTGAATTCATTCAGAAGTAGAGGGATATATATAGTCACATTTGATTATCTGGTTGGCCTACAGAATTGCTGGCCTAGTCATAGCACCTTACTGCCTAGTGTGGCTAGTACATTGATTGACTGTCTAAAGTGGATGTATGTATAAAAGGAAGAATCGAAATGGTCGTCTTTTAACTCTTGTTTTATTTCGAACAACGTCAAGAATTAATTATCTAGGATCCTTGTTCGACAGAAGGCCATATACTCTTCTAGTGTCTAGGCACTGAAAGCAGTAACTCTAGTGTTTCCTCTTCCTGTTTTGCATTGCTAGCCTTGAAATCTTCCTTACGTTATGTTCCTTTTGCCAGAGATGTGCACCAGAAGTGGATCGAGGGTGGGAACTATGAGCTCTGTATTGAAGATGTAAGAGATGAAATCTGGGACATGGTCAAACCCGTGGACCCTCTTAGGGTCACACTTGCTGATCTTCTTGCCTGCAAGCAAGGTGGCACGGTCGCGAGCATGCTCATAGATGTGCGTGGGTTCTGGGCGCACGACAACAGGGAGAATCTATTGCAGGAAGAGGAAGAACCAGAGGAAGAGTGATTTGCTCGCCACATATCTGGTCTAGCCATCTGAACTGAACCAGCTTGTAACATCTGAATTTAATGAATAGCCAATCATCAATCATACTCTCCTTTCAAAACTCTTCTTTTTGGTATGGGATTCTGACTTAATGTACCTCTGGGAGAATTTGAGCTAATGAGCCTGCATAACATCTCAATTATACTCTCTTTTCCAAAGACTCTCAATGCTGAAACTGTGTGGGGTTAAATATGATCTCTTGTTTCTCTTTTTACTTTATCAACATTGGCTACAAAAACAAGGTTGATTTGTGTTATCTGTCTTCTGATAGTTTCATGGTGTAATGTTCTGATACTAATCCAAAATAAACATATTTGAGAAGATGTAAATAGATAGATAGATAGATAGATAGATAGATAGATAGATAGATAGATAGATAGATATATATATATATATATATATATATATATATATATATATAGAGAGAGAGAGAGAGAGAGAGAGAGAGAGAGGAAACGTTGACTGATATCCTTTAATGCGGCACATGCTACACCGATACGACGAACAAAAAGCATCATGAAGAGCAAGCATAGTGGATCCATAAAACCTTGTGCATGTTCTTGATGGTTCGAGGTTAAAATAGAGAGCAAATAAGCGCAAGTCCCGAGATTGCATCAGTCTGTGCCATTCTTCATTCTCTCTCTCTCTCTCGGCAGTAATCTTAGCCTAAAGGAACCTGCAGAGGCGGTTCTGATGAGTTGACCTCCTTTCTTTATTCTCATTTCATTGCTGTGAGCTCTGATTAGTTGACCTCCGAGTACATCAGATCTAGCATCTGATTCCGAGATCAAGTATACCTAATTCCTATATAATCACATGAGTCTCTTCCCATGCCACAGGAAGTGCTACATGCTTCTGCACCGGCCTTTCACACACAGTACTCTTGTCCTCCACCATCTTCCTCACTCAGCAGCATCCAGGTGAGAATGGAGTCCCAGTTCAGGCCTGGGTTCGATGGAACCCAAGGCTACAATGAAGGCTCGCCCCCGTCGACGAACTTACCGGGCTACATCCTTCGCTTCCTCTCCGTCGTCTTCACCCTCATCTCGACGGTCGTCATGGGTGCTGCCAAGGAGATCGTTACGCTTCTCATTCGTGATCCTCTCACCAACGAGACGACCACCCTCATGGCGACGGTGAAGTCGACGTACTCCGCCGGATATGTGTACGAATCTATTCGTTTACGTTATCTCCTATGCAGCTTCACATGAAACTGTACCCATTCATGACGCTCTTCTCTCTCTCTCTCTCGCTCGTCGTTTGGTTGACTACCAGGTACTTCGTAATAGTCAACGCGGTGGTCTTTTTCTGCTCGGTGATCGCGCTGGTGATCTCGATCGCGAAGAGAGCTGGGTCAGGCGGGACGCTGTTCGCACTCTCCGTGGCCGACCTGGTCATGCTGGTTCTTCTCTTCTCAGGCAACGGCGCAGCGACGGCGATCAGCGTGGTGGCCGAGAACGGGCAGGAAAACTTGGCCGGATGGGACCGGATCTGCGACACGGCCAGCAAGTTCTGCGCGCGCGTCAACGCCGCCATCGCCATGTCCATGCTTGCGTCCGTAGCTTACCTACTGCTGGTCTTGCTGGGGATGATTGCTCTCAGGAGGAGGTCTTACTGAGCTCCGAAACCCAAGTAGCTTAGATCACCGATGCTTGTTCTACTGTTGGATGTTGGCGAGAAGAGGTTGAACTATGGATTCTTGCGTGTGGCAAACATTTACTGGAAAATATGGATATGTGACAGAAACTTAGAGACGAAATAAAAATTTATTTTACTTCGCTAAAGATTAAAATATCGAATCAGACATGTTAATGAGGTTTCGAACCATCAACTTTTGATAGGTGGATCTGATATATTATTACCGATGAGATATATAATGTCCAAGTGTGATATTTTGAACATATTTGGGTTACAATCAAATATTTAAAAATAATAAAAAAATATTTTAGTTCAATTTCTAGAAAAAAAAAAACTCATGCTTTAGAATTTCATGCACTAAGTTTGAAAAACTTTATAGAATATTATTTTTTTTAAATGACCATTTTACTCTCATCGATCATCTTCCTCTGTCTTTTGCTCAACTCTTAACTATGCCAATTACCCCCCTTTGTCGGTCCCGTGATAGAGGTGTAGACTCTGCAACCCCCTCATGGCCAACGATTAAGGTTGTGAGCAAGGGCGACATCTGTCGACAACCAACGACGAGGAAGTGGTGCAAGGAGACTATATTTTTATACTTTATGGGTAAGAAGAATATTGAATATCCGGTATTTTATGATCCTATTTCCTATATAGTAGACATGAGTAATTTGACAAAAATTTTATGTCCCCAATAATATTACGATTTTGCCATTTGACAAGCTTCTTTAAAAGCAAGCGTTAATGAATCAGCCCGGCTCAATAGAAGGCCAGCTGAGCCGGACTGGATTGGGTTGGATTAAACTAGGCGAACCAGGCCGCTTAGTGGTCGTCAGTCAGTAAGTTGGCGGCCCATTATGTCGTTACAGAAATCTCTGGAACGCTTCCTTCCCCTGTTCACTTCCCCTCAATAAAACCCTACTCTTCCTCCTCTCGCTTCAGCTTGCCGTCGCCTTCTCCCAACCGAGATCTGTCTCCTTTACCCTTTATTTCAATTCCTTTGCTCGAGATCGACGAGGGGGAAAGATGTCGCTCCGGGTGTTGAATCCCAACGCCGAGGTGCTGAACAAGTCTGCGGCGCTCCACATGAACATCAACGCCGCTAAGGGCCTCCAGGACGTCCTCAAGACCAACCTCGGGCCTAAGGGCACCATCAAGATGTAATCCTTCCGCCGCTTCCTCTTCTGATCCCTTTGTCGTCTTTACTTATTGATTTTGTACGCGCAGGCTTGTTGGAGGGGCTGGGGATATCAAGCTGACCAAAGATGGCAACACTCTACTGAAGGAGATGGTATGATCTCTGGAAATACTCGTTAAAGGTTCGCTTACTTTCCCATTTACCCGAGAAATGCTTCGGTAATCATTTTGTTGGATCGGCAGCAAATCCAAAACCCCACAGCCATTATGATTGCGAGGACAGCGGTTGCCCAGGATGAGACTAGTGGCGACGGCACGACCTCCACTGTGCTCTTCATTGGGGAGCTCATGAAGCAGTCAGAGCGGTACATCGATGAAGGTCTTTCCCAGTTAATTTTCTTTGCTTTTGTTCTGGGTGAACGGGCTGTCCCTTCCGAGATTTATTATTTTGGTTATTGTGAACAGCACATTGTTATTAATTTGGTGATTGACTTTTATGCGTGCTTGCTTCTTTCCACTTTGTTACACTTCGTCAATATTAGAAGGTTCACTATGTGTCTCAAAACTTGTAAAAGAGTACCTGATTTGTGCACTGTGTAACGTATAATTTCTTTATTGTAATTTTCCACCTATGGAAATAATGGAGGCTTGGTTTACTCTTCCGAGCTCAACCACTATAGCACCTTCTTTACCTCTGTAATTTTACATTGATTGGAAATGTGGGGACAATTATCTTAGTGGGGCAGAGATATCAAATTTGCTTAGACTCAAGGATGCAATACTTTGATGCATTGTCTACACAGATGCTCATGGTGATTATCTTGAATAATCAAACAATTCATGATAGAAAAACTTGGATGATGATTATGATTATGAGCATATGGGACTACAAACAGGAAAGTGTGGAGCCAATCGTTTTGAAGAAAATGTGCTCTTCTCTGAGCTAAGATGAACGTTTTGGTAATTGGGCTTTCTGTGGAGCAACTATATTCTTATGAACTGAATACCTTCATTTTAGTTTTGCATAACTCATAGTAGTACTAACACGATGTAAATTCTACAATTTTTGTGCTTGTATAGTTTGTTAACATTGAGCATTTCATGCTAGTCAATTTTAAGAAAGTTTGTTTACCCCTGGTGTTGCAGTACCTGATTCAAAATTTGCTTTAAGTGAACTTCTTTTAGTGTCCCGGTTTAATGTTGAGCGTTACATATGATTTTAGCTCATTAGAATGGTTCTTCCTCGGCCCATAGCTTCTGATCTTTAAAACCTTTTGAATTTCCACTCAGGAATGCATCCACGGGTACTGGTAGATGGATTTGAAATTGCTAAGCGGGCTACCCTTGAATTTCTTGAGAAGTTTAAGACACCTGTTGTAATGGGTGATACCCCTGACAAGGAGATATTGAAAATGGTAGCACGGACAACTCTTAGGACAAAGGTAAATGAGTTTCTTCTTTCTGTAGTATACCTCTGAAGTGTCAAAGGTAAACAAGTTACGTTTTCCTCTTTTGACCATGGTTCTTGAATTTTTCTTTGTTATAGTTATACGAGGGACTAGCTGATCAACTGACAGATATTGTTGTTAATGGAGTAAGTACCATCCTTAATGGTTGTTTTTCCTTATTCTTCTTTGATGATAAATGTATAAAAGTGATAACTGACATTCTCTTTGGGTTCTAGCATGTTAGGAAAACTTGATATTTTTCTGTATGAAAAACAAATTTTCATTTGATGACAAGAAAGTTGCGTGTATCTTACACTGCAGTGCCAATGTTTCAGGCTGAGTGTTTCTTTAATGAATCGCTGACTAGTAGTTTCATGGAGGACATATTTACTAGATTGTGTTTTCTTCTTCATTGATGTTTGTGTCACAGTAATATATTCTGTTTTGTCCTTTTAGTAGTTCATTATATTGTATGCAACAGTTATATGCACTTTAGGTACGTTCATGCCAAACATTTTGCAAAAAAGTACTTCATGCTAAATGTATGATGTGGCCTATCTATTATCCATCAAGTACATCAAGTCACCTATTGGCACTTGACACGTATATGCTTATGTGGAGCCTAACCTTTTAACATTCTGTAGCATGAATTTGGGCATGTGACTAACAATCAGTCATATATTATGAATAGCAGGGTTCATGATATGTTTGCCTCATCTATTCTAGATTGATCTTTTCTGAATAGATGCTCAAATTCAATTGGTACAAGTGCACTTTACTAAGGTGAAAGAAGTCCAGAGTTCTCAATTTCGATGTGTATTGCTCAGTACAGGTGGTACGTACCGGTTTGAGATGATACTGGTATACGGACCGCCCTCTACCGGGCGATACCAGTGTTTTGACCTCATACCGGGCAATATGGGGTATGTACTGGACGGTATCGATCGAAATCCAACTGTTCCCAAGGTGAATCATTTGGTATGCTCTGGATTTCAATCGTTACTGAGGTGTATCAAATTTTGACCATTATTGAAGCGTACCAGTTGGTACACCCCGGTATTTTTGGACCATTACTTTTAGGTATTTTTGGAGGTTTTTTAGCTCTTTTTTGTCATACTGCCGGTATGCTCTGACATATCGTCGGTATGCTTTGGTATGTTCTGTACCAATATACCGGTATGGGCCAAAATTGAGAACCTTGAAAATAACACATTATATAGACATTTGAAATATTTTATGGTCGAAATGAAAATTAAAAGGCGAATAAATCTGAATTCCTGTTTGCTGAATTTCTTCCTTTAAACTTGCTATAAAACCTCTCACGTAATTATGCTTATATCTGCATGATATACAGGTTTCTTTTGATATAATACATCATAGTTCTGGTGAGAACTTTAGCTTGCACATAATCAACTTAACTAGGTATCTCTCTAAGATGGACCAAATATCAATTAGATTAGTGGGATCTTGTAATACCTTTGCATATCTAGAAAATCAACCATAAACAGTTTTAGAATCCCCGTGCCGCGATTACACTATAATACAAATGACGCAAAATGATCTTAGGCTGATTGAATCAGATCAGCCTGAAACTCTGGAAATGGCTGCAAAATCCAGTTGGTTCTTTTGATAGGTTGGAATGGAAGCTATCAATTTTTTTTTCAGCTGAAACACATCAGTTGCACCTGGAATAAACTGTATTTGATGCTTATCTTGATTTGAAGTCTTATAATCACTTTCTTTATCTTGGTCTTAAACTGCAAATTTGATTTCTTGTCTCTTAGCTTTAATATGATGTTTTCATTTGATATTATTTTGCAGCATTGGTACATCAAAATTTAATCATTTTATAACTTTTGAGTTTCAAATAATCCTATATGAATATTCTTTTTAGTGTATGCTTGATGCTTGTAAACTTCAGTTCCCGTAACTGCATCATCCTTTCTGATGACGATTCTTTACTTTGACATTAACAGGTGCTCTGCATACGCAAACCTGATGAGCCTATTGATCTCTTTATGGTGGAGATAATGCACATGCGTCATAAGTTTGATGTTGATACACGTTTGGTATGTTATTCTTGCAAATGATGATTGTTTGTTGCAAGGTTCGCAATACCGTACCGTACCGGAGTTTTGACCTGAGCTCGGTACCGGTACGGTACGGTATACTGCTCGGTACACCCAGGTGTACCGAGCGGTATATTCAGGCGTGTCGAGCACTGTAGCAGTGCTACACTGCTACAGTACTGCTACAGTGTCGGAACGGTAACATATGGTCCGCGTACCGAAAGTCTGGCGGACCGGTACGTACCGCCCGTACCGGGTGGTACGGATCGGTACTGCAAACCATGGTCTGTTGTTCACATTAGATGTAAAATGTTATAGTTTAACCCAAGGTTTGCCTTATTGATCCGAGCCGACGTGTCGGCCAGTCAACGACACATGTACCGGTCTATACCGGTGTATCGACACATGGTACACTGGTAAGTATCGATGTTTTGAAGAGGAAGAAAAAAGAGAGAAGGGATGGAGGAGGGAGGAAGAAAGAGCAAAGAAGAGGAAGCGGCAGAGGAGGAGGAAGAAGGAAGGAGGAAGAGGAAGAGAAGAGACCTTACCTAAGACGTGGCGGTGCAGTGAGGTCGCGGCAAGCTGAGATCGCTGTTGATCGCAGTATCGAAGGTTATGTTCGCGAGCCTTGCGGAGGTGGAGGTGATGCTTGTGAGCGCTGTGGAGCCTTGCGGTATCCCACTTCCCTTTTATATGGTGGACCAGACTGGGGTGGGTTCGTGCCTTCGTGGACCGTGTCAGCACTCTGACTGGTACATGCCCCTTGTTTCATACCGGTCTGGGCGAAACAGCGAACGTTGGTTTAACCATGATAGTTTTGTTTCCTGGTGCTGGTATCCAAAAATCATATTTATCATTCTATTTTTCTGTATAATCCGTCCTAACATATTTTGTAAGACTTAAAAACATAATAATCAAATTAATGGGGAAACACAGTTTTTGTTTTAGACAAACTAGTAGTTTGGTGGCAAGAATGAACCCAAGGGATTGTAGAGAATTAGGAAAAAAAAATGCTGCCACAAATCATGACGACGGATAGCTAACTGGATATGCAGATATATGTTCCTGAAAATTAATCTGTTTTAACAATACTATGTTGCAAGAAATTGGAAATGATGACATTTACAAGAATTCACTGAGTCATTAGAGCAGAGATAGAAATTTATGCTGTTACATGTGATTATTCCTGTTGCATGTTAACTCTCAGGTTGTTGCTTTTTTCCCCCATGTTGACAGGGACAAACAAGAATTGCAACTCAACTTACTAATTGGTTACATTTTGTTGTGTGAAGTTGTGGTCTTATTGTTAGTCTGGTTCATGTTTTGTTCCTTTTTCAAGGTTGAAGGTCTCGTCCTTGATCATGGTTCTCGACATCCTGATATGAAACGGAGGGCAGAAAATTGTTATATCTTGACATGCAATGTCTCCTTGGAGTATGAGAAAAGGTAGAAATTTGATCTGCTAGCTTTTTGCAGTTATCTTTATTGGAAGAAGCTCATAGTAATTGACAACTTGGATTTTTATATACTTTATCTTTTTCTTATCATTTTGGCCTTGCAATTGTCGTCTTGAGTAATACAAACATTGGTAAGAATCCAATGCATTGGATACCTAGGTCCTTCCATAAGGTTTTGTCCATGGAGGATGAGATAGTGCCTAAGATCAGGTTGAAAGGCATAGTCAGTGGACAACAGGTGAATATTCCTGCAGTACCTTTTACTTGTCATGAGGGAGGAAAGAGGTTGGGTTAACCAAAGGATGGTTATCGGTTCAAGGACGCAATGTGACCTTGCAGGTAAGATGGGGTAAAAGAAATGCATCAAGCAAATGTTTGAGTCCCAAATATTTTACTTCCCCATTGTCCACATCAAAAGCCTGCATAATACTATAATAGTGCTACCACATATGAGATTAAGCATCTTCTCCAGGCAAAACCCTCAACCAAATGCCAACTCCAAACAGTAATTGTAGTCCTAGACACATACCTGAAAGTTTCCTACCTCATACAGCTTGGCACTCAATTCTTTTTACTTGCCTCCTATCTCAATCTGCCCCATGCTACCTGAGTTAGATTTGTCATAGATGTGTATCCTATTTTTTGTTGGGTTAGTTAGAAGAAGTTAATTACATAAGTTTAAAACTCTAGTTTTTTATCAGTAACAAATTACATCTTTTCTCCGACCTCCAGAAGCATGAAGATTTCTCCTATATCCTATATATAGTGTTAGAAAATTTTCTGAAAGGTAACTATCTTAGTTTCATATATGAAATTTATATAAATATAGGATCCCTGAATCTATAAGATAAGAAAAGAACTATCTTTGGGATCTGATACTACATTATTGCTCGATACTTTAGTGGATTGAGTGTTCTATATCATGCTGGTTATTTTGATGAATGCAAATTATTTCATCTTTTATATTCTTGGCTATGAGCAGAACTTATATTTTCTCAAAATAGCTAAAAACATGTTTTTATGTCCTCGAAATTTTTGATGACTCGATTAACTGAGGAAATAAAAATTGTATGAAGTTCTTTATGTTCTCTAGTACTATCTACTGTTGTCCCTTTTTTATGCTGCATAACATCATGGAAGAATTAATTTCATAATATGCAATGGCAACATTTTAGTTGTGGGTTATGGTTCTGGTACATGGTGCAAAACACATCATATGATGATGATGCCTTGCTGGTATATGGCATGCATATGTCTGTGGCATTTTGGTGTCCTACAAGTGCAGCAATAGTATGCCACATATTGGTCCTTGCTCTTGATTTATTTATATCCAGCTAACAATTTTTTCTTCAGTGAAATAAATGCAGGGTTTTTCTACTCCAATGCAGAGCAGAGAGAGAAAATGGTTGCTGCTGAACGGCGTCAAGTTGATGAGCGAGTTAAGAAGATCATTGAACTAAAGAATAAGGTCACCAGGATTTTCCTCTTTAGTTTGTATACTTGTCTCAATACCTGGTGCTTGAGTGTTGCTTCAATAAAATTCTCTTCTCGTGCAGGTCTGCTCAGGCAATGACAACAACTTTGTTGTGATCAACCAAAAGGGAATTGATCCTCCATCTCTGGATCTCCTTGCTAGGGCAGGGGTTAGTCATGTCACTGCTTGATAATGACCATTAGAATTATCTTGTCTGTTTCACTTTCAGTAGTGTGGGGGATGACCCTTGCAATATCTCTTGCAATGTTTAAAAGATAGTTTAAGATTCTTCTACATTTTTGAACTTGTCCTACTTGCATCTATCCATCTGGGTTTTCTAATTCTTGACATATCAAGGATTAATTGTAGAGGTTCCAACCAGATGGTATGTTGCGACATATTCTATGTTTCCCTCATCCTTTAGGCTGTACATATTTTGCTGTACAATTTTTTACTTTTAAACTGAATGGTATTTTCTAATTATCCATGATTTCTTTCGTTTAGGATACATCCTTACCACTCTATTAAGAGAAATCTTAGTGAATTGCAGTTATGGTTTGATCACCTTGTTTCTCATACATTTTGGTTTTGAGAAGATGAGATGACAAATCTAAGTTCCTTCCATTTGAAATGCATAAATTGGTCTACATTCATTACATGGTTTTGAGCAACTGTTGTTGCCCTTTTTATAACATTTTGTTTGGTATAATGGGTTTTGTTTTCGAATTATGCATAGTTTGAGAGTTATAATCCTTCTTGTTATACTCACTTTTTTAGTGCCTTTTCATTTATTGCTAGTGATATGTGCTGGTTAGCGGTCACAGTCCCTTGAAGTTACAATCAACTTATATTTCTTAGATTATTGATCAGTCCATAACATTAATTAATTAAATGTTCAATTTATTCAAAGGAAAGAGAAGTATATTACTTCAAAACACAAATACATCCTGTGTCCTGCAGATCAGCACACAAAAAGGAAAGTCCTCAGGCCACTCATGTCTTCAAAGAAAATTGGATTTGTACAACCTAGCAAAATTGGCCAAACAATTGGCACAACAATTTCCTTCTCTCTATATATAAATACGACAAGGATTCTAAAATGATCTGATTGTCTCCAAGGATGTGAAGAACATTCCATGGTGGATTCTGCTTAAGAACTAGCATGTTGATGACAGCTTTAGCATCAGTTTGCTCCTCATGCTGAGTGATCCCTTCCATTCTGGCAAAATGAGGTCCTTAATAGCTGTCAGTTCATTCTAGTATCATCCCTTGTCATTGTTAAATCTGCCACCTGTAAGGATGCAAGTGCCATTAGATGATCCTAAGATGAAACCAAGACTACCGTCATGTTATCCTGCGTGGAAGGAGCCATCTGTATTCTGTATATAGTTTGAAGTTTGAACTAACCTTCAGCAGGCTTTTTCCAAGAAACCACAATTTGGTTAATCTCACTGTTAGTCTGCACAGAACCATCCAAAGGTTTAAGACGGAAAAAATGAGTTGTTGCTTTATAGAAAATAGCAGGGCCTCAGGTTTGGTTCGACAGAACACAACCTCATTATGGGCCTTCCACTCTTAATTATTTTTAGTGTGGTGAAATATACTTGCCTTCATCAAAATTGGGTATCTCATACAATTTGTTAATTTCAGATGCCATGCCATTTGAAGTAAGACTAATTGAAATGATGTTCCAATTCAATGGTTTTAGGAGTGATGAATTCAGTCTTTTTGTGATTCTGACAATAAAATCTTAATGAAAACATAAATTTTATTAACAATCCTATAACCGTAGTTTCTATTTGTCAAGTCCCCATTACAAGTATTGTTGATGTTTTGCTCTTTAGGTGGCTAAATTTCAAGAAAAGAAATAAGAAGAAAAATGTTTTGGTGAAAGTTCACATTATATATTAGCTAAAATTTATTGTATTCTGCACTATGGAGAGTTCAAATAACAGAAATCTGTAAATGATTATTTTGTATGCAAAAGATTCTGATTCTTGTCAGTGGCCATGTTGTGTACATATTAAGTTTCATTACTGTGTTGACTGTCAAGTATGATAGCTATTTAGGAGATAAGATGCAGAAAACTGAATGTTCTTTTGTTTATACTTTATGGATTATTCAGGATGCCAATTTTTTAAGGTGGCACATCATAATAAATGACTTATCTTTGGATTGATAACTGTGATAATTGCAACCTTTATTTTCTGGTTCTTGTATTCTGTAGGGAACTGGTGAGTACTATCTTTGCATCATTGGCCTTCTTACTTTTGCTCAACCTGAATTCTTTTTTGTCCCATGTGTTATGTTTTGGCTGCTCTTGCTTTGTTGAGACGTAATATCATTTTCAATTCATCCTGAACAACACTGAATCCTTTTCTGAGATACTGACTGTTATATATATATATATATATATATATATATATATATATATATATATATATATATATATATGTACACATGTATGTACATACATATGTAAATATATGTTTGAAACCTTTGTAATTATTTAGAATTTTACCACGTATCAATTTTGACTTTTGTTACTCTCACTTTCTAGATTATTGCACTTCGAAGAGCTAAGAGGAGGAATATGGAAAGACTGGTTTTAGCTTGTGGTGGGGAGGCTGTCAATTCTGTTGATGACTTGACCGAAGATTGTCTTGGCTGGGCTGGGCTTGTTTATGAGCATATTCTTGGTGAAGAAAAGTACACCTTTGTGGAGAATGTGAAAAACCCTCGTTCTTGTACTATATTGATTAAAGGTTCTGAGTTTATAGGATAATATTATTCATTTTTTACTTTAGCTACAAAGCACACGATTGGGGATCTCAAATCAGGTTATTCATCATTGCAGGACCCAATGACCATACAATTGCTCAAATCAAGGATGCTGTTCGTGATGGTCTCAGGTCTGTCAAGAATACACTTGAAGATGAAGCTGTTGTCCTGGTGAGATTTTGAATTTGGGGGGTGTTCTTAAATGTTGATATGCTTCTTTTCTGTATTTATCAACGAGCATAATTTATCAAGTTTTACATGCTGTGGTACATCTTTCATTCTCATATGGCAAGTGCTGTAACTCATCTAACCGCATGGTATTGTGTCTTGCATTGTGGGTGGCACCTTTGGAGTGGTATTGTGCCTGGATCTGCAATATATACTTTAAAGTCATGCCATGAGCAGGTCAATAATGTTGGTACAGCCAGCATGACAGTATTGATTCCGTAGGCATTAGTGATGTGACTCAATAGACAGGATTAGTTTATCGCTGG
Source organism: Musa acuminata AAA Group (assembly GCF_036884655.1). Lineage (NCBI taxonomy): Eukaryota > Viridiplantae > Streptophyta > Magnoliopsida > Zingiberales > Musaceae > Musa > Musa acuminata. The sequence goes on along the minus strand of NC_088338.1, from coordinate 3,496,825 downwards.
TGTAGCTGCCTCGTGCTTATGCTATAAAATACAGTGTTTTCTGTAAGTCATGTTTAGATGCTTGATTGTGAAGCTAATCCTTTAGAAGATCATGTGTAGGTGATTGTCTATATAAGTTGGTGTTCTGAATGTTATTTTATATCATTATAGCTGGATCAGGGGTATTGCCTTACTGTGAAGGTATTAAAAATATAGATGACTTAAGATTGCAAGTATTTGATGCATGGCATGTGTTAAGATACCATATTACACAAGAATTCAGAATGCCCAATGCTGTGGACTAGGTATTTAAAGACATTTTTTGGGCATCTGGTTGCTAGTGGCATATGATTGACTGGCAGGTCCTGGTTGAGGGAAAATTTCTTCAGAAAACTTTCTGTGGAAACTTTCATTTATTTACTTTTCAGAAAGTTTTTGATAAACAGATTATATTGTGGTAATGTAAGCATGATTCTTTCCATCAAAATGCTAACTACGCTAGAAGCACCTGTATTCCTTGGTTTGAGATCAGCTACAAATACTTTTAGGTTTTATCTGTTTAAATATGCTTTGATCAAGATATAAGTGTGGTATGGCAACCTGACAGTTCAAACCTAGCTGATATTGCAATTTGGAATTCTTTCAAGCTATATTACTATCTTTCTTAAGTTTCCTGCAGTGAGATGCAGTCATTTCAGGACTACCATAATTATGATGTTTCAGGCACTTTAATGCACTTTCAGTTGATGGCTGTTTAAGACGAGGTTTATACTAATGTGCAACTGTTGTTGCACTTTGCTTCTGCTTAAAAGAGAAGTAAACAGAAAGAAGCTCCAGATAAACTGGGCTCATCATGTAGTTTACATGATGACATCGCGGAAAAGCAGAGCTCCCCACACCATTCTGACGTAGCTAGTAAATATGGCACAAACTAGAACATAACTCCATGCCGGTTTATTGATCCTGCCCATGTGGTATCTTCATAAATTTACATGTTTATTGATTGAATGGTTGATCTATGCTGTAGAGGAGAAAACATAATCAAGTTCACAAAACATCGCAGGATTTTGAATCTACGAGGAATATTGTCTAGATCCTTGCGTCAAGCAAAGATAAAAATCATGGCAACATTTCTTATCGAGTACTGCATCTACACACCATGTTGTATTATTTAATATGTTCTTATCTTGAAAGATTATGATGATTATTTTCCTGTTTTGTATGTTAATTGCTAGTCACACGACATTTTAGTGAATCAATTTGTTTTAAGTTATAGCTACTTTTAGCTCATCTGTAGAATGAACAAATACTGAGCCAATGAAAGTGAGTAACAAGATGAACTGGATACTTTACTAATATTTTTGTGATATATTGTCATTGGCATAGGGGGCTGGCGCTTTTGAGGTTGCAGCCAGGCAGCATTTGGTCACCAACATAAAGAAAACTGTTCAAGGGGTATGGTGTTCTGAAATCTTGTACAAGCAACTATCTTGATGCTAGATTACTGATGAAATGTTCTTTACAGCGTGCACAGCTTGGTGTAGAAGCTTTTGCTGATGCTCTTCTGGTGGTGCCGAAGACACTAGCAGAGAACTCTGGCCTCGACACACAAGATGTCATTATCGCTCTTACGGTAATGGCCTATAACATATATTTTTCTCCACTCACCTAAGGCGATCAGCAAAGTCTTGCATCTTGGTCTAACTTAAACCACAATTCATGATGTTCTTAAGGGTGAGCATGACAGAGGTAACATTGTGGGTTTGAATCACCATACTGGAGAACCAATAGATCCACAAATGGAAGGTATCTTTGACAATTACTCAGTGAAAAGACAGATCATAAACTCAGGGTAAGTACTACCATTGATAGTTTCACAAACTTTGTTCCGATGGATAATTCATGTATGTGTCTTCTATTTGCAGGCCTGTCATTGCATCCCAGTTGCTTCTGGTGGATGAAGTGATCCGTGCCGGTCGGAACATGAGAAAACCAACCTAATTCTACGGTGTATATGTCTATATGGTTGTTTGAAGTTTAGACATTGGTCAAAATCTCAAAAGTGTTTTTGACGTCTGGATTTGAACGATGAGAAATTACAATGCTGATGGTAGACCGAGTAAACGTTTTCTACATAATTTTTGCTCATGTACTTTTCGAGAGTGAAAGAATGCTGATGATAGGGTACTACTACATGTTTGTTATACCCTTCCCTCTTAGAGAGATGAGGAATGCTTCTGCTTTATTGAACAAAAATTGGCATCTGTTGTCTTTTTTTAGCATACACTTCTGGATGTAGAGCAAATTTGTCCTGAAAATATTTTATCTAATGATTGTGATTTGGTTCATATTATTTAATGTCAGTCCATGCAACTTGTGAAGTTGAGAATGAATGCTGCTCCCAGCAAATGCTCACCAGGAATATTTTTACACAGCATTGACCATGTTATTATATATATAAATTTCTCTTTCTCTTACATTTTACCTTTAAAAAATATTATATATATATATATATATCTCTCTTGAATTAATATTTTTATATGTATTCCTTTAAATTTAAATAGAGGATCGAAAATCAAATAATCAACGAGAATAATCAAAGGTTATTTTAGTCACTTATTGTTTCTCTAATTTTGTCGCTAACAAAAATTAGTAGCTGTAAATATTTGAGAGTATCCACATACGTCTTATTTAAATATTTAGAGGGGGCAAATATGCTATCCTTAAACTGGAAGTATGAATATGTAATACCCCAAAATAAAATTCAAAACCTGCCGTAACGAACTCTCTTGTCCGAATGGCGAATCTTTTTCCCGTTTTTTAAGTATCCCTTATATTTTTGTCCTATTAAATTGGAAAAAGAGGGAAAGAAACAGAGGTTGAGAAAGGGCGATGTACGGTTCCCACCCTCTCCTCCGACGCCGGCAACATCCCCAGGTAATACCACTCAGAATTCTAGGATCCTTCGTCCTAAGGTCTGACCCACCTGCTCGTTCTTCCGATTTGCTTCCGCAGATCCAAATCGGAGAACTCGCGGATGGCCCTTGTGATTATGTTTCATGGTGATCTGTTTGTTTGGTTTGGTCAATTGCTTGTAGCTGCGCTTCTGAATCGTGGTCTTGGATGTTTGCAGCGCTGATGGGAGGGAAGGAGATGAAGGGATCCGAATTGCGGCTGCCGTATGCCGCTTATCACTTCACGACCAGCGGGGCGGCTGTCGCTGTCGCGACCGCCGTCACCCATCCCTTGGGTACCCAGTTTCGTGTTTTTGTGTGTGTGTGTGTGTGTGTGTGTGTGTGCGTACCATTTTCCTTCTTTTCCTATGTCTTACTTCTCTTCTTCGTGTATCATTGTTGTGAATTGGATACTCGTGGGAGTTTTTGGAACCCTAGCTAGTCGAATTGGGAACTGCGGTAAACGGGTGATGAACGCGGTTTCTCTTCAACTCACGTTCTTGAGGCTGTTTCTTTAAGTTATGCCTATAACTTTGATCTTTCAGGAAAAAGAAGAATGAAGGAAAATGAGGCTCGTTATGTTTGCAGCTCTAGGACAAACCTTGCTTTATTATTGTTTAATCACCTAGGCTTACTGCATTTGGCTTTTTAACATTGATTTTAATTAATGCTTAGAGAAAACTTTACATGAAGACACTTTTCAGTACTCAACCAACTAGGTTTGTTCCAGTGGTTCCAAGCATTGATTTTACTTGTTGCTTAAAAGAATTATCTTTTTTAGATCAATTGCCACTTTTGGTGTCTTATACATGGTAAGATCTTAGCATCCTTCTGAATGGCCTCATGGTAACCAGCAGATGGTTGTCTCCCTATTTGTTGTCATTGCATTTTTCATGTCATGACTAGTTGTAATATGCTTGATTATTTTTCATTTGAAATGACAGTTAATAAAACTTCCATAATCACCTGGTTTATGAGGATCCTTTCATATTCTTATTGTGATTAACAGGATTGTTTAGCCTGCGACTATTATAATTTCTACTCTTACTGAGTTAGTAACTTTCTTAATAGGGTATTATGAAATTGAATGCAGATGTCGTCAAAGTTAGACTCCAAATGCAGCTTGCTGGCCAAAGAGGACATTTGGTTGGGATGGTATCCTCTTGCTGCTTCTGGACATATCTCTTAGGCAAGTCGAATTTTTCTGTTTTTACCATAGAGATAGCTGCTGAATGAGACATATGAAATCTGCAGGGAACAATTTTCACACAAATGATAAAAAATGAAGGAGCTAGAAGTCTCTATTTGGGGCTTGGACCTGCGTTGACTAGGTCTCTCCTTTATGGAGGTCTTCGTTTAGGTTTATATGAACCTTTCAAGTATGTTTGTGAACACGTAGTTGGTTCAACTAATATCTTTGTGAAAATTGCATCTGGGGCATTTTCTGGTGCAATTGCAACTGGTGTGACTAATCCAACAGAAGTTCTAAAGGTAGAAGCATTTCAGATTGCTACAATACATAACTTGATGTAGCTTCTGTTATGATCCTCATGTAATGCAACTAATATACTCGTATAGGTAAGGTTACAAATGAACTCAAACTCCCAAACTGGACCCTTCAGGGAAATGTACAAAATTGTGTCAGATGAGGGTGTGCGAGCACTTTGGAAAGGAGTTGGCCCAGCAATGGCCAGAGCTAGTTGTCTGACAGCATCACAGCTTGCAACTTATGATGAATCAAAACAGGTCTGATTCTTTTTTTGATGCATTGATATATACTATGGCAGGAGCTTATTATTGCTAAAAATTCTTAGTATCTGTAATATTAAATCCTACCATGCCATATAGGGTCTTTGCTTGCCATTAAATGACTAAATTTTCTTATTGGTTTCAGGTTTTGCTTAAGTGGACCCCTCTTGAAGAAGGCTTTCATCTACATCTCATGTATGAAGAATTCCTGATTGTTTTTTGTTGTCAAGATCTCTAAATTCTAGTGCTTCCACAAACGACTTACTTGATGCCTGCATGAAGCTCAAGTTGCATAGCTGGAACGGTTGGAACTCTTGTAACTGCACCAGTGGACATGATTAAAACTCGTCTAATGTTACAACAAGAAGCAAGAGGTGTCAGAAATTATAGAAATGCATTCCATTGTGCTTACCAGGTATCACACCAACTTGCATATTGCAGAATATGTTTACCCATGCAACTAGCAATATGTGAAGTGTTAAGGAGAGTCACTCATGCTTCAGATCTAGCTAGTTGATTTTCTTAATAAGAGACTTCTAAATCTCTTAGCAAAGTGGTTCTGCTTTCTAACTTCTAAATCTTCATGTTTGACTTTTCTTTTGGTTGGGATATTGTACTGTTTTCAGGTAGTGCTTACAGAAGGCTTTGGAGCACTTTACAAAGGGTAAGGATCTTTTCTTACTTTCTAGATATAGAATTTTATATATGAATTTTTATTGTATTTAATCATGCTTTGCTGTTCTTCCAACCTTGCTGCAAATTGTCTGTGATCTTTCAAGGAATCTCATGTTCTCTTTTGTGAGGCTAAAAGGTCATGTCACATGAATACCTTCTAACTAAACCATGTCTTTCTTTTTCTCTTTGGGAAAGATGGATATCTTATGCAATGTGAAGATAAAAGAATCTTTTACCATAAGAAATATTTTCTTAATTTTTTTCTCTTTTTTTTTTAATGAATTTTTGTCTTTTACCATTAGTATCATCCCCGTACAATCTTGACCTTACTAATGATCTTCTCAATTATGATGACATCTCAGTGTATTTGGTCTAGAATATGAGAGGAAAAAACCCACATGAACTGATAAGGTTAGAATTTTGACTAATAATAATGGTACTTTATACAATAAAATATTACAGAGAGAAGCAACAATGACAGAATTTTATAGAAAGATAATGAAAGACCTTTATCAGTAGAAATTGTTTCCTGTTGATTGAATGTTGATAGTGCTTCAAACAACATAAATGGTAAGAACTTAAGGTACTTAATTTTCTGGGCGAGAGTTTGATATTTATAATTCTGTATATTCCAGTTGTTTTTCCCTGTTCTTCTCTTTCTAATCATCTATCCTAAGCTTTTATTCTTTCTTCATTTTAAGTTCCCTACAAATTCTGTATTTTTGCTAAATATCGTGTCAATGAATAGTTACTATATTTGTCTGCATCACTAAAAATCACGTCCAAATGTTAAGAGCCTCATTAGGATAGGCTGGTCAGAAGTTGCCAAAGATTTGAATTTAAGACCGCCTGGAAAAAGGCGAAAGCAAACAAGCCATCCACAATAAACTATGTTCTGTCTTTTTTTTCCCTTTTTTTTTTGGTTGCACTCAAGAATGAGACTATACAAAGTGGATAATTGGCAGGAACTACATAATTCAGCATTTAAGACAGGTTTTTCTTAAATTTGTACCGATTAGCCCATGATTGGGACATGCAGCAAGGATGTCATGTTCTTTGATATCAGCCGAGTTTATTTCAGTTGGAAAAGATATATGTTTTTTATTTGTTTTGTTAGTTCATTGGTGGTTTTACTGTAGACTTTATGGTTCGCACAGGATTGAAACCCAGTAGTTAAGGTTATCCATTGTTGTTTGCAAAGGACAGTGAACTCATGGGTTGAACTCATGGGTCGTCTATCCATCATGCACACTAGATATTTGAAACTTGATTGCAACCAACATGAGTTCTACTTGTCAAACTTCTAAGCTGTACAAATTTACATGGTTCGGCTATCTGACCCATGTGCCCTAGACCTCTGTTTTCCACTTGATCTGTTGGTGTTCATTGTGATATAAACACACCGAAGGGTTTTTTCACCTACGTATAAAATACGTGCACTAGCATTGAGGTCGTGGTGATGCAATTTATGTATCATGTAACACTGACAAAACACCATGTTCTTGTGGAGTTGTGTCACTAAATTTTAGTTGTTGCATTTGCTTTAAACCAAAGTGTATAGTGTAGCCGCCACATATGGGAATTCTTTTTCTTTTCGAAGAACACTATAGAACTTTATAAAAAACTCATGTTGATCTAATTATCTTCTCTGTTCAGTGGATCTGCCACCTTTGCGAGATTAGGTCCCCAGACCGCAATCACATTTATTGTCTGTGAGAAGCTACGGGAACTCGTTGGAATAAAAGCGATTTGATTTCAAGGGAAATTTATCAACCGAGCTGCTTGTCACTGATTTCAAGGGCGATTTGATTTCTTATTCTTTCGTCTCAAAAATTGGGTTATTGCAGGAGCAATGACAATAAGGGGGCCTTTTTTTTCCCTTCATATAATGATTTTCTTTAATGATTCCATATGTAATCACAAAATTCGAGTTATTCGTGTGGAAGGAACTATTAGCTATACATGAAGGTCAAGTTTAAGAATGGTGTTTTGCCAGCTAGTTTTGCTTTTATATGGATGGATTTGACGACATGGATTTGTTGTTCATCTTGACGCTGTATCCATTGCTCATATAAAAATGTGATGCAATACAAATGGTAATAGTGACGGTTGAGAATTGGCTGGACGATTGAACCCGAAAAAATAATTCGTCGACAGCAGGGTTCGAACCTGCGCGGGCGAAGCCCAACAGATTTCAAGTCTGTCTCCTTAACCACTCGGACATATCGACGGCTGTGAAAGAGTTAGAACTGAAATGATTAAGTAAACTTACTCTACGGTTAAGTTAGTAGACAGAAGGTCAATCTGGAGAGTCGAAAGGAAGTTTCTTTTATAGGCAAAATGATACATAACTATCAGTAGAAAACATTTTCTTTTGGATGCAACAATGGCTGGGTGGGTATGCTTTGGTGGCACCATATTGATCTCTTGGTTGATCCAACATGCTTAGGTGGCATTGTATCATTGTTGATTGATTATGCTCTTATGGTCAATTGAGCGTACCACCACTCACGGCAAACCTTAATCAGCTGCTCATGACTTGACTGGTTTCATGTGTCCAGTTTCTTTTAGCTGTCAAATCTAACAACAACAATTCAAAATAGAGGGAGGATTTATTCACGATAAGTCACACTTATTTGACTGATATAAACAGCATAATACAACTCTCTCTCTCTCTCTCTCTCTCTCTCTCTCTCCACTGTCATCTTTCTTCTTTACACCAAAAAACAGCCATGGACAAGAGTCTGAGTGCTCCCTCTTCGAGTTATGTCACTGGAATATAAAATCATCGAAACGATTTCAACATAGATCTTTTGGATACCCCACCTTGACAGCATCAGCTTCACAGTAAAGGACTGACCTATCTTACTGATACGTGCAATTACATTACACACCTAACACTACCATCTCTAATAACATACAAAACTTGAAATAGATGACATAATTTAACTTCATACAGGAGAATATGTTTATCATCATAAGAGAACTGATGGAAGTAAGAGACTAGAATCTAGTTGGTTTTTAGAGAACTCCCCAACTATGGCTATCGATGGGCGTAAGGACAAGGTGTCCGGCATGCTGTTTGTGCCGAAGAACAACTTTAATGAGAATGTGCCCCAACAGCCGATTGAAGGACCTGCATTCGCAAGAAAAGAAGCCTTATAAGTCCATGGATAGATAAAAAATACTTGCGATCCAAGTAGAAAGTAAACAACTGAAACACTAAAACTCGTCTTTCCTTACAAGAAGTCTGTGGAGGATCAATATCATTGGTTCCAGTGACCTTAGCGAGTGTTTTTCTTAGGCATCTTCCATTGCTTTTAAAGACTCCAGTGGACGATGTAAACATGCTAGCACGAGTATCAAATACTCCTAGTAGACAGGCTATGAATGAGAAGATCAAGAACTTTCCATTTATCTTGATATGAACATCATAAATGTGTTTATTCATTTTACAGGCTTCACACCCACAGTTCGAACACGGAATTTATACCGAGGTTGCTGGTCCTCTGTGTCATCCTCTTCCTCTTCACTTGAATCGTCTTCGACCCTGTCCCATCGTGAATAATCAAGCCCTGAATGCCCTTTTGGTTTTGGAATTGCTTCCCAACCCTGTGGTTTGGAAGAAGTATTAGCAGAGGCCTCCTCAGTGTTTGCAGGTTGGGTTACAGGTGCTTCAGGTTTCTCATCAGCAGGGTCAACTTTTCTTTCCTCTTCTGACTGGGTCCTTGTTCCTTTTGGTTGGACTTCTTCTTCGTTTTCTTCGAGAGAAGATGCTTCTTCCTCAGACTCGGGTATTGGAGCAAGTGACTTCAACAATAGATAGACAGATAAAGGACAATAAATAAATATTGGAAATGAAAACTTTAAACAAATATTGCTTGTTGATTAAGATTCTTTCTTAACCTTCGATAAATGGACACATGGTATATCTTACATCCACGGTCATATGTCAAGACCTGATGTCAAGGAAACACTTGTGCTTTGTCTTCATTATTCATGACACATGAATACATATGATTTTGGCATTCCATTGATCTAACATGACTTGCAACTGGCAAAAAAAATTCTACTGAGGTAAGACAACAAGCGCTTGAACTCTTTCAAAAGCATTTTATCTGTTCGATTAGAAATCCATGTCGAGCGACAGTGGCTAGAGGACCAATGTATCTTAGGTGAACAAAGTAATGATGAGATACGGTGGAGGATTCTACGACCAAAAATAATGGAGATGACATGGTAGATGATCCTATGAAAAGAAGTAATGGAAATGTTGTGGGCAATGATCATGCATGGAAAGCTAAACTGCCACTTGATTTTACCAGGGTCACATGGTCTGCAAAATCCAGGACCCAGTTAAAGTGCAACTGGAACTTTAAATGTATATTTACTATTAATGAAAGGGTAGGCTAAATAAGGATTTAAATACAGGTCTAATATCAGTCCAAATAATCTACCAGACTAGTACAAACACCAATATATCAAGTAGTATATCAACATGTATCACCTGATTTAATAAAAAAAAGAATACTACCATAATTATGTCGACCTATATGCTTCGATGCCGGTACTGGGTTGATCTACAGAGAATCCATTTTTATACACTTCGTAGAATGTCTTTTGCAGATATTTCTCTTGTGCTCTTGCTTGCAGTTACTATTGAAAAAGAAACTGCATAAACAGAGCACTTTGTGAACCAAGGTTACAAATATCGGCTGGACCGGTATTTACCAGTCAGACCAAGGACTGGTATTGAACTATATATGTCAGTATCCGTTGGTATTCAAGTTTTTACTGTCATTTGGGTGACCCTGAACAAACACCATCCAGTATACTAGTACCACAATAATCTGGTTGCTGAAGCTAATGTCGGAGCAAGATTTATATCCTTGATATGGAATACACAAAGTGACCAGAAAGTGACAATTATAGATGAGATGACAAAGGTATATTTAAAGAAAAATCAAGAATTTAGCATTCAGGATAGCTTAAGGTCATAGTAATCTCTCCCCACACTATGTATCAAGGTAATTCAAAGCCATGTAAAGTATCATTGGTTTGCTGGCTAACAAAACAGATGCACTAGCTAACAAATACTTAGTTAACCGTTAACATTTCCTTGCCAACTACTTCTTAAATTAATATCAATCTAGAAATCAGTTTCATGGTCACTAAAATTTTGATCAACTAATTTAACATGATGTCAGAATAATTCGCAACCATTTGAAGATCTAATGTGTACGACTAACAAGAGAAGGTAAAACAATGTATAGGATTTAATAAAGAGTAAGTTTTAGAATTCATCTTTTAACTGCATTTCAAGTTCAATTATAAGCATGGCCAATTGAAGTCATGTTTAGTTCTTTAATGATCTTTTTTATCATCCGAAGTAGCATATACATATCATTCATAAATGATAAAACTTATCTTTGTTCTTGGGGCAATGTCACAGATAGTAATGCTATAACCGAGGTGCGACAATTGCTAGGTGAAAACAAATGATAAAACCTAGAGCAAGGATTTTAATTTTGAATGATACCGCCCGTACCGGGTGGTATGTACCAGTCAGCCAGCAGATCAGTACGTGGACCACTTGCTACCAGGCGGTACCATTGATCTAGCCCCATATAGGACAATACAGGCCTGTATTGGGCGGTAACGGTCGATATTTCAGTTGTTACCACCTAAAACAGGTCGGTAACGATCGATTTCGACCGTTGCCGCCCGCTACCGGGCGGTATCAGCCTAGCTACGACCTGGATGCGGCGAGGAAAGAAGAAGCATCAAGAGAGAAGAGGGAGAAGGCGCTCAAAAAAGAGGGAGAAGAAGAGGAAGAATCGGGAGAACCTCGACGCTTTCTAATTCGGCACCGCCCTCCCTCGACGATCCCGATCTAGAAGGCAATGGAGAGGCGGCGACTCGACTTCTTCTTCGCCGTGTTCTTTGCCAAAGGCCGAAGATGCCTACGGCCTTCGCCACGTTCTTCGAAGATGTCTGCGGCCTTCGACGTCTTCACCGAATGCCACAGATGAGGAGAAGACCGTGTCTTCTCCTCATCTGATGCAACGAGGAGAAGAAAAGGAGGCGACATCGCCAAGGCAGTGTATGCCCACTTTTTCTTATTTTTTATACTATTTTTCATATATATATATATATATATCGAGTGGTACACCTTGGCGTATCGCTCTTATTGTACTATATCGAGCAAAGTTCGAAATGCCGATATGGTATGAAATTAAGAACCTTGCCCTAGAGCATGTGTAGCATGTCAGAGAAAACAAAATAAAATGAACTCTCACCAAGTGAGTGACATGTAAAATCAGAAAGTGAGATTTTACTGGGAAAAAAGCAAAGAAGCATACCAATTGTGTTTTTAGCCGGGCTTGCAAATTTCTATACACATCTGACAATGGATTCAGCTCCATCAATCTGTTCACATCAAAAAGTGCTGATTGATAATCCTTAAGAGTGACTAATGTTTGTGCACGTAACATCAAAGCTCCTGTGTGTTGATGATCCAGCTCAAGGACTGACGTACATTCTTCTGCTGCCTATCATCATTTTCATTTTCAAGTGAATTCAATGCAAAAGATGGCAGGCAGAACATGTTTCTATAATATTTATGCAACTAGTTCATGACTAACAAATTCAAGTTTGTGCATCCTTAAATGTTCACCTTTGTTTACCAATATAGAAGTGACCGAAAAAAAAACGATTACCTGATGTAGCAAATAATGAAAGTAAGTGTTTAGTCGATACTGCATCTACATTAGATACTGGAATAGATATTGATAACAGATTCATTTGAGGACAAAATAAAGCCTTCAAAAGATTTTGTATACCTATAGGTTATCAAGACCTCCTACATATACATGCATACACAGAAAAAAGACAATATGGATAAAGTCGAAGAAATATCTCTTCAACTTCTACCTTTTATATAGGAGCTCAAGAATGCATATCATTAATGGCTAGTATATAGACAAAAAAGAAGTGGCATGAACAAAGGGCTAAAAGGTATTAGCTATCCAATAATAATTTGCATGCCAAAAGGTAGATGTCATCAAATATTTCATATATCAGCTCTACTGTCAAGTTAAAAATTGATTCTTTTCCCCAATTAAAAGAATATGAAAACCCTCAATGGTAAAAGCAAAAGATTTTGCACTTTACACAATGGAGAGTCATGCGAGCATGGATGTGAGAACAGTAAGAGGAAACTGCGTTGTAGTTTGGAACAATACAAGCAAGAAGTCCTGAGTGGTCAAACACCCAATTCCAAAATTCGAAGAAACTAAATCTTATTCCAACTTGAACATTTTATGTAGCTTCTCAGATGGTTTCTTAAACTTGACTCATGATAACAAGACATGGACAAATAATTAAACCACATTTCATAATGAAAAGACTTCGAACACTTGAAATTTGTCAAAGTAGCTGGATAAAATGTTAAAAAATTGTAAGGAGTTGGACTCTTTAGATATGCTTTTAATAGATTATTACCACCTCACAACAATTACAAACAAATTTCCAAAAACATCAGATAAACAACCATTTCTCTTGAAAATGTATCCATAACTTCCTTTTTGTCTTTTTCCCATTCATATGAATACTGGAGTTCAGCTCTTGTATCTATAATCATGCAACAGTGGCGGCATGTATCTATTAAAGATAAATTACCAAGTTTCTTACTACTAATTCAGGTATTAAGTATTTCTATCCATCATTATAATTATGATAGGATGGGTCTCCTATTAGAGAGCTATTTTACTTCGAATTTTATCATGGAACCCCAAAAATTTCCTCTACAAGAGATACATAAGACAATGATAATAATTCTAGTATGAAAATAGCAATCCTAACTTATATTATATACCTATTAAAGCTCTTGGGATATCGATATTATAAAGGAGTAACCTCATCATAGTGACCAACTTTTCTCCCTCCTGAATATCTATATTAGCTAGATATATCTTCAATTAATATATCTTTATCACTCTCTTGATGCTCTTTTCTCCTCCTGCACTGGTGTAAACCTTGACACAAGGGTCTTATTGTAGACCATATTTCCTCCTCCAATTGGTAGCCCAATAAAAAAACTTAATTTTGTCTTTAATAATTACTTCTTAGCATCATAAGAAGCTTAACGTTTAAATATGACGTGATTACGAACTAAGAATCATTTATATGTCAAAACTCAATAACTTTGAAATCAATTACTCGATTGCGTGCATATATATCACTTAATTTGCATGTAACTACTAGTTTACATATTCTTTCCTCAAACTCTCGAGACATTTAGCAGACCTACAAGCTATTATAGCAATCCACTTCATCCAACAAAAACAAAGAGAAAAGAGAAACGAAGAATAAAAATAGAGATAAGAGATGGCGGGACCTTCTTGAAGTCATGCAGCTTCAGGTAGCAGGCGGCCCGGTTGCTGTGGAGAGCGATCTTCTGGGCTTTGGTCTTGGCCATCGCCAGGGCGTCCGTGTACAGCCCGAGCGCCACCTCGTGGCACCCCTCGCGGTACATCCGATGGGCCCTCTCGATCTTGCCCATCGCTGCCGCCGCCATCGACCTTGCCCTCCGATCCAAATCCAACAAAAAGGACTTGCGACGGTCGGAGCGATCGGATCGGCCAGCGACGGGGTAGAAGGCGTTCGAAACACGAGGAACGAGGTTTGGGGATATCGGGAGACAGAGAGAGAGTCGAGAGAGAGAGAGAGGAGTAATTGGCTAATTTGTCCGCCAACAACATGATCATGATTTGATGCCTTCTTTTGGGGATGGTAACGGATTCTCAAATCCGCCATATATCGGATATATCGACAAACACCCGAAACAGTTATTTTATTTATAACGATACGTTATCTTGGATCTCCAAACGGCAACTCAATTTTGAATTATAGACACGTAGACATCCACCAAGTTTAATGTTCGAATCATATGGAGAAATGTGCTTAGTAATTTAATATAAATTTATATATTTATCTTTATAAATTTAAGAAATTATTCATATAATACTTAATTTAGAGTCACGAGTTAACATAATCAATTATATTAAATTTGATAAGAGGAGATAGACACTTGATAAGTTGTCGACACTCAGCATGGTATGATTGACATCTTAATGACTCATAATCCATACCCTAATGGTATGTGTTGATACCTTATTATTATACTAAAGAAGAATCGATGAAAAGATCATGAATGACTCCGAGATATTCTAAGTCATTGCCTCAAATTACCATATGAGTAATAAGAATTAAATAATTCACATCATCACCTCAAATTACCAATATTTGCAACCACATATCATAGTATAAAAACTCTCAAGTATATTGACATTTCATATCTTTCTAACTTGATCTAAATTGTTCTAAGATAATTAGATTCCTTTTAGATTTGACAAAATAAAATCATCTAAATCAAAATCTCTGTTAAGCATGTTTTCGACATAGTTTTTTTTACAGGGTCTTGATACATAGATCCGATGCTTTCACTACTCAGGAAAAGACTACGATCGATTCAGAGATACATTCCGGATTGGACAAATGAAGTCTAATATAACAAAATTAAAATAATATCACATAAAAATGATGACGATAACATTCATAATTATTTATTAGATTTTTTTTTCTTTTATATGATATCGCTCAATTAATCATGTATACACATGCAAAGTTGTACATGACATAAAATTCTTTAAAAGACAATATTATAGGGAGAAATATTTTTTCCTTCTTGTATGTAAACTAATTTCTCTGAGTCAGATTCAATCTGTATTTTTTGGACACCTTCACTTAATGCAGAGACCATCTTTGATTGATGGAGCAATCAAGCATATAAAAAAATTACAGTATCATTTTTTATCAAAAAAAATTTAGAACCCCTAATCCAGCAATTAATGAGTTGATGGATAACATGAAACCTAAAAATTGCATACCATCCAAAGGGAACAAATTTATGTTGATAAGGATAAATAAGAACAAACCAGGATGACAATAGCTTGCAGTTTTAAGAAGGAACAAACAATGTCCATTAACAGATCATGTAAGCACGTTTCCAGGTCGACAATCCTCACCAAGAACATCCTTTAATGCTTTACAAAGAGTTACCCGAACATCAAATTGATAGCTCGGACCAAAACTTAGACATGCATGGTCGACTGCATTAAGCTCCATGGACAAGCTACAATTGTTACCGACGTATCATCGACCAGAAAGCCCACTGGAGACGCTCATCGCCTAATAATGTTCCCCATGGGTAACCAGGTACTTCTAAATGCATTGAAGCCAGCTCTTTGTTTCTAAACCTTTCCTCACCATAGAATGAAGCATGCACCATTCTTCCACCAAAGAAGCGGCCCTTGATATCAATTAATGCCTGCGTCTCGCTGGCATTACATAAAGAATAGATCTCAGATCCCCTGAACTAGACTACCACTACCGAAAAGCCACACTTGACTACGTTTAAGGTGAAAAAGACAAGCTTTACAAACCTCTTCTTATATGGGACACCTAGGCTGTAGATCATCCTCCTTGAACCAATCTGACAGGGAGGAGTTATTTGTCCATCCCATTACTAGCAGTTGCAGTTCAATACCAGTGAAAAAGAGGACCATGAGAGGTAAAAGTTTGTCTGTTAGCTGTTTTCCTTGAGGAAGTAAGCCAGTCAAAAGGTCAGTGATGGTGTTTCAGTCTTCCAGCCTTTCTGATCTCCAAAATTCCGTAAAGATCCTGACTGCTTCATCTGCACTTTGGGCTTGGTGATCAAATATCAAGACACAAGTGAGTGCCATAATTTGTGCTCTCTGAAGCAACCTCTTCTTCGTGTTCATCATCGACCTCTACTAGCCCAACCTGGGAAGAAAACAGTCAATTAGAACCTACCTTTAAATATAATAATATATTCTCTTAACTTTCAAATATTCCTTTCATAGCACAAGACAATAACAGGATGATAGAAACAAGTTTCACGCTAAGTATTTGCTATTTGTTCTGAAATGACTTTCAACAGATTGTTATATAGTAATGCACAAGGACAAGGGTTTATTGAATAAATGTCACATTTTGGTATTCAAGATCCAGTATTCCAAAGGCAGTGGTTACAGAACCTCTAATTGGATGCTAAAGCAAAATAAAGACTTCAACGCTCATGCAATTAAGGTATATCTTTCGAGTTCTTTCATAAGTTCGTAGGCTTGTGTCTTTGAGACCAATATTGATCCACATCTTTCCCTTCTTTGGGAGTCTAACCAGCTCCTGAGAAAGTTTGGAGTCTTGCTCCATAGGGCCCAACTGGACAAGCTAAATTTTCAACTTAAAGTATATTTTTTTTAGCAGTAAACAGGCTTTTAGATTCTTATAGACATCCAGATTTTACATAAAACTTGTATTGACCAAAATCTTGGAATCAACAAAGAGAGCCAACGCAAGGTTGACAGCTGATTGTAAATTCATCTTTTCTAACTCTTGACAGATGAAACATAATGACTGTTGGTTGAAGTTCTCTCACACTCGTGGCATACACAATTCTCACAACAGAAAACAACATGATGACAGCAATTTAAAGAAAGTGCATGTTACTCACTATTGATGGTTGATGGCATCAACACACTATATACGCCTTCATGCACTAACCTAACCTACAAAAAAAGATAGATCTTATTTTAAAATGTGGCTGGACACTCGTGCTCTTAGATTACCGTCAATTGCAGATTTATAATCGTTCTTCCAATCTCTTCAAGTTCAACTTATATATGAAGTTTTTCCTTAGAAAAAATAAAGAACATTCATTTGGATTATCTAAAGTATCTACCTTAACTAACAAAAAAAGTAACTTCCGAAATGCATATGATGGTGAATTGAATATGATAATGTATGAAAACTTCAAATTTATATTAAGTTTCCATCTAAAGCAGAACTTTGTTATGAAGCCAATTAGCCAGGTCCTAACTGAGAAAGGTTCAAGATATACTTGAGTCAAAAACTTATCGATATCTATGATGATGGGCATTGAGCATGGAGAATCTATGTGGTCCTTATTAATGCTCAAAAATTTTCATAAGTTTATCTTACAAAATTTCACATCTCAAAGTATTAAAAGATGATAATGCATAAATCATGACAAATTATGTTTATACTGACTCCTTAGTTACTTTGTTTCTTTTTGTCTCCTTGAACTATTGAAAACTCAGCCACATCTTTAGATTTAAAGACATTACAATTTATAAGGATAGGTGCTTCATCATATATCTGCACAACTGTTCTGGGTTGAATCTTGATTAGTGGCTTTGAAGCAGAGTCATTCTAAAATCTAACACAAGTATTTAGTGTTGGACCTTTCACCAAATAGATCTGTTAACAGCCACATCCACCATTAAGGCAAGGTCATGTCATTTTAACAGTTTCTATATGTTAAGACAGCCTATGCCTGCAAGCATCATCAAATCTCTCCCAACCATAGTAACTTGACCTAAAGCACAATTCAAGATAAAAAAGGTTGACAATCAGCTAAATCTACCAAAATCCATTGGAATAGGTTGGGATCAGCAAAGTAGCTAGGATCAGCCTCTAGAGCTCCAAGACGAGTGTGACCAATCCTGGTCAATACTTTGTGAGGATCATCCCTTAAAAAGCAGGGTTTTCTTGGCTGGATCAACCTGGTCCAAAACAAGATTACCCGTTCTAGGATGGTTGCTTTCTAACATCTTGGAATTATAAACAAGAGACAGATTTGCTTTAAAACCTAACTACATGCTAATACAACCAGGAAAGATTCAAGGTTCACCTGGACTTAAAGAGACTAGGAAGAATAAAAGAAACCTTAGCTACAGAGAGAAACTTTATTCTTTGCAGCACAAATAAGTCAAAGAAATAATTGAACCCAACTCCAAAACCCATTATGTCCCGGCAATCTATTTTCTAAGTGATGTACTGTACGAACTATCAATTGTTATTTAACTTCGGAAAAAATTTGATGACAATCATTTAATTTTGTATCTAGATTAGTAGCAACAAGGCCACTCCATCTTAGGAGTGGAAAATGTTCATCTCAACTATTTAAAATGATCCTGTCCAAATCAAAATAAAATAATTATATATAGATTTTTTCTCCAAATTTAGGATTAAACAATTTTCTCTCACAAGGCTCAGGTTAGAGCATTCAAACGGATACTTCTCTGATAGTTCTATTGAATGTTTATATTAACTCATGAACTGGTTCAAACCATAGTTGGTTCAACTGTTTGCACAAAGCAAATTTACTATTTCTAGATCCTATTATACAATCGCTTTCCAACAAAAAGCTAAAGTGACACACATATAGCGCTCCTAATTCACCAGCAGCCTCTTGTTGCCTACCAATGTTCAAAGTTCCACTCCAACCAGCCTCTATTGCTGCCCCATCTCACAAATCCAGCACTGAACTTTTCTAAGCAATTCATCTCCTACTCTAAACCATATTCTTTTTCCTATACCCTCTAATCTTGCTCAAGTAGCTATTGATCCCTTAAAACACTTAAACCTTTTCTCATCTTTTTTCATTTAGTGATTGATACTCACATATAAGCAGCACCAAGCCCTGATATCTTAACAACCTTGCATCCAAGCAAATCTTAATTATTCTCACTTAGAAAAAGCTGGCATAATGGACAGATGGCATATGTTCTAGGTTTGCAGTTAGACTTGGAGTTATTTGTTAAAGGTATGCTGATACAATTTATATTGCTCAATCAGATCCATATT
This sequence comes from Musa acuminata AAA Group, assembly GCF_036884655.1. Lineage (NCBI taxonomy): Eukaryota > Viridiplantae > Streptophyta > Magnoliopsida > Zingiberales > Musaceae > Musa > Musa acuminata. The sequence continues at coordinate 3,477,716 of NC_088338.1, read as the reverse complement.
CGATCTTATATGATTGCAGTTGCATTCTAAATCTATATTGAACGTTCAAAATTGGCTGCCTTGGGCTCCAAACCCTGTACCAGCAAATAAACGTTATTCTCAGGCCACAACTCTTGGCCTCGATTTACATCATAATCAGAACACGGTTCAGAAAGTAACGAATTAAGCACAAGAAATCTCGAAAATTTCACTCTTTGCTTTTTATTCATCATTCCGATCGAGCAATCAAGTGAAAACCAAATACATTGATACGTTCAACCAGTTCAAATCAGAGATTATTAGACTAGTATGCCTTCAAAGAGGAAAAAAACTCTCTTTTCACAATCAACACATATCTAAAATCCACAGCGGTAGCATGTCAGCTCCTAAACTATTAACTAAAATCCACAGTTTTCAGATAAATGAAAAGCTACAATACCAGAGAACGCAACAGAAGAAGAACGACTCTCGAACAGCCAAACCCAGGTATGGAATTAGATGAGGTAAAAGAATATTTTTGACGCAATCGAAACAACGACCAGGGCTTATTTCCTTGCGACAGAGAGGCGGAACGGGAGAAGTACGGAGACTTACAGTGTGAAGCGCGTCGGAGACCTTCCCCGAGGCGGAGGAATGCGGCAACAGAGGAGCAAAATTGAGCGGGCGGAGAGCGAGCCGAGGGAGTTCGTGTGGCGAACGCAACGCACGTGACCGGTCCGCCGGAGAGTACGTGTCGATTCGACCGAAGCCGGTTCAAAAACCTTCCAATGAAGACCGGTCCACTTCATCCAAAACACCCCAAACCCTAATAAAGACCTTAGTGGTGGCGCGCTCTCCTTCACGCCCACCATTTGTAGGAGTAAGGTGTCTCTGAATCGTAGGGTTTTCCTTCTTCCCCATCCGTTACGAGCACAAGAAGATGGCTGCGTACGCTATCCACTTCTTCTCCTCCTCCTCCTCCTCTCTCTCTCTCTCTCTCTCGCTCTCTCTCTCTCTCTCTCTCTCTCTGTATTTTTTTATTCTTTTAGACGTGATCGACTGTTGTTTGCTCCGTTTCGTCATATGATTTTGTTGTTTGGAGAATTAATACTCGTTTTTGACATTGGTTGTTTTTATAGATATCATCTGAGAGGGACATATAATGTTGCAAAATGACTTCTTTAGCAGTGTTCCTAAAATGTAGCTTTAATTTTGAGTTATTTTTTTCTGACTTTTCTGCTTCTACCCATCTTGATTTGCAATTCCAAGGGATCTGTTTGACAGATTGTGGTTGAAGAACATGGTCTAACTGGTAAATTTTACAAACCTTGTTCACCAAAACAAGAACTGATAAGATCTCTTGGAGTTGGGTGTCAAGATCTTGTTAATACAAACTTATGCCAGATTCATGAAAGGTATAACCAAGAACCCTATATAGATGATTGGAAAATATAGGGACCCAATATTGTGTATATTATGAGCACGGTCTATTGATCTTGTTAATACAAACTTATGCCAGATTCATGAAAGGTATAACCAAGAACCCTATATAGATGATTGGAAAATAGAGGGACCCAATATTGTGTATATTATGAGCACGGTCTATTGAGATCCATCCTCAATTTTCCACAAACTTGGAGAAATCCAATGCAAGCATGAAGAATTTACCATGAGAACTGGTTGTGTTCCTTGGCACCAACAGTAGCCCAAAGAAAAAAGAATATTCCCATGCTAAAACAAGCTTGAAGTGAATATTTGATGATGTTTTGAGTTAGTGGACAGGACATGAATGGTTGGGTCATACATACTTTTGATCCATATTCTTGAGCTATACCATAACCAATCAACATGTAGGTTTTGGTGGTCCACCCTTTTGCACCTTGTTTCTGTGTATTGCATTGCATTACTTGTTCATAGTTCTCATTTATGGTCAACTTACTGTTATTCTCATCTGAAACTGTAGTATGATGGTAATTTAAGTTACTAGGAATAATTTGTGTATAACGTTTTGGCATTCGACCCCCCTCAAAAGAGGGAGTGATGTGCTACTTGCCTGACTAGTAAGTTGATTTTTCATTCACTGGTGAACATGCTGACTTTGTAAATGCTTCCCCAAATTCATTAATTGAAAGTAGTCATCAAGGCATTATCTAGTTCTGCAGGTTGTCAAGTTATCTTTATTTCTAATTATCTGTATAATTCTTTCAACATTTTGCCCAAGCAGTAGGCATCCATCTTATTGTTGTGCTCTTGCTGATGACAGTGAAGATGCTGTCACGGCTGAGAATGCCCCAGCTCTTGGAGAGCCCATGGACTTGATGACAGCTCTGCAGCTTGTGATGAAGAAATCGTTGGCCCATGATGGGCTTGTTCGTGGACTTCATGAAGCTGCGAAGGCAATCGAGAAGCATGCTGCGCAACTTTGCATCCTAGCTGAGGACTGCAACCAGGCTGACTATGTCAAGCTGGTCAAAGCACTATGTGCTGATCACAATGTGCATTTAGTGACCGTACCAAGCGCCAAAACACTTGGGGAGTGGGCAGGGGTTAGTAATCTTCAGCAGTCCTATCCTAATTATGCCTTCTTTTTGCAGCAGTTATTGTGTTGAAAGATGCAATTGCTCCCTAATTGTGACGTCATTACAAAATCTTAAATGGCTAAATTCTAAAGCGTTGATCAGAAGTTGCTTGTGTAGATTTTCTCATGGTTTTCCCCAACTTAGGCTAGGTTAACCTTTGTATGATTCACATGCTTAAGGGGGCACATGATTTGTCGAAAATAAATGCAGAACCTTATTGACTTCTTTAGCATCTAGCATATTGTTTTCATTACATAGCATTGATCACTAGAACTTTAGTTTCCTTTAAATAGTGCTAAATTGGTGGCTCATCTTGCAAATAATGCATCTACAAAATTGATTTTGATTGTCAAGGGAATCATCAGCTCAACCAATCATTGATCATTTCAGTAGGTCATGAAGTGATTATTCTGAATTCGCTGTTCTTATGGTATTGCTAACTTGTAATGTTGATTGCTGCTGTGTCCATGCTCACTAGATAATTGCCTTATGGTTTTTTATTTTATTGCAGCTGTGTAAGATTGATTCAGAAGGAAAGGCTAGAAAAGTTGTGGGTTGTTCATGTGTCGTCCTCAAGGTTAGGAAGCCGGGCGGAAAGATTTTAACTCATAATTTTGTTATCTGTTTATTCTCTCATCCGACTTTATTAAGTGTTGAGGGGTTCTTTTCTTCTTTCGTTTACAGGATTACGGAGAAGAATCAGAGGGCCTTCATATAGTTCAGGAGTATGTGAAGTCACATTGAGCGCAATCACAAAAAATGGATGGATTTATTCAGACTTTCTATGGCTGAATCTGTTTTTGAGTTGTTATTCTGTGAGATTATGTTTATTGAGCTTGGCATGGTTCTGTGGTTATTTGATGGGCTCAATAATCAACTTTCTTTTGCACTTTTATCAAATTAGATGATTTGTCATGATTTATTACTGTTTGGACCAGCAATTTTCTAAAGGCACCATTTTTTATGACTATTGCTGCACCAATTGGATAGATTGGCCACATGTTATACTTCAAAAGGCATTATGGTAAAATGCTCGATTTATATTCCTGTTGATAGACTAACACGGTCAATCTCGGAGTGATCTTAGGTTGAATTTTTTTGGGGTTTAAACATTTGGCCTATCAAAATTTTGAAACAACATATTTGCCTTTATTTTAATACACCACATATATCCCTCAAATATTCTTTTCCCTCAATATCTTATATAAAATTCAGAGGGGTCACAGCTAATTTTGTTAATGCTTAAATTCAAAATGTATAGTTATAATACTTACAATGTTTTTCCAATTATAATGAATTTTAAAAGGTCTTGATGTTATATTAAATTTTTAATTAGTTATTAAATTATAATTATTTTATTGATATTAACTATGATATATACATATGTGTGTGTGTGTGTGTGAAGAATGTATATGCATATGTATATCAAGGTTTAATGAAGAATCAATAAAATCATAAATCTTGACTTGGGATTAATTAGATGAATTTTTTTGTCACAATTAAGATATATAAAAATTATATCTTTAATTAAGTTTACAGTATTTAAGTTTTTATTTATAATTTATATTAAGTTTTTTTAAATCTTTTTTATCTCTTCTTCTATCACTAACATTAATCATTTCATTTATTCTTAATTAATCTTTCATTTTATCTTTTATCAAAATGATATCTAATTATTTATAAATAAAAATTTTATATTTTTTTAATAACTCTATACAGCCAATGACAAATCAATATAATATAATATGTCAAAGATAATAAAACTTGATAAAGGAATGTGCTGATCGTATGAGTGTCTCAAGAAATAAAAACAAAACAAATCAATGGTTAATTATATATTATCTTATAGTTAGTTACCTTTAACATTTCAATTCATACATTTTAAAAGGTTATATTATCCTTATAGTTATGAAAGTAAAATATCTAAAATAATTTTATTCACAAAAACACGAAAACAAAAGACAAAAAGATAATTTTAACGTTTCAGTAAGTTATAACTAACGTTGTCGGTAGTAACGAATGGCAGCATCACTAGGGCCACAGGTGGCTGTTGTAGATGAAGAGAATGATAGCAAGAGATGAGGACTGCTCTGCATCTACACCAACGTCGATACAATTACCGAGTGACCCTTTCGTCGCTCGACAACTACATCGACGCTGACACGGATGCAGAGTGATGTCACTCTACATCTGCGTTGGCACTAATGCAGATGTCAAGTAACCCTTTCGTTGCTCGATAACTGTGTCGACGCCAATGCAGATGTTGAGCGACCCTCACTTCTCATCCACAATAGTCATCCACACCCCTAATATTACCACAGTTTACCATCACTGACATTGTCCATTACCCCTAACTAAAATATTAAAATTATATTTTTACATTTTATTTTCATATTTTTATTGATAAAACTAATGACATTAGCGTAAATAGACAGATATTTTATTTTCATAAATATAAATATTTTAATATAACTTTTTAAAATATAAAAATCGAGATATTAAAGATAGCTAACAATAATGGCTAATCTGTTATTAACCCGCAAATCAAGGTTTCACAACGTTGCAAGCAAGAGGACTGCTCTTGTTAATTTGCCCTCGGATCCAAATGACAAAACATAATATGACAGAACTAAAATAAAGATAGTACTACGTTTATACAAATGGACGATCGAACATAATAATTTGTAGATAGCATCTGTACCTCACTATAAAATTTCTTTATCCCTGCTATACCAACCAATGGCTCTAGCACCGGCATTCAACCGCAGCAAAACCATTTTCTCTGTATCAAATCAAGTGTCAAGTAATATAATGAAAGAATTAGACTGCAACAGCAAAACTAGATACTAGTGCAAGCTAGTTTGAATTGAAATGCGTGTGATCATGAAATTTTTTTCCCCTTTTCATTTAAACAAATGTCCAGAGATCAGGAACGAAGATGAAATGGCAAAAGATAGAATCATACACTTTTTGTTGGATATTGATAGGTTTCATCTGGTTGTAAACCACCCACATTGTTTTCTTCTCATCTCGAGCTTTGTTAAAAATAATAGTGAACCCATCAGCTGAGGCAGGATTATTGACATCCCACTCCCCAACTTGGGCAGTGGTTGACCCCTCTCCTGATGCCCTCAAGTAAATAAAATAAAATGTAAGGGATGACAACAACTACAAGAGACTGAAGGGAAAAACCAGATTGCGAATAGGCGAGAAAGAAAGCAGCAGCAGCAAGAATCAACCAAACAATTTCTAGTGAATTTTGTCTCAAACATCCAAGAGCAAAATATACATGAGATGACATAGTGAAGAATTTTTTATCAGCACTTGATAAAATGATGTTGAACAACAAGTCATGCGGTCCCAAGTATTTAAATTTTGAATGCATGAATATTTTCCCATATTTGAACTTTGTCAAGGGCAATATCGCTAGTTCAACCAAGAGCTATCAATTCTATTTTTATCGTTTCTCAAAAATAATTCTTGGGTTTTCTACCTCTACTAACTAGTGCATTTAGGGATCTTCTCTTATTTATATCTTAAACCAAAACTATCCCCAATTATTCATGATGTTTAATCCAGCTTTTTTATGACACCATCTGCATAAGTCAACGCCCTCTTAACAAAATATATTTTCATATAATATTTTACAAAATGCATATTTCTTTCTTCATCAAACACCAAGTATATATATATGTCAATGACCCAACTGATGCCAATAACAGGGTAGCTTGGATGTTATGGACATTGGGTGGGTGAAAATTTGACCATTGCGCATGGCAATGATAACAATTAAATATATTACCAGTCTGCCAAAGTACAATTATTGGAATATAGGGGAAGGACCATCCCATAGCAGTAAGAATCAGAATTTTCTTCAGTTTCTCACTGCTCGTAACATAAGATGACTTTTGGAATTGCTTAACCTCTCAAAGATACTGCTTCCAAGTATAACATAGTGCACCATGTTAGCTCATCCAAATGTGTCTTACTTACACCTCTAATTTTCCTAGTCCTCCACACAAGAGCTTATAGCAAGTTTTTGATGCCTTTCTTCCACGTAATTGAGAGAAAGCAAATAGTAGGCTCAGGCTAAATTATTTTGATATAGCATTTAGTTTTGGCAGTTAAAAAGCATCATGAATTGCATCTGATGAATTGAAGCGTAAAGTTTCACTAGGTTAGTTATTTTTAAAGTCGATTAACTCCTAAACATGTGCTAGTAAGTATGATACAAATTACTTCAGACAAAATTATATTATCAACATTAACATGTAAAATATTGTGCAAAAGCAAATGATTTCACATGTCAGTCTCATTTTGAACATTAGATATCATTGACTTTATATTGAAGCTACAACATCAAATAAATGGAAAGATTGTTGAAAAATACAAGAAAAATAGGGACATTTGATATCCAATAACTTTGTAAATATAAGTTGGTTCCTAAGGTGCAGAGTTCAGATGGTCCATGATATCTGGAAAATTATAAAGAACTACAGGAACATAATTTTCTCTTATATACCTGCAAATATGATCAGCTTCTAAGTCAAAATCCTTTACGTTTTAGCATGAGAGAGTGCTTCCAATTCACGCAAGAATAAGACGGCTTGCAAATTTGTGGCGTCGGGACAATTTGAAATGACTAAACCATACGTCCCAAACAAGTTTTGAGTTTACATACAGCAGATGTCTTTACGTTCTTTTTTTTTTCCTTTTTTAAGACGCCTTTGTGTTAACAAGCACATTATTGCAACCAAACTAATAAAGGAAGAAGCAAAAGATGGAGCCGTAACATTTTGGTTCCAGTTGTGGTCAGCATGAACAGGTGGGGTTCTCTAAGTTATATTGGAGTAAGAATGCACAAATATTTGATACTGTACCAGAGTTCCTATATGATGAATTTTTTTTATTCTAAAGGAGACAAACAGTGGCAGTGATCTCCAAAGGATCAAACTTCAAAGCAAGAGTGACTTTGCACGTCAAGTTAAAAGCATGAGGCTGAACTGGTAGATGCTCAAAAGAAGACTTTGTATGAGGAGGAGATGATTATAGACTTCAACTGGTCTTCACAAATATCGGATTATCTGATGATTAAGACTAAAGTGGACAAGGTTGCACCACAGCAGGAAATTGCTGCTAGGAAGACGAAATGTTGAAAGTTTTAATACCAAGTGGACACAAAGAGAAAGAAGAAATATACCTCTTTCTATAAACAAGTGACAGAAATATGTTCAGAGGTAGAGCAGAAGAGAAAAGGAGAGAAAAGAAGAAAGGTTGGTGTGTATGGTAAAAAATCTCAGTATCCCCCTACATTCCATGATTAAATCCTGCACCTAAACTTAGGTAGCGCTTATCTGATTAGTTGCTGAAGCACTTAGGTTTCTTGTACTTCACAGACTCCAATTGGATGTCTTGAGCAAATAAAATCTTCCTTACTCAAACAGGTAATGCATATCCAGATTTTAAACCCCTAATATAAAGCGTACGGCCAGGATCACCACATGTTAAGCAATTAGAATTCTTGAAGCCATGGGTTGTTCTAAACTCTGAATCAACAAGAAACACAAATGAAAGAGAAATAAAAATAAGTCAGACGTCCAAAAACACAATCGAATTGGTAAAAACTGGGTTTTCACAAAAGTTCTCCTAAAAACTTCGACTTCCACAATCACTCAAGAAGTCTATAATCATCGTTTAGTGTTACTTATTGCTCGTGATTATAGACTTCTTGAGTGACACCAATCTCATTTTCTCGCAACATTCGACTATCGATCCGCGAACGTAACTATAAGCCGATCCGTAACAAGAACCTATACTTATCTCATTTCCCAGACCCGCCCTGATTACTGAGATTTACGAATGATTTCTCAGTCCTATTTGCAGAATCGAAATCAAGAAAAGGAGGAGAACCATCTCGGCACTTCCGATCATGAGAAAGAACCAGAAGTTGGAGGAGGCTTAATTGACCGAAAAGCAACCACAAAATCGACGAGAACAGACACATGAAATCTGGAACCGAAGGGATCGCTTACCGACGACATATTCGACACGACCGGGTGCTAGAAGTCGGCGGCGAAGAGGGAAGAGGGGAACTCAAAACGAGAGCAATCCCCTCCCTCCTCCTTTGTACCTCAAGACGAACGAGACGTGTCGTAGTCACCCCAACAAAATTTCTACCATCACATGGCACTGTTCCCCAATGATTCTCTCCAAAAGCATCTGATCATCGCATGAGTAAACCGCCAGTGTAAAATCAACGATGGAAAACAAGTGTTTGCCGCTGTCTGTTAGCTACGACGGTCGGAAGGAAACGTCGATTTTTGTCGTCGTCAGCGCCAGTCGACGGCTGGATCTCTGCGTTCTTGCATTATGATTCGTGCGACTAGGAATCTGACGGGGCGTTTTGTCCCCGCCCGCAGTATCGTGCATCATGAAGCACACAGCCTGGTGACTTCAGGTAAAGAATTTTGACTTTGACCGAGGAACCAGTCATTCTGTCATTTTCTTTCAGAATCATTCTTTTGGTCTAATTCCGATCTGATCTGTTCAAATGATATCAAATCATTTGAGCTAACAATCACTGTAGAATTCTACACAAGATCACAAGGCTCACATTCTAGAAATAAACAATCCCAACTCACCAGCTAAAATATGATAAACATAACAAAATATTGTCCTTTTGAATCTGAAATTGTGGATATTTCTATATATGCAGCAGCCTCATCAAAACCTAGTATTTTGATTACTATCCTGCTCAATCCCCATCACGTACTAATTATGTTTTCTTGTGAATGCTTCTACAAGTGCTGTTAACAACATACATCCCATACAAATTTCCACAAATTCTGAAAGAAACAGTGTCAGCATCACTTCCTCTTGGAGGGTAGTTGATCTCATTTATCAAACCAAAGAAGGTATGAGGCAAAGATGATCCCAAATATGGCAACAATCCCCACATATGTCATCCCAATTTCTTGACTTGCACATGAACAATTGATACACCTGCCCCGATAGAAGTTTATAAGCTTCAGCACCGTGGGAGCTCCTATTAGTATGTTCAGCAGACGAGCATTCACAGTGCACCTTGATTGATGGTGGAGCTCTTTCTGCAGTTGAATTAATATTTCCTCACTCTCAGACCTGCTTGTGCATAATGACCAATGATAGCAGAGAGTAATTACTACATACTCGGAAAAGTCCAATCATGCTTCACGTCCACTTTGAACATCATCTTCTGAAAAGCCTGGGTCGCCTTCTACTTGTAGCGGAAGCTCCACCAACCGTCAACTTGGCAGACTCGAAATCCTCTTCATCTTCACTAGATTCATCAGATCTCCACCTTGACCCAACCATCCGGCCTTTATCTTCAGGGATATCACTCCTTCCAAAACTACATAGGAAAAAAAAATCCAGTTAATTCAAAGCTAAAAAAAGCAGCAGGTTCCAGGTATCATGAGTCTGCCGCTGATAATTAATCTATAAAAGAAATCCAATGATGAGACCACTTTTATCCCAAACCTTGGGTCAATAAAATTCAGATTTTATGCTACTTAAACAAGTCATGCATCGAAAATTCCTCCAAGATACATTCCCATTAGACAGAAAATTACCTCCATGAACTCGCATTAGCCTCCCTTGAAATCATGGTCAATGATCCATCAGGCAGATTGTAACGTCTGGAACTTTGAATCGGGTCATGAACAGACTCCTTCCGAGAGCCATCATGACAATGGTCTGCTGAAGTGACTCTGGGAAAAACAAGCCGCGGGTTTTCATTCCGAAGCACTCTTGCTGCACTTGAATTCGGCCCTCTTGTGGGCTTAGCTTTAGAACCATGGTGAAACTTTACAGAATGGTCACCATCAACAGGTTGAAATGCTTGTTTCATGTCAGCTTGCCACATCATGTCTCTAATATTAGTATCATTAGATGATGGGATTACTCCATTAAAGGGATATGACGAATATGCTCCATCAGTAGCTTCTGCATTCATATTGGCAGACGGGCTTTCAAAAGACACAAGAAGCCTCCGTTGGATAGCAGATGGAACCTTGCTTGCAGTCCCAAAATTGTTGTCATGCATAGGGCTTGCTGCAGGTGCATTAGATTTTCTCAAAGCATAAGAACTTGAATTTGTTTGAAGAACGACAGAGGAGTTATTTGGGATGGTAGAAAGATTTGGCTGTGCATTGGATAAATCAGATACTAAAGACATCTGAACATCTTCTAAAGAAACATGACCATAATCAGTGACATTTTCGGCCAATATGTTCTGCCGTTGTACCTCAGGCAGCAATTCGAGACATTTATCCTGTTGACAAAGTAAATAACTTTTAGAGTCAAAAAAGAAAAGAATGTAGACATATATGTTTAGAATTCTTAGCATACACATGCCCTATGCAGAAGCTGAACTAATTATGCCCCTAGAGAACTTCTGGTAAAATACAAAAATATTAGCAATAATACTTTTGACCTAAAACCAGTTACAACAAAGGTATTTTGGCCAACAACATGGACATTATGTTGGGCTTTACTTCATTCTATGATGAAGCTATCACACACTTATAGCAATAACAATGGCTTTAATTTGTCTCTGGCTCAGTTAAAACAGAATTTTTTGTTATCTTACTTTGTTAAGCATCTTAACCTTGAAGTTATGAAATTAGTTAAGTTCTGAAGATTATTGATGTAACTGCTTAAAAAAGAATAATGAAAGATACAAACACTAGCAGCAAGCTGTCCTATGAACAATCACAATATGGACAAAAAATGACAGATATTGCATGCACAAAGGTAAGCAAATTCAAGTATATTAACATGCCAAAAGTAACTTACAATCAATCCTTCCCTCCACTGACATATCAACTGTACCCTAGAAGCAACATCTTCATTTGCAGACTCTAGAATTGTCTGTTCCATGGTCTGAATATCACGATTGACTAGATATGCCTCTGTGAATCTATAACGCTGAGAAAAAAAAAGAAAAAAAATTAGAATATACAATTTAATAGACATGAGATTAATTGAAAAAAAGATGTTTATGCACATAATTTTATTGATGCTATATGTAATACCACTCTCCATTACTTTAGCATTAACCATAGTAAAAAAAAATGAAAATAACAATAAGAACTTTTGAAAAGGCATAATGGTGCAATAAAAACCATAAGAATTAAAAATATAAAAGCAAAAGAAGCTATGCCACCAGGAGTGCACAAATTGTTAGACTTAATGAGAAACTCGACTACAAAGTAAAGCAGGTTATGCAATATACTACACAAGTCAAATAATTTCTGAAGCACCAGCAATCTTAAGAAGCAGATAATACCTCCACATAAGAACACCAATAATAAGATCCAATATGTCAAGTATTTATAAAATAATGATGAATTAGCTTTGATTTTAGATAATAGCAGTATAGCAAGTTGTAATTTATTAGAAAAATGGAATTGGCTGTGAGAACTTCGAAATCACCTGAAGATAGAAGACCACTAAAAGACTACCACATGTTGATGAAGGATTTTGAGAACCATGATCAAAGAGACACTTGTGGAGATGCTTCTCCTCATCAGAGTTCCAAGGGAACTCAATCATTCTGTCTACCAAGTTCCTCCGAATACAGAGATGGCAAATTTCAGTTACCAAAACTTCAGTGAGGTATATCCAGAACTCGGTGTTTGAAGAGTTGGAAAATCCTATATCCAATTTATACTTCAAGTTTTTGTCTTTAGCTTTTGAACACTGCATCCTCTGAAACATAAAGGCTTCTGTCAGAAGCCCACACTCAATTCTAACTCTAACTGCTGTTATTGCCTCGCCTAGGAACTCATGCTGTGGGAAATCATTATCAGTGTTTATATTAGACAAGCCTCCATCACGCCCACTGCAACGTAAAATAGACAAGGCGACGTCAGCACGCTGACGTTCTAAGAGAACTTGAGCTATCTTCGGATGTATTTCTGGGCCAGCAACTTCAGGGAGAAGATTTATAGCTTCCTGTCATCAAATTGCAGGACCAACCAATATCAACACAATTATTGAAGAGAAAGTAGCAAAAGGGGACAAAAAAAGTGAAAGAATCAAGGCTATTAAATCTGGACAGTCTATCACATTAATGGATGTCCTAAGAAAATATTTCATATACATCACAGTGACCATACTATGTTCATTATATAACCAAACAAAACTTAAAAGTTAGAAAACAAAGGGATGGATTCAAGATAAATTGCAGTACATTTTATGAACATCACTTCTAATTATGTTGACCTAAGACAAGGGATGGCATTTCAAGTGCTGAATTCACAATGTTCTATGCAGCTGCTAAGAAAGGAAGTTATATTTGAAGGCAAATATTCTATTTCAACTCAATGGCAACAAAAGATATGAACTAGACCTTAAAAAAAAGGTGGCTTACCATATCAACAGTGATGCAGGACCATCTCAATATATTTCTCATTGAATACATATTATTAATTTTATAGGGTATTTTTGCAAATGTCATAACTTGCCAAAAGAAGACACCTTCCATGGGACTATATCGGTTACCAATATTGCCCAAGGAAAAAGAAAATGGAAGCCACTTTAAAGAAAGGAGGAGACAGATAATAGGCTAGATTGAGCATTCTGGAAAAAAAGAAAGGTCATGTCTTGGGTTAATTGAAGATCTTATCCTAACAAGAAAGTTTCTACTTAACCAAAGAACATACAAAGATGGAAGTTTGTCAATCATATAATTTATCAAAAGAAGATTGTTTGACAAAACAGATATGAACTACATCTTCCCAAAAGAAGGAAAGCTAAAATGATTGGTATGTTTTGCTTTATGGATGTAATTTTTCTTTATTGCATCCTTCTTTAATTTTGTACATTGCCTCTTTCTTTTTTGAGTAATTGAAGATCCACAAATGAACAAAAATTATGTTTTCTTATAATATGTGTGAGTTGTGTATGGCTATAGCTTAAGTTCCAACAATGTCGATTCCATGGTCCACATGTGAGGATTGCAGAGATGTTAGGGCAGTATTCTAAACCTTGGTAGAATATACTGTACTTTGACTTTGTCAAATCTGATACCAATCTAGCTAAGCTAACTATAAATCCAAACTTTGATCAGCAAAAAGAGTACTAACCTGATCTACTTACCCAGTCAATGACCAGATTGGACACAATGAACAGTCCTCAATCAAGCTCAACATTGTCCAACAAGTATCACAATGTAACTATAAGTTTTGAAGTGTTAATAGATCATGATACCTGATTTATGAAACTGAGTGTAAAAAAATGATCAACTAGAATAAATTAGGTTTTTGAGAGCAAAGGTCCAAAATAGTAATTTATCACTGATGTAACCCATATGGCAAGAATCAATGACTCAATCAGTTCTCGTTCTGCACGTGACGACCTTATAAACTAATGTGCCTCCTGTCCACTAGAAAAATATGTACCTTGAAGCATTCATATTTATACACTACCTCCTTTCACAAAGCCTACAGATAGATAACTCGAAGCACATATATATTATTCATAATCAATTGGATCTCCTTTATGAATTTACAAGGACAAAATGTTTCGGCAAATGCCTTCTATTTGGTTCACTTTGAGTCATACAAAAGCACCCAATCAACTCTTACACACACACGTGCGTGCGCGCGCACACACACATATATATGTGTCTGTGTGTGTGTGTGATAATTAATCTATGTCCATTATATGATGCACTGAGGCTACGTTGTATTAGCATAATAAGGAATCAGTATCTGAGGTTGATCTTTTCAATTCCAGCTCTATGATGATGACTTGGATTTGATGTTTGATTAGGTCAACCTAGCAGGCTTAGCGATTCAATATTGGATGAGCCAGGAAACTGTCAATGTCTGCATCATTTCATTCTATGAGCAATTAAGGATGAGGAATGACAGAAGTCAAAGGATGTGGTGCATACTGAGGAATAGATTGATGTTGGGAACATGTCTAGATTTCGGATAATCAGTCATCCAGGGTCATGGTAGCAATAGTAGGGTCCGACATGCAGCAATTGCCGCAGGGGAAAGGGTCAGGCTTCACACTCAATTGATTTGTTAGGCACAATCAATAAGCAACAAGTCCAGTTGAATGTGACCACGATTTGCACTCTATAAGGTCCACGAAGATAGTAGAGACGTGAACAACAATATGTCCGCCAATAATGTGACCAATATCCAACTTCATGTTCCCCCTACTTAGACACAGAAGAGCATGGATCAAAGAGCATTATTTCAGTTGAAGCAAATCATAGATGAGGGTCCATAAGGCTCATTTATAACCACAAAGATAAAGGAAAGAGAAACGTTGTTTATGTTGGGTTCAAACGAGGATATGACACGCAGCCTACATGATATCGAATCAAATAATAGGTCCCTGTATTATCAGTCTTGACACTACCTTGAATCCTTATGCCAAAAGATGCATGGTGATGGTTTTTTTTTTCGAAATTGGATGCCCTTTCCGACACAACAATAATACAATGACAAGAGTATCTAGAGCACTATATCCTACACAGAAGCACTTACAATGATCCTACTTGCCTGACATACCTCGTACCACACAAGTGGTTCACGTCGATGAGTTGACAACCGCCACCACATTATTGGATTTAAGGCACAGTTTATCAATATCAGATGTCATGATAGGAGTTTCCCTCATGGGTCCTGCCAACATCCTGTACCAATTCATAATGGATTCTCATTGGGGACCTCAGCCCACATTGTGAACTCACAACGATCAATTTGGTGACATGAGCAAGTATAACATCATACTTATTATTCTTAATTATTTAGAAAACAAGACTTATTTGTATACGTTGGCTTCTTTAAAGACAACTTGTAATATTTTTCCAATATATGTTGCAATACAATATTTGTTTAATTTGTAAACCGATAACAATTTAATTTTAGAAAACATGTTTGTATATATCAAAGGTGGGAAAGAACCTTAAAATAAGATCTTTTTATAATTTCAGCTAGCTAAAACCAGTGTTTCACCATGCCATGGTGCCACAGGTAAGCCAACATGTACCATGCCAGTACCAATCCCTCCATGGACCAGCATGGGTCCGCTTACCCGATACGTAGAACCTTGAGGACAAATATTACTGATGAAAGCCAAAGATATATGTGGTCTCCACCAGTGTAGTCAAAAGCATTAGACACTAAAAGGCGCCAAGATACCAAATGCCCAAGATGCTAAGTGCTTGCCCAAGCGAAGCGAGATGCTCCCGAATATTAAAAGTTAAGAATATATATCATTATCGATAAATATGATAATTAAAATAAAAATGGCACATCAAATTATACTTATGTAAGGTATTAAATTACATTATCTATATTCAATAACAAAAAATAGCAAAACTAAACAAGATTAGCAAGCATACTGCCACAATCATCCATCACTGATCACATCAGCTCGAGGACAAAAGAATTGCAGCATGAGTTTACCCTCTCCACTGATTGATTCCTCCCCCAAAGCTTCAATGGGACAATGCACTCACTACTATTAACACTGTAGGACTTTAGGTATTTGCTTGTATGGGCTTGGATGCATGTATTCTCTCCACTTGATCTTTGATCTTCTTCAAAAGGGAGAAGGTATAATTCATGACCATGTTCTCTCAAGCACTCGAGAGACATACAATTCAAGACTAATGCGATGGTCTTGTATGTTCCTGACAATCCACGGAACTGCTATTGATGTTACGGATGGCATTATCACCATCACTTCTTCCCTCTCTCTACTTTGCCAAGAAGAGTGACGTTACAGACCAACCCTTGGTGTCATTTAATGTCTCATGGTTCAATTGTTTCTTGAGCTTAAGAGAGAAAGGAAGGAGCTGTTGGGGGCTGCGGTGCAGGAGGAGAGGAGGGGGGGAAGGCAGCTGCGGCGAAATAGGAGCATAGGAGCAGGGAGACGGGTGTTGTTGGGGGCTGTGGCAGAGGTGACTGTAGAGGAGGGAGGGGGATGTTGTTAGAGGCTATGAAGGAAGAGGAGGGGGGAGGGGGCAACTATGGTGGAGTAAGATGGAGATGAGTGCTGTTGGGAGCTGAGGCTATGGAGTAGGAGGGAGAGGGGTGCCATCGAGGGTTGTGGAGGAGGAGGAGGGGGGAGGAGGCCGGCTGCAGTGAAGGAGGAAGAGGCGTGTGGAGGAAGAGGCCATCACACTTGCATGAAAGCCTCTTACCGAAGGAAGAGGCCATCACCATTTGCAGACAAAGAGGAAGATGTCGCCACCGTTTACCGATGGAGAGGAAATCACCACAGCATAGTTCGTCACCTAGTTCTTCCAAGGTGGGCAGCGGTTGTGTGTGTGAGAGAGGATGCAGGGTGTGGAAGTGATCGAACCAAATCAACGATCAAGCCTATTTAGATTACGCTCAACCCTGGTTCAATTTGCCTTAGGTGGGCGCTTGAGTCACTTGGCACCTAGATTGCGCCCAATTGAAAGCGCCTGCCTAGACCACTTACAGGGTACTCGGACCTCGCCTCGCCCGGACACCTAGGCGAGCGCCCGGTGACTTCACTAGCTCATCTACACACCATGCTATTCATTGTTTGTCACTTCCACAACAGTAATGCATAAATGTTATAGCATATTATCATTTTTTATGCGTATAATGTCCAAAATCCTCAATTATAAATCTCCATTCTTCAAGAAAATGCTCAATGCAGATTCAAACTTCACTCATTTACAAGGAAAAGCTACTTTACTCCTTCCTACAGTGGCATGGCCCAACATGACAATAATAGAAGGAATTGAAACATTTTAAGGGAAAACGATCTATCCAAATATAAGCCTATAAGATAATATATATCAAAGACCATGCATGGTAGTTAAAAGAACTGCTTTGGAAGACTAATCATCCTTTCACATTATAAAATGCTACTATTGTCAAGAAAGGCTCAAACACTGCACATAATGTCCAAGAACTTTTAGATCAACTTAATCATAGCATGTACAAAGAGAAATTGTGAATTCAGGCATAAAGAACTTGCATAAGAAAACCAGCAAACCATGTCATCCACATATGTAAAACCAACTACCTACCTGTAAAGCCTGAGGGGTATGATCATCCAAGAGATAGAAAACCAAAGACTCCTGTACTGAATGGGTAGCAATGCCAAAGGAAATAGCAAAATCATCAACTATGTGTTTCCATTCCGCATCAGGTCTCTTCCAATGCCGATCAAATAGATAATATAGAAACTGAAAGCATGTTAAGAAGAAAACATAGAAGCCCATACAATTTATATCAAGATCACAATGCCAAACAAAACAGCAGATCAAGGATACTATCGCTTGTTTAGCAACCACCATATCAGAGGTCCCACGCAGAAAGAGTATATCTGCAGCAGCTTGCAAATTCCGAAATGGATATCCATTTCCACCTGTAATATCTATCTTGGATAGGAATAGCAATCCTGAACTATCATCTTGCAAGCAAGAAATATCCACTTCTACCCCTGTCTGCACGTAACTTTCTTCTATCCCTAGATTTGATAATGCATCTTCAATAAAAAGTGTGTTATCATGCTGCCCAGCAGAATCCACCAAGTTACTCGAGCACTGAGGCCATGATCTCTTAATTGCAGCTGACTTCCTTTCATAAACATCCAAGTTCCATGCCTCAGAATTTCCTAAATTATAAAATCGTGATTGAACATCACGAAGGAACTGGTGTCTGGTACACCAAATCATGACCTCCAAATGCTGAAAAACAAATAAGACACTCAAAATGCCATATTTTTCTACAGGAATGTAAAATGCACGTTACATTTGAACATTGTTGGTAAGAAATAGAAATAAATTTGCATAGCATAAAAGCACCATGAAAAGCTGAGAGATCAAGTCAAACATTCCAACTAGAGTTTACAAATAATTTATGTAAGAAGGCCAACTTGAACCCACACCATTGCAGTGCCCCTCAAGATAACGTAAAATGTTTGTGTATAAATTGACATCATTGTTCGTCCACACATCAAAAACATACAATGTTCTCAGGCCTGGATTAGTTATGTTTTGGAATGAGCAACTACCTAACACGACAAAAACATCAAACAACAGCTTCACATCTCTTACGAAAAGGTCAAATATCAACAGACATGCATGAATCATGTCAAGCATCCAACTATTAAACAATAATTTGGTAATTTTAATAAATATGTCTTGCATTTGCAGTTCCATTTACTGTTCATATATATTACTATATATCAGTTGGACCAGTTACCCCATCTTTTAATAAAATTGATAGAATGATCAACAAAAGTTGCAATGAACAACAATTTACATAGGGTTAATTCGATGCATAGCCATTGCCAACATGGTTTATTGGTTTTAATTTTTAAGCGAATATAAGAGCCGTGATATGTGTCCATTCACTCAAGAGACCAAACTTTTTCAGAAAGAGTCTCCCCTAAGAAAAGCAATTTGAGATTGTTAGGAATAAGTTTGTTTTATTTCCAAAGTAGTTTCTATTATCAATGTGCTCAATAAATGAAAAAGTGAAGTTCATCCTTTCAGTGTATACCATCCAAGGCCAACCAATTTGTCATTTTTCAATAGCATAAGATGAATTCAAGTAACACAAACCTTTCTCTTAACATAACAAATAGATTAATTTTGCCCCTCATAAATACATAGAAGAGTGGAGAAAACTTAACAAAAGAAGCGAAGAATTATGCGGCCCAGTGGGGGGAGAACAGCACACATATAAAAAGTATAGCCTCCACATCAACATCTATGTCAAACAGAAGATTAAATTAACACAAACCTTTTCCTTAACAAAACAAATAGATAAGTCAAATTTTGCCTCTCACTCTCATAAATATATAGAAGAGTTTAGAAAAGCTTGTCAAACAAAAGATGAGAAGAACATATAAAAAGTATAGCTTCCCCGTCAACAACATGTATGAGTTATGAGTGACAAAAGAACAAAATTCAAAATTTGATGTGCATGATTGTGCTTTCTAAATCTTATTTTTAAAAGTCCAAAACTCAAAATTGTGCATGAAAATCATAATTGTGATTTCTAAATCTTAATTTCTGGAAACAACAGGATATAGGGAAACCATAATGTCTTAACAGGTAAACATTACCAGAGGAATGAAACAGAGAAAATTGAAGGAAACTAAACCTGCTTTGCCTTCAGTACATTCTCCAAGAGGTGGTGCAGGTCATGAACTTGAGCAGCAAATGTTTCTTTAAATGATGAAGTCATGACCTCAAGAACATTTGAAAGGCCACTTAGATGCAATGCAAACTTCTGCATCAAAGACACCCTAGATCTCATAGCTTCTGTTCCACGACTGTCTGTAACATTCTTAAGGCCCTCAAAGTTCCTGCTTGAAATGAAAATATATGTTTTCGAACAATGATAAAACTAGACAAAATTTGAAATATTTCAGGATACATATCTCACAAAGATCAGAGACAATATTTTTAAATGTCTCTTTGCACCAGTCCTTCACAACCACTTCATCCAAAAGAAAAGCAAATACCGGGTCACTTGATACTGCATTCTCATTCATACAAACATCTGTAATATCTGATGTCTATGTCAAGGTAACAATGAGAAAACTCCAAAATCACAGAAAAACATATCATGTAAGAGACAAATATATCAGCACTAGGAACACAAGATAACCACTGAAGGATACAATGACAAATCAAAGAAACTAGATTGTTCTTCAATGCCACATCAAAAAGAGAATATAACCGTTCAATATGAACCGTCATATGTTTTTGGCTGACTTCTCTCTCTTGGGATCTATCATCATGCTGTTTCGAGATAAGGCCAACCTCAATGCACTTATAGTAGAGACGAAGACGGAGTCGACATCCATCACTCGGTATCAAGGTTCTACAAATTGGGCAAACATCACATCTCTTGCTGCATTCTTCACATAAAGAGGCATGTCCACATGAGTTGAGCACATGTTGTACACAACGTCCACAGCTGCTTAAGTCCCTAGTTGCTCGACAATGCTCAACTTTTGCTTCATTACATAGTTCTAGGAGATCAATTGATGCCAAGTGCTCCAAAGCGTCCTAACATGATATTCTCCTCGTTAGATGAATATCATCGTCTATAATAAGAATTTAGAGCAGATAGGAACAGTTCAGAAACAAACAAAAAATTAGGGTTACATGATTCACATAACAACACCAATGTTTTAAGTAAACAGACATATGACTAAATAGAAGTGCTTAGACTGACCAGCCTATTAGGTATTCTCAGCACAACCATGACCTTCAGCAAATAGATAGTCAATTAACACGTTCACAGCAATGTCAGAGAAGACATCTCACTGGGAAGTACGTGCCTTTGTAAAAGATCCAAGCAAAACACGAAAATCCTATTTCACGTCAAAATAATTGCGACAACCTATAGAAGTTTCAAAAAAAATATCTTTTGCTAGAGACGCCTGACTGAAACTCTCGCTTTAACAACATCATCGACATCAAGTAAATGCTAAGCATGGCATGCCTTCAGCATATTACAGGATTTATTTCCCTTTAAGCGTTCAAAAACACTAAATGGACTTCTAAAGGCACAAAGAAAAACTTGAATCCACGATTTGGGTTTCAGAATAAAGATAAGAAGCGAAATAACCCAAATGGGAACACAAGGATGAAGGCGGCACCTGGACGGCAGAGCTGTCGTAGTTAGGCGGCTGTCGATCGAGAGAGGGCCATCCGCTTCGGCGGCCGTCGCCGATCTCCGAGGACGGAGACCTCTCGGATCTAATCGACTCCATGGCGCTCCTCGCCTTCGAGAAGAGTGGAAGGAGGAGAGAGGCGAGGGAAAAAGGGTTTTGAGAGGGCTAAGTGGTGAGGGTTTCTCGGCATTTACCGTGATGTCGGATAAATGGATCCAACTCTCGGTTCGAACGGATCCGAGACGCGACGGATCATCTTGCAACAGCATCCGACCGACCCTAGTATACTCGGATCTTCCATCCGAGTAACCGATCCGCTTGCTTCATTAAGCAGCGTGACATTTTATTAGATGCTTCTTTCTTTATTCTCATAATATTTTTTTATTTTTATTTATTTAAACACTCTCTTACATAGAATTATTTATGCGCTGCGCATAATTTGACAGTGATAGGGTATATTTTGGCATCGCCAACGTGGACCCAGGTAAGGAGACATGATGATACAGATGTGGAACCTCAAGTACGATGTGGTGCACAACACACACGTGGCGGGTAGCCGCTTGCCACCCCCTTCGTACGAGCGACGACATCATCACAGTATAGCCACCCCGGAAAACTCGAGACGGCACCGTGGAGTGCCGATCCATGTAGGTCGATCGACGCTTGTACAATCGGCCGCCCGATGAGTCAACCGTAGTAAATTGACCCCGTCCGACCAACTCATCCTCATAGGTATAAAAGCTAACCCTTCCTAATCATGAAGAAGAGGCACTTCGAACACTCAATTCTCTCTCATTCCACTAAAAGCTAACTTAAGCTTCATAGAGGTCGAGTCAGAAAATCCCCCTCCCGACCCCGACCTGTGTGCAGGAGCTCAGCGACAGAGAAGCGAATCACTCGTCAAGAGAGAAGACCGCGCTTGGAGGACGAGACTCAAACCTGACCCGACCCGATGCTCACCCTCACCACCTGAGCATCAGCGTGGGTGACCTTGTGCATCCGAGACCGGATCGAGCCATGCTGACACCTCGGCCATCGCGTAAAGGTTCACCAATAGGTAATATACCATAACCACGACAGCACTGATGTGAAACTTACAAGCCGATATGACATATCACATCAACAGCTTAGACAATACGACCATCCTCCCAGCTTGTGCAAGGTCGTACAAGCAATGTCGTCAGGTACGAAGCTACCTTGGAAGGTTCGGAATTGAGCTGTTGAGTACAGAGCTCAGCGACAAAGGGTGAGCGTCGGGCCGGGTCAGGTTTGAGCCTAGTCCCCCGAGCGCGATCTTCTCTCTTGACGAGTGATCTGCTTCTCTGTCGCTGAGCTCCTGCACACAGGTCGAGGTTGGGAGGGGGATTTTCTGACTCGACCTCTCTGAAGCTTAAGTTAGCTTTTGGTGGAATGAGAGAGAATTGAGTGTTTGAAGTGCCTCTTCTTCCTTATTAGGAAGGGTTAGTTTTTATACCTACAAGGATGAGTTGGTCGGACGGGGTCAATTTACTGCGGTAGACTCCTCGAGCGGCCGATTGTACAAGCGTCGACCGACCTGCACGAATCAGCACTCCACGGTGCCATCCCGAGTTTTCCGGGGTGGCTGTACTATGATGATGTCGTCACTCGTACGAAGGGGGTGGCAAGCGGCTACCCGCCACGTGTGTGTTGTGCACCACATCGTACTTGAGGTTCCACCTGTGTGTAGGAGCTCAGCGATAAGGAAGCAGATCACTTGTCAAGAGAGAAGACCGCGCTCGGGGGACGAGGCTCAAACCTGACCCGACCCGACGCTCACCCTCACCACCTAAGCATCAGCGTGGGTGACCTTGTGCATCCGAGACCGGATCGAGCCATGCTGACACCTCGGCCATGGCGTAAAGGTTCACCAATATGCAACATACCATAACCACGACAGCACTGATGTGAAACTAACAAGCCGATATGACATACCACATCAATAGCTCAGACAATGCGACCATCCTCCCAGCTTGTGCAGGGCCGTACAAGCAATGTCGTCAGGTATGAAGCTACCCTGGAAGGTTCGAAATGGAGTCGTTGAGTACATAGCTCCCCCACCCACCACGCGCCCCCCCTCGGCACGGTGCCGCTCAAGAACGATCCGTACACATTGACCGGAATGGTGTTATCAAGTACAAAGCCACCCCGGAATGATCGGGACGGCGCCGCTCGGGGACAATCCGCACATGTCAACCGGAACAGTGCCATCGAGTACATAGCCACCCTGAAATGATTGGGACGGCACCGCTCAAGGACAATCCATACACGTCGATCGTCGTCCGCACATAGAGGCATGGGCCGACCACTTAAGGGGTCGACAATTATTAACATACGGGATACGACCGACCCCCGTGTGTATGTATAAAAGCCCACCATCTAGCCAGCGCCAGAAGGGGATAAAACTCACTCTTATTCCATTCAACGCTAATTTGAACTTCGGAGGGGTCGAGTCAGAAAATCCCCCTCCCAATCTCGACCCATGTGCAAGGGACGATAATGAGAAAGCCCGCAACAAGACTCTTAACTCGTGGCTCAACCCGATTGGACATGCAATCCCGTCCCCCGAGTCTCCACGTGGGTGACCTTGTATATTCAGGATCGAACTAAGCCGTGCTGACTCCTCGACCACAACGTAAAGGTTCACCAACCACCCTCATTTTATCAAACACATGATTTGATCATATGTCTTTTTAAATGTCGATCATCTTATCTATGGGGCCAAATTATTTTTCTGAATATTTTCTTACAATAATGTCCTTTTAATTTATCACCATTTGAAATTTTTATTTTTTATTTAAACTCCCTCTAAAAGATAATTACTTTGTCAAACACAACCAAACACTTAATTCTTTTTTATTTGGTCAAATGTTTCAACCACTTCAATCATCTTTTCTATAGTGACCAAATTATCTTATTTAAAATGATCTTTCATTAATTATTAGTAACAAAAACGTGATACTGTTGTGTAATTTTTTATTAAATTTTGAGTGGATGATTGACAAACTGCAAAAGGTGCAAATGAAAGTATTATATGAAATAAATCGTACTGAAAAGTAGACTAAACTTAGTATGCTTGTTTTATGATTACAAGAACTGAAGGATTGAGAGATTTTTTCACCCACCGCTTAAAAGAATTGAGGATGAAGGTGATATGAATTCCATTGTAACCTCAGCCTATCATGAATCAGACAGATACTATTTGCTGACATGCTGAGCTCAAATGTTCCTTTTTTTTCTCTATATTTTTCTCTATTACTTATGCGGTAAATGGTGCTATGTATCACAGTAAGCATAGCAATTTAGTGATCAAAACACCATGACTCAAAACAAAAACAAAACAGAAAAAAAAAGAAAATTGGCCCTAATGGCCCGAAAATTTTATCATACGATATATTGACAAAACATAATGAAACAATCAGTGATAATTTGCAATCAGACAAGAGATAATACAGTTGAATGTCATTTTCATCATTCTGAGCTTACTGCACATCACACGATAAGATCACAACAGGTAAAACAACACAAGTGCAGAAATCACTCCAAAGAGTGTTTGTTCATCACGGCCAAATTTGTTGCAAGAAACTCGGTTGCCAGAAGATATATATTGTTTTGATCGAAAATTACCTGCGTTTACTAGTGCAAGATCCAAATTTGTCCAATAATAATTTCATGTGCATACTATAGTAGTCAACTTCAAAGCCAGTGCATGATTATAAAATATAGATATGGTCTTAGGGCAACATTATGCGATAAAAAGTTGTTATATGTTCCACAACTAAAAGAACGACTTAATAGTTGCTAATCAATATTCAACTCTTCTCTGAACTGCTTTCGAGCTCCTTCTTGAGTTGCACAGAGAAGTCATCATTGACATCATCATCATCCCAATCATCCTCCCACTGCTGCACTGTTTCTTTGCCTTCTTCCTTGTCATCCCATTCTGCAATATGAGTAATACAATGAAGTATTTAATATAGTTCATTTATCCTTGATCAAAGTAAAATAACCAAAGCTAAATCATTATTTTGCTTATTATTCTGAATCAAATTTCAGAAGGACTTTCTAAATTTTTCTATCTTGTCTAGTCTCAAGTCATTGTATTTTAACTATATATGACAAAGATATTATGCCCCAAATTCACAATTCTGTATATAACCAATACAAAACCTACTACAAAGAGTGCAAAGCAATTCAGAGTTTGGCTGTGGTTGGCATGAACAGAAAATTGAGGGACAAACTTTACAATCTAAAGGGTATCAAGCAGCAAGAAGCTGATCTAATAGACAAATTTCTGTCTTATTAGACAACTCAAACAGTAGCACAAAAAATTTGTAACTCATCTGACATAGTGCAATTGTCTTGTATATTACATAGAACAAACTATGTCTAAGTGTCACAAGAACAACAACAACAAGTTGTAATGTAATGTCACAAATATTTGGGGATGTCAAAAGTATCAACAGTCAGATGGCATCTTATATATTTGGTTTAAGTCTGATTTCTAAATAAGAGCTAGTGTTACCAACTTTAGCTGAATATTGTTGCTGCTAGTCAGATGGTCCCTATTTCACCATGCAATAAGACAATTTAAGTCCCTTCTAATTACCAAAAATATTCTTTCTCTAAAGGGCAACCTGACTGTACCATAATCTCCAATGATGTATCAGAGTTGGCCTAACCATCAGAAAGTTGCTCAAATATTCACATAAAAAAGTTGTGCAAATGCAAACAAAACCAAACATTATAGGATGATCATAGTTTAGACTGTTTCCAAAATAACTTGATAAACCATATGGATAAACAACGAAAGCTGATAAACCAGACAATTAATGTGCTGTAGCTACAATTTAAATGGCTTCTAAGACACTTTTAATCAGCTACACATCCACATCTCATTTCCTGGAGCATTTCACAACTATGGATTTCCTTTCTGAAGTTTAATGCTCATGTATAGAAGTTCATAAAGGTGATTAATCTCCCACTAACTCAAGCAAGAAATTCATTACCTCAAAGGGCTATCCCACAGAAATATTTCAAAATTTGGTATTGCCTTGTAATTTCAGAAAGTCTATGCTAGGAAACAAACTGATTTTAGCAATAAGCAGCAAACAAATGCCAATGCCCAACAAAAAGTTGTAATTAACTCATACTAATATGTTTGCATTTTATTTGGAAAAAATATGAAGTCTCATCTCTAGACCCTATTGTGGTAGGTCCATCATCCATCCTAATTCCAATGCTTGAGACTATTGTGGTTGCAACAAGTGAACTATGGAAGCACGGCAATCGTAAATAATTGTAGAAGAGGTTGCAAACTCGTCAAGCTCTATTTCCTAATTCCAGCATATCATTTGCAAAGAGATCACATCTGTATTCTATCCAAGAGAATATCTAACCAAGCATCAAATTGGTTGACATTTAAATTCTTCCAGAATCAAGGTTTAAAGATTAATGATTCGAATAACAACAGCGTGTTTATTTATCGATTGCACCATTATCGACCAACATAAAATTAATTGTTATTTGTACATAAAATGTGCCTGCAATGGTAAGAATCAAGGCAAGCACTCACATCTGGGATAGACCCAATGGCAGGAAGTCATATGTGAACAGTAGCATGCAATGAAGTTAATTTTAAGATTGTGGCAGGGAATTCAACAAGCATGATACAAGTACAAGGAGAGCATACAGTTTTGTTTTGTGAATGTTGGCAAACAGATTATAAAAGGTTTATAGCAATTCCTAGGTATAAACTTTGACCAAGTAATTGAATTTTCCACTCTAGCTCAACATCAAGGATGAATATGAATCATTGCAGAAGCAAGCACAATGAATATAAAAGCCTACATTGTACCACCTACCCTTTACCATTTCACAAAATTGTGTCTAATGATACCTGAATGCATATCTTTCAATGATTCATCAGTAATCCATGCATAATTAATTTCTTTTCTACAAAACCATGCATAAATTTGTGTGATTTTTAAATTACAGCAAATCATGTATATGTAGGCTTTAAAAAAAGAAAAAAAATGATGAGACGTGTCTTTTCATCGTTCATTGTTTGCCAAAAACACAAAATGCATTCATGAAGGTAAAATCATAACAGCATCTTTATCTTTTTTTTTTTTCACCCTTCTGTATTCGTACTGTAACAGACTCCTAATTGTCATTCTGTTTCCAAGAAATAACATGATTAATTGATCCTCAAAATATATTTATCCTAAGACGACAGTTCTAAACTCTACTAGAAACACCATGATAAGAACAGTAATCGACCTACTCGCATCTTTGATACAGTGGCAAAGCTCAAGACGAAGCCAATAACCAAAGTGGCCCGACGCTCATAAGAAGAACATTATAGCTTAATGAGATGCGAAAGAAGGGCAAAGAAAATACGAACTCTTCATCAAAATTGCAACGTTTCCATTAATCGGACTGCTTAAAAAGGTAAACGCCCCAAAATCTTACCTTCCCCAAACTCGAACTCTTCGAACTCATCGTCATCCTCGAAGAGGTCGACCTTCGGGTCCTCTGCCGCCACAGGTTTGGTCTCCGTCGCCATTGAGGATGAGAGAAAAGAGGCCTGCGATCAATCCGGGGAGAAATATCCAAAGGAACACGAATCAGTCACACGGAGACCTGATCTCGAGAGGATCAAAAGAGTCTAACCCTAGGTTCGACAACCTCCTCGAAACCCGTCAGATTCGTCGCTATTTGCCCTCTTAACGCACGCAACGAGGGGTAATATAGACGATCAGGATCCGTAGTCCTTAGCCGGACGATGAAATCGCCACGTATGCTTTGAGATTCGTGCGATTTTTGATAGGCTCCTGCCGGATTTCTCGCATGGCACCAATACAATTACAGAGTCACTTTCTCGAAGAAAATGATGCAATAAATGATTTCTTGGGCAATTTTTTTCAAAAAAAATACTTTTTTAAATAAAATACTCATATTTTGAGTAATTTTTAAATCGATATCCACTTTTGTTTTTATTACAAACAATACCCTAATTTGAAAAAAAATATAGATTCCCCTTAAAATTTTTTGTTATATGTTATAGTGTTTTGGCTATCATAACATAAATATTATAAAACCAGCTGAAAACATTGGAAATAAGATAAATAAAATCAGAACATAGTACAAACCATTTGATATATCATATTACCATTCGAATATATATTCACAATAACTTAGGAATAATATTACCCAAATAAAAATAAAAAATTAACTTGTTATAATGTTTTAGTCACCATAATAAAAACACTATAAAACCTACTCGAAAACACTATAAATGATCATCTGAGTGAACTCGTAACCTCAACTAAACTAATTAGAAGCCATAAAAATATGATATCATAATGTTTTATGAGTAATGATAAAAAAAAAACATAAATATGATATCATTTATAATGTTTTTCAATATAAACACCATTAAGAAACAGTATCGATAAATCAAATAAAAATACTGTAACAGTTTAAAATAAATAAAAAATGGACGAACAAATTTTTGAGAGGTATTTTGAAATTATAGGCACTATTTAAAAAAATAAAAGGAGATAACGATTGACATATACCCAAAAGTGTTTTCTAGAAAAATCATTATTTATTTTTTAAAATACCAATTTATCGTATTGACAAGGCTAAGTTCATGTGGATGAGATAATCCACAGAGGCTTTCGCTCAGAGGATCTACCTTTCGGATAGGGCGTCGCCGCCGTCACACTACCACATTGGCTCTGTTCATGTGGATGAGATAATCCACGGACCCTACGAGTAACATAGATTCAAGTGAGACAGCGGATGCATAAGCCGATCTCTGCAGGCAACCAAACATCTACGGTGAATTACTCTTTGGGAATGTCGATCTTTTTGGGCTAAACGAAGCAGAGATAGATTCAAGAAAGTGGATACTGTAATCTTTTTGGGCTAATCGCTGTAAGAGATTCTATTGTGGTCGGAGTCGTACAAGGTCTCTTCATGGTTGGAGGTGCCGGCGTCTCATTCTTCCCCAGCACAACGACGGCTTCTGGAGGTGCTCCTTGTTATCCGGTCCTGCTCTCCGGGCCTCCACCTCGCTGCTGACATGCTTCAGATTCCTGATGCATAGTCATCCATGAAGCTGCCTCAGATTGCTTAGCTCTCCTATCTGGAACTTCCTCCAACACCTGGAGAGAAGACGGCAAACCGATCCCAGATATGGCGGCGGCCGATTCTAGACTTGTTTTCAGATACCTCATGATATCTTACAAAATGATTGTAGAATGATCATGATGAGTGATCTCGAAGTCACAATAATAAATTGAATTCAAATATAAATCTCAAAGAAACTACCATAACCAAAGTAATTCAGTATCAACAAGAGGAAACGAGCAGAGTTTTGTTTGTCATTCCTTTGGAACAAGAAAACATCTGTTAATAATGATGAGCATATAAACCAACTAAAATGTAATCGATATACCGAATAAACCGAGGAGTGAAGCTAATTAAACAAACTAGCTATATGGTCAATGTGACAGTAAGTTAATTGAGAATGCCAATAAGTTATCGAAAAAGAGTCTTCATCAAACCTCCAAAATATGAGAGTCAGATCAACGAGTAACGAATGAACCTACTTGTAGTCTCACTCGCATGCTTCATATTGAGAATGCCAATAAGTTATCGAAAAAGCGTTTTCATCAAACCTGCAATCGGAGTCTCCACGCAACCGATTGATGACATACGAGTGTCTGATCAAAGAGTCATGAACCAAATCGTAGTCTCACTGGCACGCTTCATATTATTTGCATTGCATGGTAAACACAAAACGTCGGTACCAAAATCATGTCTGAAACAGTTAAGAAGACAAAGAGAACTGGTCCCACTCAGACAAGAGACATGCAGTAACTCCAATCACACCATGTCCACTAGCTGACACACACAAGCCATGAGAAGATGAGCAACTTTGGGTGGAGGTACACCTAGAAACCATGGATCTTGATGTGTTCTTTCTTCACAATACCAGCCTGCACCAAAAGAACATTATCCAGTGAGCCTTGGAAATCCATATCCATATCTTAACATCATCTATACCCGATCCATTCAACAGGTGGACATGCTCGTCGTTGCAACTGATGCTCACCGAGCAAGCAGCAAAGGGTTAGTCCACAGTTGCACGCTAATCACGCTTAGAAAGTGAAAAGAAAAAAAACACAACATGAAGGAAAAAGACCTGAAACGATAATATAATAATTGTCGAGAAATAAAGATGTGATATACTGCACCTGAACTAAAAAGGAAGAAACATTCTTCCGCTGATCACCTTGGA
Source organism: Musa acuminata AAA Group (assembly GCF_036884655.1). Classification (NCBI taxonomy): domain Eukaryota; kingdom Viridiplantae; phylum Streptophyta; class Magnoliopsida; order Zingiberales; family Musaceae; genus Musa; species Musa acuminata. Next base: position 3,447,161 of record NC_088338.1, on the reverse strand, counting down.
GCTGAATCACCTATAAGCAACATAAAATACGATGCATAAGATACTCGACAAACAATCGACAATATTATCACATAAGTGATAAAGTACATATATATACACGAGAAGATTTGCATCAGAAGCAACAACTAACTAGAAGAATACAAGTACCTGGCCTAGCTCTGGGTCCTGGACAACGGTTCCATTACAGCAGAACTCTTTCTTAAGGTCCTTCAGGATCTTGTTGTAGCTGAACTCTTTCTTTAATCCCTGCACAGTGGTTAGACACTTCCTGCCATTCCGCTGCTGTACACGGACGTGCACATACTCCTTTGCACCAACACCTGAATCGTCAGCATTCGCCTCAGCAAAAGGATCTGTATGCAATGGAGGAAAGGTTTTAGCTTGATTTTTATCAATAATCCCCCGATCAGTTTCAAGTATATTTGTCTAGTCAACTCACCAAAAGCAGTAGGGAGCTGCACGTCCAGATCAGACATGAACTCTTAAGAATCGAGGAAATCACACAACAGTAACTTTTGTTTTATAGTCGGAGCTGAAAAAATGTAAAAGCCAAACAATGTTAAACTTCCACTTGCAAGAAAAAGATGGTGCAACTCAAGTGAAAGAATCAGAGTATGATGATTCTGTTTCCTTGTCTTTTCAAAGTAAGAAGAATCTTTTATTTGTCTAATTCTGATGTGGTGCAGAAGGAAAAAGGTTCAACAACATAATAGCTACAAGGAATATACCAAATCAATTTTGTGTTTATCAAGATACACAGATTCAAATAAAAAACAGATGATGCTGATATGTCTGTATGTGCCATAAGAACTTGCCACTTTAAAAGGATGGCTTCTGCTAAATATCAAGCAAAAGTCATATTTTTACACCAAAATTAAGTCATCTAATCCATCCAAGTAAAGCCACTTTCATGAAAATCTCCAGAACATCAGGGACAAAAACAATCCTAGGCTCCAAACACTAAATCTAAGCACGAACAAATGGAACAAATAGCAGCACCAGTCCAAGTCTGAACACCATCATCCATTCCAATCAAAGGAAACTCATAGACCGTACCATGTCAGTGGATCAAGATATCTCACGTCCCCAAAAACATCAGATCACAACACAACACAAGCCACACCGAATTGACCAAATAAAACACCAAAATTACCAATTAGAACAAAGAAAAACCCTAAGTTGACACAAGTCCCCAAAGTCAAGAGGGGAATCAAGAATAACAAGCACAACGCCATCATTCCTCCATCAAAACAAACAAAAATATCGAGAAAAGAAGGGAATTCCGGTACCTGACCGCGGATGAGACCTCAGAACCTGTGAAATCTCCGACCGACGCACGAAGAACTCGGGAGAGGCGAGAACAATCCAGAACCTCCCGCTTCAAGCCGGGAATGCGGTGGCAGAAGAAGCGAGGCCTTATCCTTCGCATACAGAGAAGACACGGATTACCCGTGTACAAATTATACGCGGATCTATTCTCAACCGTTCGATTTCATCAAGATGAAGAACTTCGTAGCTATGAAGGGCGTGGATTCGTTGTGGCGCATAGATTATATTAGGCGGACGCAAGTAAAAGGGTGCAACAGACGTAACTATCAACATGTTGGGGTCGGAACTGACTTCGTCTGGAAAGGTCCGCTTGCTTTAAGAATAGTGAGCGTCTTGATGAAGAGAAATGATCGTATGGACGGCGTTGATCGTCCTCTTCCAATCAAATTAACTTCAAAAAATAGAAAAAAAATCCTGACAGGAAACCTTTTCCATGAAATTGCTGTGTACCAAAAATAAATGTTTAATACGAAAAATACGAAATAATATTTTTAGTATCGTTTAGAGGTTGTTGGGCCGCCCGACCCAACACAGAGCCGGTCTGAGGCGACCCGGTTCACCATATCCCACCATCATCCGTCCGATGGACTTCCACGGCTGAGATCAGTCTTCGTCGAAACCCTAGTTCCTAACACAATCCCCTATAAAAGGCCTCCCAAAACATATTCGACTCCGTCACCGGCTTCGGCCTCCTGCTCCTCGGCGCTCAAGATCGTCATCGTCACTGTTTGTTCCTTGTGATTAGTGGATTCTCGTACTTCTTCTGTTCTCTCTTGGTTCGGTATTCTCGTACTTTTCCCCTTCGATTCGTTTTCCTCGTCCTTGTTCTCTTCTTTCTTGATTCGGAGATCAGTTTGCAAATTGGTTGGGCTGTGATGATGCTATTTTTGTGGACTAGAGTTTCTGATTCGTGGCCATTCATTTGCGCCAGTAGTTGAAGACTAACCCTTGGCTGTCTGAGCTCAACCACTCTCGGACCTCGATCCGAGAATCGACAACAACAACGGAGACCCAAATCAGTCTTTCTTAGATCTCATAGATTTCTATGTTTTTTGTGCTTTTGTTTTTGTATTTTACGAGAAAAAACAAACATACTTTTGTTTTTTTTGTTGTTGGTTAAACTTGCATCTTAATGTAGTGGAAGTTGAAAGGGATGCGTCCATTACCAATTCTGGGGGATGGTGGTGTTCCTCTCGGTATAATGGCTCGGGCGCTAGAGTTAATGTAAAGTGTGGTCATCCTGATTAGTGGCTTGATTCCGGTGCCATTTTAATCCTGGAAACGCCACGTACACATTCTTTCATATAATTCTGCTTTAAAAACCTTTCTATCAGATTATGACTTTGGTCTCCATACATTAAATACCAATAAATTGCTTCTGATAAGCAATCTGTTTCTTCGTATAGTGTTTTTTGATCTTCTTGTAAAATTGACTTTAAACCCTTAGAAAATGTGTTTTTTTTAGTTGTCTACTTGTTTTTGAACTTTAGCATCTGATTTAATTTCAATTACTGGCAGAGTTTGTTAAAGATCAGACCACAATATGGTTGTTTAACAAAAAATAAATATTACTAGGCATTCAGAAAAGCATATTGAAGACGATCTAATTTTTGAAGCCAAATGAGATAAATACGTCATCATATAAAACTACTTAAGAAAACAGAACATGAGAAACCAATGTCTAATATGAGATGCAGATTCTTGCGGCATCAAATTTCACAGCACCTCATATTATTTTAATTTCCCAGCATTACCAATTTTAAAGACCACCGGAAGAAGAATCCTCTAACTCATGCATATGGATTCAAGCAAGATGACTGTAGTACTTATATATGGAAGGAGTAGTTTATAGTAGATAAATGCTCCCACAATAAAAAAAAGCTGGAAATCCAAGTTGGAAATCTAGTAGAAGATGAATAACGAATTTTTTATGTTTTTTTTTCTGCGCCTTATCAAGCCCACAATCAAATCTATCAGCCTGTATTAGGCTGCTTGACAAGCTAACATCAAATTAAATCATGTAGACAATGAAGGTATTTTAATTTTCTTCCAATTCATCAAAATCTTATGTTTGTATTTTTTTAATTTTTAGATCATATAAATCAGATAGAAGAAGGTAATCAAAAGCTTTAGGAACTACCTCTTTGCGTATGAGAAAAGGACCACATGCAAAAGATTGAAGCAAATAATAACCCTTCAAATGATCTTTTTATTTTGAGATGCATGCAAACACTCGTGTGCACACATATATGTATGTATCAACCAGTCATAAAATAATCCTCATAAGCATCATTTACAAGGGCATATGCCAATTTCTCGATCTGTACTCTTAAGAAAAAATATAATGATCAACCAGATCAGAAAAATATTAATGTTTTTGCTTTAATGACGACATTAATTAAAAATGCCTAAAAACAGTACAAAGCCTTCTTGACGATGTACAATAATTTAGCTGGACGCTTATAAACATATGGCGACATTCTTACCATACATCTAAAGCTTCTGACACAGCTGAAGGATCGGCAAGAGACTTCAATTTCACCTTCTAATCTACAATGTAACAAGAGTTCAGAAATTGATACCTACTGCATCTCCAGCTCTATATGGTGTGAGATTGTTAGCGAGAAATATTCAAAGAAGGCTGTCAACCTCTGAAACTAAAGATGTCAAAATATTACTCGATACAAGCAAGTAAAAAACATCAACAGAAGCAAACTTAGCAAGATTTTCATGAATCACTATTGTAAGATACATACCATGTTTAAACAGAGTTCTAAAGAAGGTTGCATGAATATCCTCCTCACCTAGTTCCAGCTTTCGCACTCATAGAAGAATGATAGTTGGTGCTTCGCTGCTTTCGATAGGAAGTGTAGACATCATCGTACTGGCTCACCTCATTGGGATTTGCAGTGGCTCCAAGTCCCAATCTCCCTGAACTACTTCGGTCTACACTCCCATCGGCATATGCTCCAGTTTCAGGGTCCAGTTGCAGGTTAGTAGGTGGAGGAATGCATGCCCCTCCCTTTCGAACAGGAGATTCCCTCTCATACTCTTGGTATTCATCTTTTGATTCAGACTGTCTCATTGGTCCTTCTGATGGGTTGACCTCCCCGATCTCCTTAAAGAACTTGGAGACACGATCAAGAGTCTCTGAAGGAGGCACAGTGGACGGGGGAATCACCGTTGGAATATCAAGAGGGCTCAAAGGAGAGTAGGGTACACCACTACCAATCTGCATCTTCCGCACCATGCCAGGGATAAGGCCAGGTGGAAATAGTGGATAAGGTGGAGGAGCTTGATCGGTTGTGCTAGGTGCAGCGTTGGGTTGCAGTTGAGCTATGGGTGTCTGAATTAGTAGTGTTCCTGAAAGAGATGTCTGAGCAGCAGGTGGATAAACACCACTGGGTAGTTGGTTCATTGCGAGTTGCTGACTCACAGCGGGTGCAAATGGCAAAGCTGAAGTTGGAGGAAAATGTTTATTGGTATCTTGTTGACCAAGGGAACCCAAATCAGAGCTTTGCTTATCCGGCCATTGATGAGCAGTTACACCTGCAGAACATAACAAACAAAAGAGGTGAATTTCTCGGTCTCAATTTAATAGCCAAAAAATATTTGATGCTTAACTGAACAATTGTGTTAACTGTTAAACCTGAAGACCAACAGGACAAAAAACGCATGCAATTCCCACTTTAATCAAAAAAGCTATAGCCATGAAATAGTTAATGCTTAAGTGAATCAATGAAAACATCATTAAATGTAATTTTTATAAATTATAACACAAACAATAGACCAACAATAACAACAACAACAAAACCGTAAGCCTCGACTATTTGGGATCGACTACATGGATCTTTGGATGCCATTGAGATCTATAAAAGGTTATTTGCTTAGTTAAGTTTAGAGTATTTGAATATTTATTTATAGTTTCCACTAAAGTTTTTTTAGGTCTTTCTCTGTCTCTCCTCTTACCACTAACAATAATCATTTCGTTTTTAACTACCACATTCATAGGTCTCCTAAGCATATGCTCATATCATTTTAAATAATTCTCTCTCATCTTGTCCTTTATCGAAGTGTACCTAATTGTTCATGAATAAACATATTTTTCTCTATCTTTCCTAGTAACTCCATATATCCTTCTCAACAATACACATTTTGTAAATGTTACTTTTTAACTGCCCAACACTCAAAACCATAAAGCATTACTGATCTCACAATTATCTTATAAAATTTTTCTTTTAATCTTAAAGATATACTCTCTATGGTTCTAACACTAGTAGCTACATTATTATACATACCCTTAATAACATCACTATAATTAGTAGATCAATCTTTCTATTTAAAAACCCACCATAATAATTCTCAAGGAACTCTATCGTATCCCTAAGTAAATAAAAACAATATGCAAATATTTCTTTTTCTCTCTATGCTTTTTCATTAGTTATTTTAATCATGGTTTGCCGTACCGAACAGTACCGCCCGGTACGGGCGGTACGTACCGGTCCGACAGACTTTCGGTACGCGGACCGCCTCTTACCGTTCCGGTACTGTAGCAGTACTGTAGCACTGTAGCACTGCTACAGTGCTCGGCACACCCGGGTGTACCGCTCGGTACACCTCGGTATACCGGTCAGTACACCCGTACCGTACCGTACCGAGCGCGGGTCGAAACGCCGGTACGGTACGGTACGGCGAACCTTGATTTTAATCATGGTATGCAGTACCGAATGGTACCACCCGATATGGGCGGTACGTACTGGTCCGACGACATACCGGTACACGGACCGCCCGGTACCGGACGAAGCATGCTACAGTGCTACAGTAGTACACTGTAGTAGTGCTACAGTAAAGAAGAAAATATATAAAAATATTCGATACACCCTGGTGTACCGCTCGGTACACCGGTACCATATTGTACCGAGCCAACCTCGAAACATCGATACGATACGGTATTGCATACCTTGATTTTAATAAATAAATAATTTCAATTATTTATCTTTCAAGCATAAAATCAAATTAAATTTCAAAAATACTTGTTTCAAATCTTATGCTACTTTCGATAACTTTTTTTCAAAGTTTCATGGTATGACTCACGATTTTAAATCCCCTATAATTAGAATAGTTTTGAATGTCACCCTTATTCTTGTAAATTGACATTAAAAAATTCTTTTTCCATTCACAAGACATCTTTTTTAATCTCATAATTTTGTTAAATAAGTTAGTTAACCAAGTTATTCCCTTGTCCCCTAAACTTTTTCACACTTTTAGCTACTGTTAGCTACTGTAGCTACTGTTATCTTTTTATTTTTAGACATCTTTTACTTCACTAGCTCTAATTTTACAAACAAGTCTATGATTATTAAATCTAACACAAACAATAGACCAACTGCCAAATATGGCATGCTAAGAGGGTCAATGAAATCAAAGTTCTGCTCATCTGGTGATTGATGATGTGGCATTGATTTGACACTATCAATCTATGAATGCTATAGTAAAGAAATATTTAATGCTCAACTGAATCACTGTGTTAAATCTGAAGACCAAAATAAATAGAAACTACATGCACTTCTAACTGTCGATTTAAATATGTTATAGCCAGGAAATAGATAATATGCTTAAGTGGGTTAATGAAATCACCATAGACTGTAATTTTTCTGATTCATTACACAAACAATAGACCAACCACCAAATATGGCATGGTAAAAATCAAAGCAAAAAATGACGACCCAGAGAACCTCTTCCAGCATGAAAACATGAATAATGCAAATTGGCATAACATGAGATCATTAGGATGATGGAGGTTATTCGAAGTTCTGAAGTACTTAAAAGATGACTTAAGCAAACTTGTGGTCAGTCAATTGTTTAAATTGCCATAAATTGAAGCTAATTGTGAACAATAGCCTTGTGATGAAATATGTACATTCTGGTAACTATGGCTACAGGATAATCAGAAGCTGATGCAATTTTATGCCTTAGGATAATCAGGATAATCAGCCTACTTATATCAAATATTAATATTTGTAAGAAAGAATATCAAGAAACAACAGGAGATTGCAGCAAATCTCATATATTATATCTTTCCAATGATTATGGCCTGGAACTAGTCCATGTCATTAACAGTGTACATTGGAGAAAAAAATTGCAGAAGGATTTTCTGCAGTTCAGAAACAGTGACATTCTGTAGATAAGCAAAAAAATAGCAAACCAACTGACACAGAGCTCAAAGCAAGTTAACATATTCAACTGTATGAAATATCATCACTTTTGTACTCGGGAAAAAAAAAACTGCTCCGCCTACTTGGTGCATTAAAACCATAATAATTCCCCCCCAAAAGTTTCTCTGAAAGAAAAGAAACCATGATATTGCAGTGGGAAGGATCTCACATCAATATGATCATGGCTGAAAGTAATAAAGAAGTTCAGAATTTTTATTAAGACAAAAAAAGGAGCGAAGATATAAAGGGTAAGGTTCATTTAAGTGTTTAAACAAGCACCACAAAATAAAGTAATAATTGAACTAATACTACGTCATTATTTTGCATGCAGAAATGTAGTGCAAATAAATAAGATCAAGTGAGACCTGTGAAACTCGAGGGATCCGATCCAGCTATCAGTTCCTTCTGTGCTGCTGACCGAAATGGTAATCCACCAGTCATTTCCCTCTCAAGACTCATAATAGTTTCCTGGTCATAAACTTCTTTTGATGCCCAAAAATGTAAAATCTTCTCCAGACGAGGTTGATTAGCATCTTTGTTATGTGGGTTATTGTAAATTCTTGCAAGCATGGATCCTAACACAGGTCTAAATGCAAGTGCTTCATTGTCCAGTTCTTGAGGATTGATCCGACGTTGCAAGCTGCATCACAGTGTTAACATAAAAGGGGCAAAAATAAAATTAGTACTGGAGTAACCATTGAAAATGAAGAATTTGAAGGGTAGTTTCCTACTGAAGACTAATCAGTTCAAACATATAACAGAAATAAGCAAACAATAAACAGTAATAGAAATGGAGGTACTTTAGAGGGAAGGAAAAGTAAATCCACGCAGCACAACATATATTTGAAACACCCATTTATTCATTGAATCAAGGTTCATGGGATTTGTCCATCTTAATTGCCAATATGCATGCATATTACATACATAGTATAAAAATATTTACACATGCAATATTAGACAGATATTTAGTAATTTCAGTAGATTAAGTTCCTTGACAGTTGTGCCACTATGCTGCTAAAGATGCAAGTGATCAATCACACCATGTTCAACTTATGGTGTAACCGCTTGCAGTTACAGCAGTCAACAATAGACAGTGGTGGTTTGCAGGATTGGTCAATCCTGACCAAATGAGGCCATTCCCTCCAGATCCAGACACCTTGATTTTAATAAGATCAAAGGGATAATCCAATCTTGTTGATCCCAGTTGACCGCACACCATCACAATGATGAACTAATTCCAACTTAATAAATTTTCGACTGACCAAACTGGAGAAACCTTGCCTATTTTTCAATCATTCCAAAAAAAGGGCTAACCAAACAAGTCAACACAACAATTTCATGGTCTTAAATATACAATTGGGCTTGATCAGGACCCTGTGATCCTTGAAGTAAGATAAGTAATTCTTCCCCTTGGCTCTGTCATGTTGCTACACAATGTTATATATTATCATGCCCATAGTGCAGTTAACCGACTTATTATATGTCATCTGGATCTTGGAATATAACATCTGCAAGTTCCTACCAATGAGTAAGCTTACAGACATGTTTTAACAATGATCTGCTAGTTTGCTGGAAAAATAGAAGGTAAAAATCTTTACAGAAATACTTGGGTCTCCACCGATGCAAATTAAAACTATGAAACATCATAAACTATCTTCAACAAAGCAAGTAGGGCCAGCTACAGCAAAGAAAAAACAATATGAAAAACTATAACATCAGGAGAAAGAAATAAAAGATGCTCAATAAGCATTATCTAAAAATTACATAAGAACCTCATGTACGTACACTAGAAATAGTTGCACAGACAACAAAATAAACAGTTCATAAAATTGAACAAAAAGCAGATTATTCATAACCAAAGCATATACTGATTGCTTACTGCTAAAAGATAACACGATGAACAGATAAGTGAATGATCATTAATACCTCTCAAACAGAATATCATTGACTAGAAAAATTATATGTATCTGTCTCTCAGAATCATCCAAAGAAAAGACACCATCCCTAAGGGCTTCAGCCAGAGCCGGTGCAAAAGGCGATCTTTGCATAAACCACATTTTGGCTCCCTTAATTGATTCCTTGGTGCCGGAAAGATTCGCAAGCACACTATTAAGCTCTGCAGCAACATCAGATGGAAGTGGCCCTGATAGCCCCTTAAATGACTTAGTTGATGGTTCATAATCAGCTCGAGGTTGTCCGATGAATGTTTGGGAGTGCACTGGTTGATGCTGATCATAAAAGGGTGGATAAGAAGGTTGATGTAACTGAGATGCTCCCAACAAAGAACCTGTAGGACCAACTGCAGTGCCTAAGGGAGGAAGATTTAGGGCAGACGAATTTAACACGGAATTAGGCATCATAGGCATCGATGAAGGAGTGAAAGAATGGTTGAAGGGTGCACCAGATTGCCGTTTTGACAGCCAGAGCTTGTATCTATAGTAATTATGACCCTCACCACCAAACAGGAAGCTGTAAGCAGGATTATCATGTTGCTTATCGCGAATCATAGCTTCAAATTCAGGGCCATTTTTGACAGCATATTCAACTAGTTTATCAATCCGCTTCTGGAGCTCAGGATCTGAAGGAGGTGCAGCTGGTGGAGGAGCTGACTCATATGGGTGTGAGTAAGCAGGTGGAGGCATGAGATGAGGGGGTGGATTGTGAGGCGCAAAGGAAGGTGGTGGTTGTTGTTGTTGTTGTTGTTGGAGATTGAGGGGGAGATGAGGATAGAGCTGCTGTGGCAATGGAAAAGGACGATGATAAGGAGGGAATTGTTGAAGAGAGGGATGAGGCAAGAAAGCAGGCCCATGTACTTGGTGTGGAAATTGTTGAGTTTGTGGATGGAATCCAAACTGTTGTTGTGATGGCATGTTTGCCTGCTGTTGTTGTTGCTGAGCAAAGGCCATCGCTGTTGCGTACTCAGGAGGTTGTCGATCCATCAATATGTTATTTAAGTGGAATCCAAAACTTGATGCTGAGTGTTGATAGTGTTTCCTCCTTTATAAAAAAAAATAGACCTAAAAGCACCAGTAACAATAATAAGCAACAAAAGGGTGCAAATAAAGTGACGTAAAAGGACAGAACACAGGTTCCTTATGAAACTAATGTAGATACTAGGTATAGCATAACAATAGATAAATCATAGTTCAAAAAGAAATTGGTGCTCATTCAATTGATAGCCAAATTCATGAAGTGGCAATCCAAGCCAATAAAGAATACCCTATAATTCAGACATATCAAGAAATCCCACAATAATTCTCCACAGAAATCCAGTATTAACATTTAACAGTAGAAGAAGAGGTCTATTTGACAAGGTATAAAGTGATATATACAAAGTGGGAAGCTTTCTATTCCATAAATAACATGAAGAGGAAAGTTATCAAAAAGCAGAGAGAAATTAACAAGAAAAAAACAATACACGATTAGCAAGTCAAAGACTCAACTTTTCTATTCCAAAAGTCCATCTCTAAAGTATCCCAGGAATACTGAAACTATATACACCAAGGATGTGGGAAAGCTTTCAAGAAAGAACAAAATCCATAAATGCTCTATGCCTCTATCTAACAAGTCAAAGATACAATTTTTATATTCCAAAAGTCCACCTCTAAAGTATCCTAGGAATACTGAAAGTATATATACAAAGAATGTGGGAAAGCTTTCAAGAAAGAACAAAATCCATAAATGCTCTATCTAACAAGTCAAAGATACAACTTTTCTATTCCAAAAGTCCACCTCTAAAGTATCCCAGGAATACTGAAAGTATATATACGAAGAATGTGGGAATGCTTTCAAGAAAGAACAAAATCCATAAATGCTCTATCTAACATGCAATGTTCATCACTATCCTGATTCGATGTGTATTCATAAACAACAATCACAACCTTGCTGTCTGGGTATATACGATATACAGAGAAAATTCTGTAAGAACTGAAAGAAGAAATTTCTGTTTGATGCACAAAGCCCTGAACAGAAAAGTTTTGCCAATAATTCTTTCTCGGTCAAAAATCCTTCCAAAGTCAAATAATACAATCTGTAGAATAAATTCTAGATAGAAACCTAGAGAGATTCCAATTTGGGGCTGCTGAGTCAAGAAAATCATAGAAATAAAGCAATAAACTCAACAAACCAAAGAAATTTAGTGCTTTGATACTTATGTCAAGGGAAAAGACCTGCTGAAGAGTAAATAAACTTAGCGAACTGATAAAAAAGAAAATATACCAGTAGCATAAAAGGGCAATTTTTATAAGTAAAAACCAAATGAAAATACACAGAGGAATAGCTGTACCAAGAAGAAACAAGAAAAATAAAATAAATGACAGTCAAACTGAAGAAATTTACCACCTTGATACTTTGATCAAGATGAAGCAGAGAGTGTGCTACTAAAATGGAGAAGAGAGAGAAATATAGCTCAAAATTAATTTGAAAATGCATTCACATTCCTGGCATAGAAGACTAAAATTGTCTTGCAATTTAGTATTCATTTATTTTTCTTTCTTTGTCACATCTTATGTCATTGTTATTTCTTATAACACAAAATTAATTTGAAAAATACATTCACATTCCTAGCATAGAAGACAAAAATTGTCTTGCAATTTAGTATGCATTTATTTTTCTTTATTTGTCACATCTTATGTTATCATATTTCTCACCCAGACAGCTAGTAATGGTAAGTTGAGATGGGATATTACGTACATACAAGGCTGATTCCGATCCAAAAAATAGTCTTTAGAAAGTTGATCCAAACTGAGCCATATAGCTAGTGGTCAATTTTTAGAAGAACATATGCTTCACCACAGCCCAAATTGAGTAGCCATGCAGTCAATACTTTTTACCCATGAACCCAACAAAACATTCTAAACAAATTGATCAAATTGACACTGTGGATACTAAGTATAAACATTTGAATTTTTTTTAAAAAAGGATTACGAAGGAGAATTTTTCTGATCTTCACTTTAACTACTGTTGGTTTTATTGTTTTTCCCAGTATATTTGTTGCGGTTTCACAATTTGTTTATCAGTACAAATTTATCAACACTAGGAAGACCGATCCTTGATTATTCTTTTCCTTGCCTTGTTTTAAAGTCCTGTACCTGTTGATCCTCAATTTCACAAAGAAGCTTATCTATCACACCCTGACCATGGATATATGCATCGACGTATGTATGATTCCATGGATTATGACCATAGTCCTCTGCAGGATATAAAAGTACAAGTGAAGACATGAAGTTGTTGAGTTTAGTTATTAAAGCATATATGATGAAAATGGATGTATGGGATAGAAAACACACATTTTCTGGGAGAAGGCATAATACAACGGATGGTCGGTCCCCAATTTGTAACAAGCTAAGAAATTTGGGTGCGTCCACATTGCCCATTCAATGACATAGAAGACAATTTTGATCAGGATAAAAGGATTTCAGCAATATGACATGATTGGCTGGTTCAAGATTCAAAGGTCACTACATTTTATTTTATTGAATTTAACTTCTGAAACAATTAGATTTCATAGCAAGAAAAAGAACAAGAGTGCTATTAGACATTGGGACTTAAATAGAAAAAATAACATCTCAAGGCACAAGGTTATTGTCATTTTGTGAGATTCTGAGAGTTAATGCATGCAACTTTACCCTCAAACATGAGTGTGTTTCTATGATTTTCAAACGCGCCAAAGATGAGTAAAATGAATCAACTTCACCCCTCCTTCACCCATATTCATTCCCAATAAAATAATGGGCTCGTGTTTCTGAACATTAAAGAACACAAAACTACCTAATGTACTTACCATCTATAGAACAAAATGACAAATCAAGAACTTCTCAAAAATGCCTTAAAGACACTTGATAGAATTATCTCAAGAAGAATATCACTTTCATTAGTCCTGCCTTGTCTTTGCAGCAAACAGTTGGCCAACTGCTAAAAAATGAAGGAGAAAATAAAAGCATACAACATCACAAAAGTCTGAAGAGAGTCTACTAAAGAAATCAGGCATGCTTTCACTAAAATGACAATGCAATTATTGAATTTATAAAACGACCATATACCATACATCCAATCAGATCATAATCTCAGAACACAAAACAGACCCAACTTCTAAATACGCAATTTCTTGACTCGATTGATTTATTAATTTAATACAGGTACCAAAATACAGTTTGTTTTCACTAGCCAAAGTGTAAATTTCTCCGTCCCTAGAATCATGATTTTGATTGTACAAATCTTCAACAGGTGTTTGCCCTGTAAATAGGTGAGTATAGTAAAATAAATAATATCGACGATAAAAGAAAGCCATAACTCTTTTGGTTTCAAGTAATTCCATGCTTGACCAAAGCTGCTTAGGGTACATTCGGTTTCTAGAAAACAGTGACCTATTTGCATCTTTTGGAATATTGTGATTCACATTTCAGGAACAATTCCACTTCCGTTTCACCAGACCTTAGATCATCAATTCCAAGATCATCACCAACATATTTCACCCTTGCGTCGTGCAAATTCAACCATATATAATAAAAACCTCCATAGCCAGTCGGCATCTCAACGCCATAGTGGGAAGAAATAAGAAAGAGAGGCAGGGGCATGTTAGGCATATCTAGAATAACCTTACTCTAAGCAAGCATCTTCGATCTCTGATTTCATCTATGTCATCGAATGTGTCATAGGGTGCGAGAAGAGAACCAGCGCAAATAATCCGCCAAGACGAGGAGGAAGGAGGAACAGGAGACTTTTACATACCTTAGATCGCTTGCCACCGCTGGTGGCCGGTGCCGATGAGATTTGACGAACCCCGGCGGCCGGCGGAGGATGGAACGCTGAGGATGGATGGGGCAGCCGGTGGGAAACCAGTGAAGGCGACGCCGACCGTGGAGATCGAGAATTCTTGTTTCGATACGTCGAAGCAATGCGTATCACGCAGACAGGACCAAACCCTAATTGCAGTTTGGTTCGATCCAATTTAGCGGTTTGAACCGCAAAATCGTACGCAATATATATATATATATATATATATATATATATATATATATATATATATATATATATATATATATAATCAGTTGATTTTCTAAAAAAATCATAGCTTTTCTCAAAGTATAATTCTTTTCGGTTCATAGGATGAAATGATCCATCAAATTAGATAGATTTTTAAGTCATAATATTATTCTACTAAGTCTTTACCGATTAATTAGTTGATACATTAAAAAATATTATAATTTAGTAAAAAATTAAGTGTGTTTTAGGTTGATTCCTGATGAGGGTAATAATGACGATAATACTCAGGTTGACGTCAGCTGCCCCAGATGACACCTTGCGCCTCTGTTAACCTAACAGCACCTGGTCAACACGGACCGGAACGTCAACCGAGGCACATTAACATCTTGCTCAGGCTCAATCCTTCACGCCCCGCCAACGTCGATGTTAAACGTTACCAGGAGTACGATCCTATTCCCTGCGAGTGGACACATCAGGCAACGGTAACCTTCACTATAAAAACCCTCGCGCTCCGAGGAAGATGGAGGACAACAAAAAAAACCCTTGCGACTATTCACTAACATGATCGTCGGAGGGGTCGGGCCGAGCTCTCCCGACCCGACCTGGGTACAGGTGCGAAGACGGAGGCCTCCCACTAGACGCCCAAGCGAGAAGCCCCCTCCCGGAGGAAACGGTGACCCCTTCGCGATCGGACCACCGCAGTCGGTCTTCTGTAGTCTCAAAGATCGTCCCAAGAAGATCCCCCACTATTCGAACCCGAACCAAGCCACGTCGGTCCCGAGGCCGCGGCTTAAAGTTGTTTACACTAACAATTCCTATAAGAACCATAAGTATTTTCTAATATACATAATAAAAGAGTTTTCCTATCACGTCATGTCGGGTGATGATGAGAGTCAAATTAACATATATGGAGATTAGGTATTGATTCAACTCAAAAACTTAAGTTCTTAGGTTACGAACTAAACCTAATATATGTAACCCAAACTTTGATCTAGTCATGTAAGACTATGGTCTCAGTTCATCTTATTTTCTTGTCAACGATGACTGAAGTTGAATTGATTCCAAACAAATTTTCTTGTCGAACAACCACAACCTTATCTTCCAGGATTTTTAGCCACCAATGTTGTTGGATCTCAACAGTACAGTACGATATTTCTGAGTGATTTCTATGTCCCTTCGGTTTGTAGTAGGAGATCATATAATTGAATCGGACTGTACATAGATTTAAAACAAGTTAGGACATACAGACAACAGAATCCAACCTTCAAACTTTGTAGCTTTCCAAAACCCTACAAGTACAACTAGTGCCAAAGTGACACTCGACTAATGAAGCTAAAAGATGTGAAGCAATTGAGATTGATCTCCAAGTGGTAGAAGAAGACCAAACAAGGATTTAAGGAGAAGCTCTCCCAAAATCCATTCTAATCCTAACAAAATCTGACATTCTAAACAAGAAGGATCCTAACCTTGTGAATAGACACTTCACAAGATTCCTAAAGTATGAATGTCCATGACTTTGGAATAAGATCTCTTTCTTGTGTTGTGGTTAAGGATGGAGTAGGTTATCCTTTTCTTGGGACGGGTGAGTAGATTCATTAAGTCTTCGGTGTTCAGATCTATGATACTGAGTCAAAGAATAGTTCAATATATTATAAGTGTTTTTCTTTTTGAGATGTTCAATATAATTTTTTTTGGTTTAATCTTAAACCAATAATAACTCGAAAGAACTATACTTATATGTGATCTTTCCCTTTCTTGGTATTAGAGAGCAGCAGACAGACGAGAAGCCATGGCGTTTATTTTGCTCCATGGAACCCTGCAAGCATCGATCTTGGAGGCAGACTCCTTACTAAAAGCTCGCGGAGATCGTACTACTCAAAACTCTATTCAAAAGGTATAATTTTCTATCTACAATTCCATTTATGCCAATTCAAGCCATGGCTTTTCATTTATTTGATGCTGTCGAGATCGTATCAACTGATGTGTTATGCATGGTGTTATTGCCGCTGTCAAATGGGAGAGCTCCACTTTCTCGAGGAGCAGGCTGTTGAAAGGCTTCTCATGGATCAGGAGAGTCTCATTCTGCCGTCCCAAGGTGGATTAATTGCCTCGTTTTGTCCCTGAATTATGCTTGGATCATTCGGAGTTGATGTCGATCATGCATACGCAGCTCGTCGAACAGATGGAGGGATTCGGCAACGAGGGCTCTGCGAACGTCTACGCTACCATCGACCTGGAGAAGGCCAGGGTCGGTCGCACCAGAGTGATGAGCAAGGACGAGCTCGTCGACTCCTTCAGGTGGAACGAGTCGTTCCACATCTACTGCGCGCACCACGCGGCGTACATCATCTTCACCGTCAAGGCGGAGAGAGCCGTCGGGGCGGCGGTCATCGGCAGAGCATACCTGCCGGTGAAGGACGTCGTGGATGGCGCGGCGGTGGATCGGTGGCTGGCGATCTGCGGCGAGGACCGCAAACCGCTGGAGCGAGGGGCTAAGCTGCATGTGAGGGTGCAGTACGTGGCCGTCGACGCCGACCCGGAGCAGAACTGGGGTAGAGGGATCGCTGATCCGAGGCACACAGCGGTGCCTCGAGCTTTCTTCCCACAGAGGTATGGCTGCAGGGTGAGGCTTTACCAGGACGCCCACGTACCAGACCAGTTCATCCCGTGGATCCCGTTGGGCGATGGGTACCACCACGATTACCAGCCCCAGAGATGCTGGGAGGACATCTTCGACGCGATCACCGGCGCGCGGCATCTCATTTACCTCACTGGGTGGTCGGTTTTCACGGGGATCCGCCTGGTGAGGGATCCCCGGAGGCCAAGGGCCGGAGGAGACGCCACGCTGGGGGAGCTGCTCGTGAGGAAGGCCGGAGAAGGTGTTCGAGTGCTGATGCTGGTGTGGAACGACAGAACCTCGCTGGGACTCGGCCCGCTGAAGAAGGACGGCTTGATGGCCACGCACGACCAGGACACCTTGAGCTACTTCAGGAACACGGGCGTGCACTGCGTCCTCTGCCCTCGTAATCCTGACGCCGCGAGTAGCTACGTGCAGGACATTCAGATCTCCACCATGTTCACGCACCATCAGAAGACGGTGCTCGTGGACGGTGAGGCCGCAGGAGGAGGGAAGAGGACGATCCTGAGCTTCGTTGGCGGCATCGATCTGTGCGATGGGAGGTACGACACGCAGTACCACTCTCTCTTCCGAACTCTGGCCACCACCCATCGCACGGACTTCCACCAGCCAAACTTCGAGCGCGCGTCGATCCGCAAAGGCGGGCCGAGGGAGCCTTGGCACGACATCCACTGCCGGCTCGAAGGCCCCGTCGCTTGGGACGTGCTGTGCAACTTCGAGCAGAGGTGGAGAAAGCAGGGTGGAGGGGAGGAGCTGCTACTGCAGCCCGAACGCATTTCATCCATCCGTACGGACCAGTACGACTCTCGCGCTGTGGCGGACGAAGACGCATGGAGCGTCCAGTTGTTCCGGTCGATCGACGGTGGCGCGGTCTCTGGATTTCCCGACACACCAGAGGCGGCGGCTTCCGCGGGGCTCGTCACCGGAAAGGACCATGTCATAGAACGCAGCATCCAGGATGCTTACATTCACGCCATCCGCCGAGCCAAGGAGTTCATCTACATCGAGAACCAGTACTTCCTCGGGAGCTCGTACGGATGGAGTGCAGCAGACGGCATCAAAGTCGAGGACATCGGGGCGCTGCATCTCATCCCCAAGGAGATCTCTCTGAAGGTGGTGAGCAAGATCGAGGCCGGAGAACGGTTCACCGCGTACGTGGTGATCCCGATGTGGCCAGAGGGCATCCCCGAGAGCGAGTCGGTTCAAGCCATCTTGGACTGGCAGCGGAGGACGATGGAGATGATGTACACAGACATCACGCAGGCACTCCGAGCCAAGGGGATTCGAGCGGACCCCAAGGACTATCTCTCCTTCTTTTGCTTAGGCAATCGAGAAGGAAGGAAGTGGCCGGGCGAGTACCAGCCGGAGGAGCGACCGGAACCGGACACGGATTACAGCAGAGCTCAGCAGGCGAGGCGATTCATGATCTACGTGCACGCCAAGATGATGATAGGTAACCATGAACTTGCTTCTGCAGCTTGTGATTCTCGTAACGATTGATTCCTCACTCGTGGTTTCAGTGGACGACGAGTACATCATCGTTGGCTCAGCGAACATCAACCAGAGATCCATGGACGGAGGAAGGGACTCGGAGATCGCGATGGGTGCGTACCAGCCCAGCCATTTGGCATCGGAATGGCAGGCGGCGCGGGGGCAAGTCCACGGCTTTCGGTTGGCGCTGTGGTTCGAGCACATGGGGACGGTGGACAACGTCTTCCTCCGTCCCCAGAGCGCTGAGTGCGTTCGCATGGTGAACATGGTGGCCAAAAGGAATTGGGATCTGTACGCGAGCGAGGCGCTGTTCGATGACCTGCCAGGCCATCTTCTTAGCTACCCCATCGACATCGCCGACGATGGAAAGATCACGGCGTTGCCGGGGTCGGAGGTCTTCCCGGACACCAAGGCCCGAGTTCTTGGGAGAAGGTCCGAGTACCTTCCCCCCATTCTCACCACGTGATGCCTCCTTTGTGGATATGTTTGTGTTATTTCAATGGACGAAGACTGAAAACGATGCAACACTCTCCAAACACATAGAATCATACAGTCTATAAATCTATATGATTGAATTGAGTAAGACTCATCAGTATTAACATGAATGATTGACACCACTCTTATATTGATTATATGTAGAGCAAAATAGAGTTTTTTATCGGCATACTATGGAGTAAACGGTAATATATAGTGGACATCACCACCATGCATCTGCTGAGCAGGTAGTAAAGCAGCACCCAGAAAACAATGATCTTGAATGGATATCCTCCAAGTTGTAATCTTCATCTACCATGGCCTGACACTCTTTTTAACTGTGATTCAAGATTCCAGAACAAGGGATCGAGTTTGCAGATCATTCATTGCTTCCACCGCACTGGTCCAATCGAGGAGAGGAAATGTAACATCTGATGTTATATGTGGCTATCGAGCAGAATGTTCTGTGACATCTGATGAGGTGTAGTCGATTGGAGATTGATCCCAAGGAGGAACTATATTTTGTTGAGGAAACACGAACAGACTGTGTGGGAAAGAACCAGCAGGCAGTGCATCAGCACTTGCAAGCTGACCGAAGGAACCCAAGGCCGGGGAAGGATTTGCTGCTTCTGCAACCCTCCTACTTCCTGCTGGATCACTTGAAGCACAAGGTAAACTGATTCCACTGTGGTGAGAAGGAAGAAAAAGATACCGATATGAGTCTGCTGTAAGAGCTTGAAAAGAATCTTCATAGCATGGCTTTCCACCATATGAATCTTCTTCTCTCTTCTTAGACTCCATAAAACTTCCTGTACAGCAAAACATGTGTGTGCAAAGGCAATGATGTCAGACTTACCTGTGACAGAATGCGATTACTGATGACATATTACACATCAGTGAATAGTTGGTGGATGCTTACCAGTTCTGTTCTTGTCAAAGGGATTGTTGCAGCCTTCACAGTGGCACAATCTGGAGCATCCCATTTTTGCCTTTAGAGCGACAAGGGCAGAGGAGGGCAACATATGCATCAGACCACATCAAGAAGAAGAACTAATGGCAGAAAGAAAGAATTATCATTGAAAGTAACACCAGACCTTGAAACATTCGCAGTAATTTTTCACGCAATTGGACTTCCTGCAATTGCATCCCGCTCCGTGCCTGGGTGAAGCTATCAAACACTGCCTATTATTCTCCCCCTGCAGAGTTTGCCCATGAGAGTCTTGTTTCATCGGCCAAAGGTAACAATGAAGGGTTGCAATCCTTACCACAAGAACACTTGGTTGATCTGCAGGCTGCACAACATTCGGACCAAAGGCATGTGTGTTCTGAGTCTCGATCTCTTCTATTAAGTCAGATATACTTTCCTGGTATTCAGGTCGATTAAGGCAGTGTTGGCACCCACAAGCATCAGAACAATACATCTTCCAGTTGAAGCACTCACAATAGCTACAGGTAGAAGCCAAAAAAAAACATTGGATTAAAGGAGATTAAAGAGACTTTTGTTAGAAATATTGTGTGTGCGCCATGGAAGAGATGAGCAGAGAATAGTATGATTAAAGTTTAAAAGAATCCTACTACATATACTCGTCAAGATTCTTGACACAATATCAAGTCAGGTAGATAAAAAAGGATTGAATCGATCAAATTATAATTTGATTTAACGAAGATGATTCACACCAAGACGGGTAGAGAATCATGCCGTAACATCAGAGAAGATGCTGACTCTAATGAAGTTTGAATCGGGCACAACAAGAAATACCAAACATGAATAGAAAAAGATATTAGAAACATTTATGTATGTGAGACAAGAAAGTTCGATTCGAAAATTACTAACAACACTTGATACGGAG
Source organism: Musa acuminata AAA Group (assembly GCF_036884655.1). Taxonomy (NCBI): domain Eukaryota; kingdom Viridiplantae; phylum Streptophyta; class Magnoliopsida; order Zingiberales; family Musaceae; genus Musa; species Musa acuminata. The sequence goes on along the minus strand of NC_088338.1, from coordinate 3,426,180 downwards.
CAGAGGAAACTTACTGTCTCAAGCAACCGGACTTCTGACATTTACAGTCGGGTGTCCTCTTCCTGCTCACGTGAATGCCACGATTGGATTGGAGCGAGAAATAGAAGTAAAACCAGAGATTAAGCTTGACGGAACTTGCCTCTTTCTTGTCGAGTTCATCTGGGTTGGCATTGTAGGGCTGCTACCAGTTGGATTTGCAGAGCGCTTCAGGAGCAAAGAGATGACGAAGTAGTTCTTGTGAATGGTAGAGTCCGTCGATTCAACGATCTCACGAAAGAGGAATCTGTGTACCTCTATGATAGAGAGAGAGAGAGAAACGTCGAGGATAAGACGCCGACAAGTTTGTTAGTGTCGTTAGGAGTGGAGTTTCACTAAAATTTAACTAAGGGTATTTGTGTAATTAAGATGTTAATTGTTAGGGAGGTTTTGGAATCAGATAATAAATTAGGTTGACTCCTCTTTCTATTTATAATCTTAATTTTTTAGAAATTAATATTTTAAAACTATCCCCTCACTTATGGATCAACTGATATATTATTTTTATCTTCTTTTTCTATTTTGTGAAAGGATGAAGTCGAAAGATGGTGAGTGACATCGACGAGTAACATCGATGACAATAACATCGATAGCAAGTGTCATCGAAGATAATCAACGACGTGTTAACAGGGAAAGAATGAATAAAGAGATAATGAAAAAGAAAAAAAAGAAATTAAAATTGATAATATTACGATTATAAATAGGAAAATAATATTTTATTATTTTTAAAGAATTATCAATAATAAGAAGATTGTGAATAGTAAATAGGAGACTGAATATTAAGTTTCTAAATTAGAGTTAGATAATTAATTAGAGAATGTTCTTATTTATTGGGAAATAAAGTTCTAATTAGTCATAAGAAAAAAATGATTATTATTTATGAACAAAATCTTCACTGAATTACTATTTTTAATGATGACTTGTATTTGTAGCTAATTTATTCACATTTCATCATTAAAAATATGTAATTAGACAAGATGATAATGTTATGACAATACACAAAAAAGAAAAAGTCCCTAAAATTGTAAAAAGAGAAGATGTAGAATAATGATACTTCACTGACGAGTTATTTGTCAGTTATAATTGATAATATCAATAAATAAGATTTTTAATCTTCTAACTAGTTTTAAGATGTTTACAAAAGACATAATCAATTTAAACACAAGGTAAATATTTTCAAAATTTCGAATATCTCTTCAAAATTATTAAATAAGTTGAATCCAATTTTTATTAGTGATTCAAGAAGTTGTTTTCTGGTGAGGGGTTTATTGAAGTACAAAATATATACATACAAGCAACAAGTAACACTAAACGAACGAGGCAGACAATGCATTACGGCTAATAAAAGCAATCAAAAGTAATTTTGTCCATGAAGCAACCACACTCAACAAAACTACCACGTACGAAAACAATCAGGAGTTTCGCTCAGTGGCCATTTAGAGATTGAAATGTTTTCTTTGACGAATTCAACACAAAACATGTCTAATACTTTTTTTTTTTTACTACACATTAATTACAGCAAAAATCTAGTCAAAAATATCATCATCGTCGTCAGGGAGAGGTTGAGCAGCAGCTGCAGCTAGCTCTGCTTCATGTCTGGAACACAAGGGTAATCCATATTATGCATCAGTATGTATTTATTGCTCGTAAGTTTAATATTCTCTACTGTCGATATTGATAACAAAACATTATCCAGGAATAATGACAAGCTTATGGATAGAACTTACTGTTGTTGTGCGGCCAGGTCAATCTGCACCTCCGGAGGAGCAAGGGCAGGTGATTCAACAAAATGGAGGTTCGGATCCCTGCCAATAAAATTCTACACTAGATCAATCTTGTATCAACATCTCGTTTGAAGATTTAGACAAAGAAAACTGTTCTTGTTAGTAGGTACCCTGCAAGTTTCCTAGCAAGATAAAGGAATGGCTTCTCAAAGTTATAGTTGCTCTTTGCTGAAATTTCATAGTATTGAAGGTTCTTCTTCCTGTGAAATGTAACTTGTTTCGCTTTAACCTGCCTATTCTTCACATCTACCTTGTTACCACAAAGCACGATTGGAATATTTTCACAAACCCTGGTTTCCAACAAAATAGAAAATTAGGATGTTTTTCAAATAAAAGGGAACAAGATAACATAAAATAGTTTGTTTTCAATCTCATGAAAAGAACCTGCATAGATCACGATGCCATGTTGGGACATTTTTGTATGTTAACCGGGCAGTGACATCAAACATGATAATAGCACATTGGCCATGGATACTGCAGCAACAGAATAGTAGAAACTATCAGAATGTGTTGAAAGGCAACTCTTAACCGGGCACTCTTATCCATACTTTGCTTTTATAATTAAATACAATTATATAAACAAAAAATGTTGAATATTTTTATGACAAAATGCAAAAACTTACTCATTTTTCATTTTAAAAATCATATAAATCTTTTTCAAGTACCACTGCTCACCCTCCACCAAAAAAATCGCGATAACAAACTGTTTGAAATCAAGTCATAGGACCAAACCAAAACTAAATAAAACTTCAATCATATATGCTGAAATTAAATGATGGATATTACCAAAGACCAATAATACTGCAGCTTCTTTTGAAACAAAATATAACACAAATTTTAATGTAAAGAAAAATAAAGGAAAACAATAACCCGACAGGCTTTCAATAGAAGAAAACTAAAGGGGAAAAAGGCCTCAGGCAATATGATAACAGTGCCTCAAGATGCATTACATAATCATCTTAACAAAACCTCAGACCACAGAATCATTTCGTAAGCAGGAAGAGACTCGGGAGGCACCTCTTATAACAATGGTATATACTAATCATTCATGATCTGTGGTAACTGCTACAGGTTATTATCACAAACCACATTTTTCAACTTGGTGGACTTCTGTAACACAGAACACATGTAGCTCAACTAAGAAAATCTAAAATCATTTCTAAAAATATCAATTAATGAAATTAAAAATACTATTTTTTAAAACCCAGACCGTACATTGGTGAGAGCCCATGCACCGAGCTGCTCTTTTCCGTAGAATTATTTCCAAAATGCTATTTGCTACCGTTTTCAACAACCTTCCAAAGTTACAAGTTAGAAAAAGTTTCCTTTTGGTATATTATAAATTAGCTAGAAAAGACACATATACTCTTTATATATACTCTCCATCTTCAACCCAGTATCTTCCACCCCAATAATTAACATTGTCCCTCCTCTAACCACTATATTTACTTCTGATGTATTATTTCTATTTTTACAAAGTTGTCTAGCGAAAAACAACTTTGAAAGCCAAATGAGTAGGAAAATTGGATCATCCAGTGCAATTTACAGAACCATCCATTCCTCAAACAAAAAGACAAATCACACTCCAGAAAATTAAATAAATAGCATATCTTGCTGAAAATGGGCACTGGTGGAAGAAAATGTCTCATTTTGCCTAACAACTGTAGTTTTCCACAATATGAAGTTGACAACAGATAGATTAGAAGAAGACTACAGAATGCACTCTACCATTTAATGAGAAAGAAGCAGTGAGAAGAAGAAATAATATGAAGCTAAAAACTTCTTTCAATCTACAGACAAAGTCACAATTATAGAATTAGAAAAAAAAAAAGAGACAAAGACTTACTAGTAACCATCTCTGAGGCCACCAAACTTCTCCTGGCCAGCAGTATCCCAGCAATAGAAGCGGATCTTCCCACAGTTGGTAAAGAAATCCAATGGATGGACCTCAACACCAATAGTGGCTACAACAAACAGTATCAAATACATCAGCAACCATAAATGGCAAAAGAAAAAGTAGAGGCATACACGGTCACTCCCACAATACTCACGCTCATACTTCTTCTCGAATTCACCAGTAAGGTGTCTCTTCACAAACGTAGTTTTGCCTACATCATAGGGCAAAGATAGGAGATGAGAAAAATTCCAGTTTTGAAGTACAACATTAGAGAATTCATGACCGCAAAAAGATCGCAGGACGAATAGCTACAGACATGCTTGCAACACATGTCAGACTATAATTCTTAATCAGGAATCATAAACAACGACTCCGAAAAAGAAAATGAGATACGAATGAAATCCATGATAAGAGAAACCCAGAAAGGGAAGGATCAAACATGATCCGCTCACCTAGTAACAAACAGATCAGGCGCTGTCAACAACAATCGAACAATGGAAGCAAGAAAAGCGAAAGAAAGAGTAATATCCGTTATACACAAGATCGCATGAGAACAACGAAAAAGATCCGGTCAAAGCTCGCTACGTGAATTATACGTTCACAAGGTAAAACAAGAGATGGAAGCGGTCACCGGTTCCGCCATCGCCGACGAGAACAAGCTTAAAGTTAGGGTAATCAACGGTCTGCTGATTCGGCAACGCCTGCAAGCGAAAACGGCGAGCAAAACATCAAATCCCACGAAAAAAAGCGAAAACGCGGTTTGGACACCTACCATCCGATCGCTTCCCACAGAGTCGATCGGGTTGAAGAGAGCAGGAATGCGGAAAAGGGCCGAAAGGGCCGGCCTTCCTTGGCGAGCATAAACCCTAGGAATGAATATTTCTCGAAGCGTCAGAGAGCTTTAGAATGACGCGGGCATTATGGCCGTTGGATTGGGATCGACGGCCACAACGACGTGATCAAGCTCCGATGATGGGACGAAGCGGGATTGGGTTCATCGATTGCTGGATTGGGTTCGGTCAGAGTTTGAGTTGGGTTGGGCTCGATTCATGGAGGCTTTGGGTTCTTTGGGTACATCCACAGGCCAATACAGTAATGGGTTTCGGACTCGTCTCCATCGAATGAGATAGGTATGCACGCTTCTGCTCTGAAGCGAACAGTTCTTTTCCGACCATCGGAAAGAAGCTTACCGGCTCTGATGCCGACGGTGGGTGCTCCTCGTCGGTGGCTCACGACGCATTGGAACTCTTCGTAGAACACTCGGTGGTACCGTTGTGAGCATGCAAGCATCATTCGTAGGAGACTTGGTAATACAAGTCCGCGCATCAATTAAATTACACCCGACATAGGCTACATCTTACATGCACAAAAGCAAGTACTCGTTTACTAAAATTGGTAAGAGTACAATACAGAACATATATTCTTGCTCGCCGGATCACCCGACACAGCACCCACATATAGGCTTGGTAATAGGAGGAGATGGTTTGGTCATGGCGCCACACCTTCTTCTTCTTCAACCTCCTGCTGACACGGTAGGCGTCTCGCGTACGTTCCCAGTATTAGTTAATGATTATTGCGTTATGCTGGAGAAGGAACCAATCGACGCGCATTAATGTATAGCGGTCCACTGCCTCTCAGCGGCGGAGCGCGCGGGGGCTCCGAACGCTCAACAGCGAGACGTCGTCCACCACCGGACCACAGAGCGAGCCGTCGGTCTTGGTGTGGTAGAAGGTGCTGAGGAACACGACGCGGGTGCGCTCCACCGCGGCCGTGAACCGAAGCACCGCGCGCTTGTACCCGCCGGTGCCCTTGGACTCGTACGGGATCTTCACGGTGCCACGGGACGCGAATGCCTCCACCACCATAGAGCCCACGCAGCCGTTGCCCGCGTCGCCGACCGAGAAGGTCAGCGTGTAGACCTTCCCCGGGATGGTGCGCGCCACCTGGGCGAGGGCGCTCTCCTTCCCGGCCACCAGCTCCACGGCGCGCTTGCCATGGGGCACCGAGAAGTGGTCCGAGTCGATGTACTTGACGGCCTTGAGGGACTCCACCATCCATCCGGGCAGGGGGGAGTGGTCATCCTCGATGTTGGGTGGAATCAGCACGCCCCATGTGGTGTTGGGGAAAATGTATGGCCCTTCCTCGAAGTCACGGTTCTTCAGCAGATTGTCTGCGCCCATGTCGAGAGAGAGGAAGCAAAGCATATTCCTACATGCATGCATAGATGAAGCGTAATATTTAAGGATCATGGGCTTACCTCTGGTGAGCCTGGGCGGGTAGAGAGTTTTGATGGCGACGGAGTCGATGAGGGGGCCGCAGGCAGGGTCCTCCTCGACGCCGGGATTGTGGATGACGAGGTGGACCACCTCGAACAGGGCACGGAAGGCCCAGGCGTAGGAGTCCCAGCCGACGCTGCCGTACATGGTCTGGATGGGGAGCATGCCGGAGTCGGGGGTGACCGACACGTTGAGGCGCTCGTCCTGGGCGCAGGTGCGGGCGGCGCTGAAGGTGATGGAGTAGTACATGCCCTTGACCACCGTGAGCTTCTGCTTGATGGAGGCCTCGTTGCCGAGCCGGACGGCGTACGCCCCCTCCGGCACCACCAGAAGCATGTCCCCCTGCTTGTGCCCCGACTCGATGTACTCCACGAAGCCGGAGATCTCCCATTGCGGGATGGCGTAGCGGCCCAACACCTGCGTCCCGTTCATCTCCGACGCCTTCGGCGTCGCCTCGAAGTTCCCATTCGGCAACAAACCTGCACGTTCGATTGCATGCCGCGCTCATCATTTACACATACGGATTAGATTACAGGGAGAAAAAGCTGGTTCAGATCGACGCGTCTACATTGTTTCTTCGTTTAGCCAGGGGTTAGATCTGGAGTTGAGAGCTTGAACAGGCCTGACATGAGCAGGCACGAGAGCTGTGGTGGCTACAGAAAGATGAATTCACCATTATTTTGATGCCGACCCATGTGAACCCTTCAGTAGATCTATCTGTCAAAAGTACAGGTGGTGACAGGGCTCAGCGCCTCGCTCGGCCGGACTCGTAACGCAATTGTGGCTCGCATGAAACACATATTGAGCTAAGTTGTCAGATGTCTTCATTGCTCCAGCTGCCAACGGAGCCCGCCTCTGTCCACGCCATGACTGCACCGTACTTACCCGTCGTTCTCTGCTCCGCATCTGTGTCGGGACGACGGGAATAACTTCAACGCACGCCAACGATTAACCCCCACGGTAAATTAAGGGCTCGATGTAGCAAATGCTCCAGACTTATCGTCTACGATCTACAACTGTTCGAGCTAAGAAGCCCCTAATTGTAGCGTACATAGGGCTAATCAGGGAGAGAGAGAGAGAGAGAGAGAGAGAGAGAGAGAGAGAGAGAGAGACTGGAGAGCTAATTTGAAGCTGAATCAGAGATGAGAATCAGATATCAAAGCAGAAACAGAGTGTATGTGGACCGGCTTTAGGTACATACCGAGAGACATGGATCGTATCGAGGAGTAGAAACAAGAGGAAGGAGATGACGACGAAAACTCACCGTCAGTCATGGCAAAGGCAATGTGAACCGCGGAGCACAGCAGCAGAGCCAGCGCAGCGCGATGCATCATTTCCTTCTTCGCGTCACGGAGAGAGGGAGAGAGAAAGGGGAGACGAGAGGAGGAGGAGGAAATGGATGCGCCGTAGAGGGAGGGAGGGAGGGTTTTGGCCTTTTTAAGGTGGGGCGAGCAGCAAAATGCCCTCTGATGTTAAATCAATATCGAGAATGCCACCCACGTACCATTCTTCGCTCGATCAACTGGCGTTTGCCACGTGTAAGTGGCCCGCCGTTTTGAATGCCGCTCTCTGGCGCGCGGCCCCGAGAAGACGACGCCCTCCGCCATCTGGGCCGCTGCCGCATGACCTCCTGCGTTCGCCACCGCAGCTGCGGGCGGACGCACACTGGCCCCCGGTCACGTGGTCAGTCTCCCCGGTCGCGGTCACGCGCCAGGCGTCTGGGGAAAGGGACAAGCGCAGTTCCGGCAGTCACGCATCCATCTGCCATTGCTCCCTCAATTAGACCGGCCTAATCGAGCTGGACCGGCTTGGCTTTGCCCTGGGCGTAAAGAGGCATCGACGCGATTGCACCCTCGGGGACGGTTGCAGGAGCGAGTCGGCCGGTGCGTTCCACGAGAGAAGGTCGTCATCTTATCGGACCGAGGAGTATGGGCATGCATACAACACCCCACAACTTGGTTTTCTTGGCCACTGAGTTGGCTCCATTCCATAAGATAATGCACAATGATTCAGGAATCCTAGTCAAATAGATCTCCTTAGATCCTCCACGTATCTCTTTATAATTCTCCGGGAATAATCTTCAACTTTAGCCAGCATGGTACTTGTAGAACAATCGAGATAGGGTCGGAAGATTCTTGATCCTTGTAGAGAAACTAGTGAAGAAGCTCCCTGTGGAATATGTATACCCAATCATTGCTCTTTCAGCTTTTAACTGAAGTGTTCGTCCAAGCCAAAAGATAACTTGACAAGCAGTCAAATTCCACTGATGTTTGCACACACCATCGTACGAGTGAATCGGTGCAGCTGCCACCCATCGTGGTCTGAAATAGAAGTCCCATAGAACGTATCACATGCAGGTCTCTCTATATTATCCATCAGAGAGAGACACACCGGTCTATTAAGAACACGTTGGCGAGGGACACCCCACGAGTGTATGGGTCCGCGCCATTTGAAGGCAAGGATTTGATATCTCGGCAGAAGCTTCGCTGGGTGATGTGGGCAGGTTTTCGCAGTTAATTGATGCACCGCTTTAACTCTGAACACATCCCCAATCAAAGCATGTTTTCTGGACTGTTCTGCCGACTGGTGGCGTGGGACTGGGGTGACCTAAAGGATAGATTAGAATACGATAACATGCGCCCGTGGATGTCCGTGATCTCCGGTGGGGGTCACATGAGGCGTTTCCCTTTGCCGAGCACACAGTCGCAGGTGGAGGAGGAGGAGGCGGAAACAAGGTGGCCGGTGGATGACAGTCAAGGTCGATCCATGTTTCACCGCTCCGCTGATGGAGGACGGAAAGGCCAAGCGTTTCCATACTGTTTAGGTGCGCCGCCGTCGTCATGGGCATAACTCTAAGCCTGAGGGGACCGATCGCCAACCCCCCAAAAAAATGCCACCTTTGTCTTTGGCGACTGCGGCTCCAACTTCGCTTTGGAGAGTATCTAAGCATTAGTGAGCAGCGACTACCTGCGTCGCTTTTAGTCCTTTAGTTTTCAGCCGTTGATTATTCTATATATATATATGTATATATATATATATATATGTATATATATATATGTATATCTGTTATGATTAAAAAATAATACATGCATGATTATGTTGATGAACTCTCACACGAGCATCGTATCAATAATTCTTTTTAATATTAATATTTATATAAAAAAAATATTTTAAACTTAAAATTATATTATTTTAGATTATATTATCTTTCAAGAAGGTAAAGTTAGGCTGATCTATTCACTCGAAGATAATCATTAACACTAGGCTATATTAATATATCGCTCGTTTAAATGTAATTAATATGATTAAGAGATGGATAAAATAAGTTTGATTCAAAAACTCACAAGTCTTATTTAATGAGTTCTATATTTCTAAGAAAAAAACTTTATATAATATCATTCATGGACTTTTATTTGTCAAGTCTAGTGGACTTTTCATTATTTTCGATAGCTTACATACTATCTCGTAACCACTAACTATATTCTATGTCGAGAGTAATCATTCATAGGTCAAACATAGGGAAGAAAGAAAAGATTTCTCAAGTGTTCCTCATAGATCATTGCTTGATGGATCCATTCATTTGAGTGAATAAGAAGCTGTGAAATTGAGTATTTGATAAATAATAGTTGAATATTGTATTTTAAATGTGCATCGACGTAAATGTTGCTTAATAAAATTATATTTTAAAAATATATTAAATATTATATGATAAATTTACCATTTTAATATTTTAAATATGTATTCAAAAGTAAGTATATATTTTTTAATAAGTAAATAAATAAATGAATGTATAAAAGTTTATAAAATATTTTATGGCTTAGATATATAATAAATAAAAATATAATCATACATTATTTTTTAAAAATAAAATAAATAAAATATTTATAGAAAATATAAATTATCCTGATTTCTCACTAAATCATGTCAAATGTAACCAAAGAAATGGCATCTATCTATGATGAAGACCAATGCATAAATAAGGAAATAATTATAATCCCTTTTTACATCCAAAATATCATACTTCGATGCAAAATCTCGTTGCCGACATCATTCCTTCTTTTCAATTGTGGATAAGAATACATATGACATTATCAAATGGAATTACAGTAAATCTCACAGTCCCCTTTGTAGATTGAGATGCACCCACACACAGTCTACTGTTCATGAGATGACAAGCTTGTCGTTTTAGTCGTACAAAACCGATAGTGAAACGCAGTAAACTTAAATCTTTTGGAGGTTTTGTACTTCAGTGATGTGAGGACAGTTTGCTTGTCGATCATTCACTTCATGACATGCTTCTCCAAACACATATCACTATCAACTTCTATCTAAATGAACAGTATGGGAATACTACTAGTCTCGTGTAAGATCAAAGTTGACTGCAAAGTGAAAAGAATCGGATGATATATATAAACGAGATTGACTTATAATAATACTTCGAGTGGTTAAGTTGAATTTAGCACTCAATCTCGTGTATATTTATTGCTTACAAAGGATGAAAAAGATGTTTTCTTTTCAGATCTATCAAAAGGTAATAAGCGACGAAGACTGATTGGGAAGTGTGTCGGAGGATCGGATCGAGTCGAAGCTGCCCTCATTGATGAAGAAAACTATGCATCTTGTAGCGATCGCTGTCTCCTTACTCGCATTAAAACCAGCTGTTCTTGCACCAGCTCGTGGGTTGTATTTGGACGAGATCAAGCGAGAAAGCTGCTGTCATGCTCGTAAGAGAAAGAGAAGTAAAGCTGCTTCAGCGCTGAACACCTACTTTTTCTTTAAGTGCGATGTGGAGTTAGCAATTCGTTCTGTGAACTCCACTCGTTTGCTTCTTTTCTCGACTCCGACATGAGCTCCACACTGGTACTTGTCGATCGGATAAGTAGGACCCACGCCGTGCCAACTTTTAATCATATCTCTCATATTTCATTTTCTATTATTACAAAATAAATATTTTTTAATCAAAATTTTGATGATAAATAAATAAATAAATAAATAAAATTTTATTCTTCGTTGAGACTAAATATTTCTATTAAATTAATATTTTAAGAATATATAAAATTAAGATAACAGTTTGTTTTCATTAACAATTATATATGCTCGGAATAACTGCTTATTTCATGAATATTTGGGTAGGCCTAATTGGGTCGGGGTGAGACCACCGGCCCAAAATTAAAACATGGGTTGGATCAAATCAAACCGGGTCCAGCAAGTAACCATGTCCGTGTGTGGTAGGCGAGTGAACACGAACGGTTTTGGCTTTGGAGCCGAACCCCCTCGACGGTCTCGGGTTTTAAGGAATCTGGAGAGCTCGCGGGTGGCCTCAGGCATCGGACGGTGGGAGCGCGTGGGGTGCGGTGGCCCCGCCCCCGAGCGGCCGTGCGTCTCGTCTTCCCCCCCCCCCCCACCGCCTCTCCATCGACCACTAATACTCGGGCTAACAGAGTGGTTGGGGCTATGCGATTCGCTCCTCCTCCATTTCAGGCCTCCAACTCTTGCACCGCCATGTCTTCGCCCTCCCGCTTCAAGGTGACGATCGATCAATTGACCCATCGGTTAATCGATCCATCGATCTTCGTCGCCATTTGAAGGTAGCCCGCCTTGCTCGTCCATTCTTGACTCCCTTTTATGTCGGCTTTCACAGGTTCCGTCTCGTAACCACTGCCACCGTGGGTTCCGCGACCCGCCGCCTCCGCCTGCAGACGCCACCGGCGCTGCCATGGAAGGTGGCGCTGCCCCCTCGTCCGTTAGCGGCGATTCGCACTTCAGGGCTGTTAGAGAAGCCAACTACGATTGGACGCGGTCGCAGAAGGGCGCCGCCGCTTGGTACCCTCGTGGTGCTCCGCACCAATCCTTCGGTCGGTGGCGGCCGCCGTCTTTTGGCCCACTTCCGCCTCCTCGGCCTTCTTACGGCCTTCCTCCGCCTTACTATGGCCCTCCCCCTCCCCCGGCTTACGCCCCTGCTCTTCCACCTTATAGCCATCCTCCGCCTTCTCACGACTCTCCTCCGTCGCCGTTTCTGCCTCCTCGATCTTCCTACTCTCCTTCCACCTTTCGCCCACAGGCATTCCGCCCCCGCCCATCTCCGCCGCCTAGGCCAGCAGATTACCGGACTTGGAGCTTCTGTCTCTCACAACCACCTCCTCAATGTGGTAATCTTTTGTCTTCTTACATTTTTTCATGGTTGTGAAGATAATTTCACTTCTTCTTGTCCTCTGATCTTCAAAATAAAAATAAGTTTATAATTGATGAAGCTCTTAGGTATCTTATGCTTGGAAGCAATATACAAGTTCATTGCTACTCAAAAGAGTCGATCCAGAAAGCAACTGGATCGGTGATGCAAGAAGCGGTGTCCTTGGGGATTTGTATATTGTTTTGCAATCTAATTTACTGATCTGATGCAACAAAATGTTCGAAGTTATAATCAATGACCGATTAAAGCTTTTGAAATGAAGTATTGAAAGGACAGAAAGGAAGAACAAGCAATAAGCATGAATACTACACACGTATGAAGAAATAGGGGTTATCATATGGGCAACTCTTTGACAGCTTCATATTCCGTCCTGAGATTGTTTAATTGAGAAATGAAATGTATATGTAGATTTGTGCTTGTGGATGTGTAAATATACGTATATACTAACAAAGTCACTCAGTTTATGGTAGGAACTTGGTCTTCGACATGATCTTGATAATAAAAGGAAAAAAAAAACATGATCTTGAAAAGGATGATCTCCTCTCTTAAATCCCTAATCTTTAACGAGCTATCATGCTAGTCACCTCTGCTTAAATAAGGGAAAAGAAAATCTTGAGAATGGAACTTAATTAACCACAAAATGCCTTGTATCATATATTGTTTCCTCAATGGAGAGAGTTTTTGCCAAATGTACCATATGAGAATGGAACTTGATTAACCTTAAAAATGACCGAAGTCATGTGTCAGTGTCTCACTAGGAACCAAGTTTCCGCCAAAATAGTACATTTTGGCCGAAACCTAAGTCTATACTTTTAAGGATATCATAATTCCATTTATGTATTAAAAACCCTTGCTCCAATATATTGTCGGGTAATGGAAGAACAATGTAGGTAATGGAAGAACAATGTTGACTGCATCCACAAACATGCATACACACATATTGTAATTTAAATTTTGACTTCAAAGTTCTTGTTATATCTATATTTTATGTCATTGACTTGTGTGCTTGACTGTAGGACATGGTTCATGTATAATTGATCAAAATGGTTCATTTCCTTACAACCTGTTGTATTATTTCCAGAGCGGTTTGTAATGCTCTCTTATAATATCCTTGCGGACTACCTTGCTAGAGATCATAGATCCAAGCTTTATTTTCACATACCACAATACATCTTGGATTGGGAATGGCGAAAGAGAAAGTTACTTCTAGAGTTTCGACTTTGGGCTCCTGATATAATGTGCCTTCAGGTAATACTTTCAGCAATCATCGCAACTTAGTTCTGGGAGGTTCTTCGTGTTGTAGCCCTTTATTTGTTATCTTATATATGCTTATAAACATGCGTAGTTGGCTTGATTATTTTCCTGTTTCTACTGGACTACACAAGGTAGCATCATGACCTCTTTCTTGATTTGCAGTTTAACCAAAAAATTTTGGGTATTGTTAATGCAAAAGTACTCCATTTGTTGCTTCTCTTTAGTAACTGAAAGTATGAAGGTCTGCAATCTTGTATGCTGGTGTATCAGTCTGGGCTTGGACTAGTACTATACTGGTGTACCATGCTGCATTTCAGAAAATCCTGAAAAAGGATTTTAAAGAGGGAACTGCCTGGCATATCACCCGATTTATCATGATCGACATACCGATAATGTTCAATCGGTCTTATTTTTTCATATTACATTATCATGAATCATAGTTGATATTTAATGGATGTATAGTGGTAATTTGATCACTTGAAATTCTTGCAGAATTCTACTTAAAAGGATTGTATTGATTGTAAGTTCTTCAGAATACCTGCTTAGCTTCTTAGCCTGATATTGGCTATCAATTTTCATTCATCTATTTGATTCTTTTGAACACCTGGATATCCTAAGTAGGATACACCAAAAGTATTCATTCTCGATATGGCATGGTCATCACGCTTATTGGTTTCCCTGCTACTACATTTTTTACAAGTAGCACATCTATATGCTCTAATGTTTATATTAAAATCTCTCGATGCCTCTTTTAGGAAGTTGACAGATTTTATGATCTGGAAGAAGAATTGGCAACTCAAGGATATGCTGGTATTTGGAAGGTTGGTACCATGGTCTTTGATAATCTTTTTGATTACTTATTGCCTTTGTATCACATTCTTGAAATAATTGATTATGCTAACAAGCGACTTGTTTAATGTTTCTACATCCTCACTAGTATGATATACAACATTGTACTAAGGTGATGTAAGCAACCTAAAGGGTGATAGTGCTTAGAGGAGAAGGAAGAGAGATTATGAACAGAGAAAGGAAAAAAGATTAAATGGAAAAGGGTCATTTTGATATGTAATTAGCTGGTTTTACGAAGCTGTGCATCCTCACAGGGTCCTCTAAGAACTTGCAAAAGAGAAAATTGGTCAGAAAGAATGTGAATGTGCATATAAACTGCTATCGTCGCTCTGTAGAAATGTAAACTTGGGATCTCACAAGCATATATTTAAGCAAACACTTGATAGGAACTGCAAAATACAAATAAGAACTTCACAAATGGTCACGTGACAAAGGGTCCAAGACTTTGTGGCACACACAGAAGTCCCCACCCTTTAAGTGTCTCTACGACATCGGTGGAACCATACGATGAATCAACTCAAGACACTATGTTTTTGGGTTGCTCTTTGTCCCAAAATACATGCATACTAGATGCTTTGTCTTTGGGCAGTTTGGTCTCTGCGCGATGACCGCACACAAGCTGTGCTGATAAACCAGGAAGGACCACAAAACCCAACCAAAATGGGACTATGAAGCCTTGAAAGAACCAAAGAGCACGGATATTACATCACACACCTCTATGAACAATTGTCCTTGGAGAGAGAAGAAGACGTTGATGTCATTCTTGGCTATTACTTAATTGTGAAGTTGATCCACTTGTTTTTGGTGCCTAATAGCTTCAATAACTTGAAAATATCAATAGTCTAAGGTTTGGTAGATCTTGTATGGGATATTGAGAAATGGAATTGAGGCTTCAGAGATGATGTATGTTAGAACTTAAATGGAAGGAAATCGAGAAATAGAAGAGAGGAAGATAAAAAATTGAATAATTTTTTGACTCACTCGGAAGCCACTTTGGGGGTTGAGGGTAGATTATGGCTTCACATCACACACATGTATGAAACTTGTTCACCTTTTTTATTGATTGATTGATGTCCCGAAGACAATATGCTTTTTCTTTTTATAGACTTCCCAAGTAAAAGGAGAATATAAAATAATACGAATTAAGAAAAATATAATTACTTCAAATAATCTCAAATCTCAGTCACTCATTTTTTCCTTCTTCAGGAAAGAAACAATTTCAGATTTCCTATGACAAATAATCTTTATTTTTATTCTAGTTTTGATTGACATGCTTCCATATCTGTAGTGAACTTCCTTCTAGGAATAATTTGTAATTCAGTATAAATGTTACTTTGATTTATTTTGACTTACCGGTGCCTTTTCTTCTTCTTGAGCAATCTATGATGCTAAACTAGATATGAATTTTTTTTATAAAAGTCCCTCTTAAAAAGTAAAATTAACTAAAAAGCACTAAATTGAAAACATGTTCAATTGTTCATAACCAATTCGAAGGGAATATAGTTAACTTTTATTCTTTTGGTGCTTTGTGTAGGCTTGAAAGGTGTTTCGATTACCATCATACGGCTTGACAAAGACTTTTGATTTACATCTTTATTCTCTTGTTACCTGGTGCTTGTTATAGATTATTTTCATGGAATATTGTCGATGCATATGATTGCAGCAATAACTTCAGTCATCTCAATCGTTGACAATTTTCAGTTTGTGTCTAGTAATGGACATGCATTTGGTGGTTTAAAATATTTGGAATACACTATTCAACTCAAATAGATTGCTGCAATAGTTGGATGTATGGAATATGCCTCGAGATTTAAAATGTCAGGTACTATCTTAGTCATGGCTGGCATTCGGCAAGTCCCAACAAGGCAACAAGTTCTAGCTGATCCTTCAATTAGTTGGATATTTGAACATGATCTCATTAATTAAATCTACAATAGTTTTTCAAAAAGGAAGAGGTCTTGGAATAGGGAGCCTCAAAGATCCCTTCAGTTAATTTTAGGAGGTGATTCCATGTACAAAAGTGTTACACTTTGTAATTTAATACAAGGATTGAAATATCGTACCATACCGGAGTTTCGACATTCGCTCGGTATGGTACGGTACTGTATACCGAGCGGTATACCGTTCGGTATATATATATATATATATATATACATCGGTCGGTAATGAGCAGTCCATGTATCGGTGTGCTGATGGACCGGTACGTACTGTCCGTATCGGACGGTATTATTCGAAATTGAAGACCTTGATTTAATATAGAATTAATGTAAGAATAAATTATGCGCTCCAATAAAGTTCCTGAGATGTCTTAAAGTGCATACTAGTTTGTTTATTATAGTAGCAGTTTCCTCATGTATATATTAGCACATAATCATTTGCATGCCATGACAAAATAAAGTGACTTTGTGAATGTGGCTTCTAGCAGTTTTAATGATATTTGATCGGTTATCCAGATGCGTACTGGAGATGCAGTTGATGGTTGTGCAATATTTTGGAGAACAAACAGGTAAGGTTGAGTTAAGGTCGAATCTTAGCACATACCATAAACTAAAAGTTATTATAGAAGTAGGATTCTATAGGGGAGCTGCTAAATTAAGATTACCATATTAATTATTTTTTAAAAAATCTTTTGATGTATAATCTTATGCCTTACCCAGGATATACTGCTCAAATAAGGACACTTAGTTCTTTCAACCATCTATGCATTGTTTATGATTGTTATGGTTGAAAAAAAGGATTTTTTCTGATATGTTAATTTTCTAAGCTGAGTAGCGAAACATTTTTGTAACCATCTTCTATTTTGTTCAAATTTTAAATATTTTATTTGGTGTTTTGGAGCATAGATTGTTTACATGTTGGCATCTTAATTATCTATTTTTCTAAACAGATTTCAGTTGAAATATGTTGAGACCATTGAGTTCAAAAAACTTGGTCTTCGGGATAATGTTGCTCAGATTTGTGTACTGGAAGTAAGTCCTGTTAGTTGATTTAAGTTCTATGTTTATATGTTTTCATCTTCATTTTGATTTTCAGTGGATGGCAATGTTGCACACTGTCAAAATATAAAAACATTTTTTTTGTTGGTCAGTCAACGATCCAAAGCTCCGTCAAAAACGAGTCTGCATCTTTACTGAAAAGGTACTTTGTTAAGTTCTGTGTACTTAGCCTTGTATTGTACATAATTTGCTACTGTACACTTACAAACTTACATTTTTC
The DNA here is from genome assembly GCF_036884655.1 of Musa acuminata AAA Group. Taxonomy (NCBI): domain Eukaryota; kingdom Viridiplantae; phylum Streptophyta; class Magnoliopsida; order Zingiberales; family Musaceae; genus Musa; species Musa acuminata. Next base: position 3,408,678 of record NC_088338.1, on the reverse strand, counting down.
CATCATTGAAATTTAGATTGAACAATGGCAGGAGCTGCATATTTGTTTTTTTTTGTTTTTTGTTTTTGGGTTTTCTAATTTTACCAATGTCTCTGCATACGGCTTTATAATGTTCAACTTCATCTTCAAATATATAGTTTTGCAACCATACAATGTATTCTGCATACTTGTAATTTTCTGACTTTCACAATAGTGTGTTCCAGACTCACCTTGATGTACTTTTTGTAATGCTTCTTGTTTTCACCTTTCATGTTTCTTCATTTAGTTGCTAGGTGGTATAACTACCAATAGAACCTTGTCTGTGTTTCTGATTGCCTATGCAGCTCTGATCAGTTGAGACAAGCTAACCAAGTGGTTGTATGTAACATCCATGTCCTTTACAACCCTAAGAGAGGAGAGATTAAGCTTGGTCAGGTATGTCCTTTATCCTTGTTTGTCCCTGTAATTTATGCTTAAACATCTTTTGATGATTGATTGGCTGATGCAGCTAAGTGATATGGTATTGATTATATCCCGGTAAGAACCAACTTATACTCGAGCAGCTTAGGTTTGTCCTTATATTATTAAAAGATGCCCTAAAATCTTTAAGTTTTGCACTGAAATTTCTAAGGATCCTTAATTTTGATTTGATAGGTCTCCTATTTAATTTACAAGGATTCTTAATGATTTCAAAGCAAATTTTCTTTGAAATTTTATGTATTTGCTACCATGAGTACCTCATTGGTTTGCTTCAAACATGGGCAGACAGCAAAAAAGTTGAATATGGAAATACATGTTTTTAGCAAAATCTTATGTGAACAACATTTTAGATGTTCATCATATTTGCCATACTGAGTATCTAACATGGTTGATGCATGGTGCTGATTAAGATTTGCAGTCTAGGATGTATTGATGACCTGCTGACTTGAATTGGTGTGGGGTATCTGCCATCTGATATAGTTAATGAGTCATCGTAGAGAATCATTAGCACTAAATCTCATGCCAATAATGTACCATCATGCACCCATTTTTAAACTTATGATTATTGGTTTATGGTTGTCATGCCAATATATGCAATTTGATGTTGTTGATGAAGAAAATTAGAGAATAAAAAGAACCTGAAGGAAAAGTTTTTATATGTAAAAACATAAAAACAACAAATTGGATAGTAGAGACAGACACTTGGTTTTTCCAGTCAATGCAAGGTGGTGTGACAATTAGTGTCCAATATGAGGTAGAGTACCTCATGCAAAGAAAGTGGCAATGAAGCCATTCGAACCTATTCAGAATTACAATCTCTTGGTTCATTCACATCTGGGTTGATTCTATCAGCTAGTTTGCACAAAATTAAGTTGCAGTTCAGCCATGTCCAATTCAATTTAGTAAGGCAAAGCATTTATTGCCAACCAATGCATCTTCACTACACTGGCTTTTAATGTTTTCCAATCCCCACTAATTGGAATATGACATCCGATATGGGCAGTACCACAAAAAATTGTAAACCATGCTTTTGAATGTGGAGTAAGAGATGATGCAGCATGTGCATTTTTAAGTGAGTGAGCCAGCAAATGAAGGCATAGTAGAATAGATGGTTGAATACCAAAATTTTATTATCTTTCTATAGCTAAAAGAAATATATTAAGCAAGAATGAGATCTCCAAGAAAATATTGCATAGAAGTATCAAGTTGGCTAAAGTAGAAAACATATTTGATGAGTTGTATGACCCCCATGGATTACTTTGGACTAAAGATATGTGGTGTAAAGACTGTTGTAAGACTAGCCTGCCTTGGGTGTTTGGCAGCTTGAGAACAACATGTGCAAAATGTTAATGAAGCATATATAACCATGTTAAGATAGATGAGTGGTAAAGGAAGGATACAACAAGAAGTGACCATGATTTTTTTCATGGTAAGTCAAATGGTAGCTATCATTATATGAGAGAATTGCTTTTGGTGAATCAGATTTATGCCAAGGAATACTATTGAATATACCAGTAAGGAGAGTTGTATAAATTAAATTATATGTGCCTTGAAGGGCAATAGAATGCTTGGTAAGAAATCCTCTTACTGCGATCATAGCACTATTAGAGCATGTCGCCCACGTATCTTATCCTTAACTTTTCCAATTAAAGATATACTTATTCTTTGTTTATGCAAGCAAGTAAATATCTATACCTAGGAGATGAAACCTTTTAACAAAAATTACTCAAAATTTTTCCTTTAAATAGGACAAATAATTGGAACTGCAACAAACATTGCCAATTAGGCACATCAGAAACAGCTAGGTCATGCTGATTAGGAGTATGCTATGTTGTGGATATGCAAAATTTGCTGCAATCCTATATTTCCTTAAAAAGGATTTTATCTTTTCTAGTAGACACATGCATGTTGCAGAATAATTTGTATAACAGCTTGAGAAAGATGGGGACTAACACGTGCTTGAATAACTATCAATGTTGAATGGTCTGGGTTGTGGTTCTGGTGTCGCTTTTTCACCACGGACCAGGATTAGTCGGGTTGTTATTTTGGGTTATGTGATATAGTTTTTCTTTTCGATCTTGCTATGCAGTTATCTATGCTTTAACTGGTAATACAACAGTGGTAATATAAGGCTTGAAAGACGTAAAGTCATTGTTCTTTTCTTTTTTCCTGAGTTCTTCTATGGACCGTAGAGTAGGAATGTCTGTGGATTTATTTGTTTGTTTGTATACAACGGAGTGATTTGATGAAATTAGATCACCAATTTCGGTGGTTTGGATCATGTATGACTGTGATCCAGGACATAAAAAGTATCATATATCCGGACATGGAATCTGGACTGTGGATTGGGTAGAGGGTTTCCTACTAATGAATGGACTTGATCTATTAAGATTCTTTTTTCAGATAATCACTGAACTCCTTTTTGATCAATGGTTTGATTAAGTTCACTCAAACAAAGGCCTTTGCTTGTGGCACTTTGTGGTTCTATAATTGAATGTAAATTATAAGATGGCAGTTGGTAGTACCAGCATAATAGCATTAGCCTTTTTCCTTCTCAAAGACCTATGGTAGGATTCCTCTCTGCTTTGGTCTAAAATAGTTCAGTCTCTGTTCAATGATAGAACACAAGATTCTCATATATTGTGCTTGCTAATTACAGCTTGTCAACAGGTAAGGACGCTTCTTCATCGAGCTTATGCTGTTTCTAAAATCTGGAATGATGCCCCAGTTATAGTTTGTGGAGATTTTAATTCTACACCTAAGGTTTGTTGTTTTATTGTCTTTGTTGCTAGCATCCTTTAGCTCTAAGTTCTAATACTTTGGTCCGAATGGTTGTAATGCCACCGTAATATCACAGTTAAAACACGGCCTCCCATAAGTTAATTGTAAATTCATTTCCCCATCTTTCCTGTTTTGTGTCTCTTTTCCATACTGATGCCTTTTTTTTCTCAGAGTCCACTTTACAATTTTATAGCTGAGCAGAAGGTAATTCTTTATCATTAATATATTCTAGCAGCTGTAGAGTTTCTTGTTCTGAGTGATCATTAGCTTTTCAATTGTTCAAATTTGCAGTTGACCCTTTCTGGTCTTGCTCGGGATCAGATATCAGGACAATATTCTGCATGCATTTCTTCTTCAAGGCCATATTACGGCCCTGGTACATCTAGGTAAATGGTATCCTGTTAAACATGTGTTTATCTTTTTTAATGACTCAAAATGCTTATATTCTTGTTTCAGGACTCAGCCCCACATGAGTGGAGGTACTGAGGTTAATTTCAAACCTCAAAATAAGGAAGAAAATCAATATGTAACAAAAGAAGCTCCTGTCCGTGAAGGAACAAGCAATGGTCTGCTAGATATACCTCAAATTTTCTCTGAGAGTCGGTTGCTGGATAAGACATGCACAGTACCTGATGTGGCCACAAATAAAATAGGTGGTGAGAGTTTCTGCAGCGAGTCCTGTTCTGCTGTTGATAGTAATTTACAGGTATCTAACAATACTTGTAGAAGTTGTATCCAGCCAATCACGGACCAGGGAACTGCCTTAGAAATTTCTAGCATTGATCAGTGCTCTGCTGGGGTTCACTCTGATATGAATAGGTCAACGATAGAATTTTCAGGGTCAAAGCAAAATATGTTTGATGAGTCCAATGATGATTATGAGTCTCCATCATTTCAAACTATAAAAGCATCTGACATTGTTGCTGATTCAGCAGCTCAAGCATCTGAAACTTCGGCTGGTACGGCCTGTCAAGATGTTTTAGTTGATAATGTAGTACAAAAGGAGAACTGCAGCTATATTGGGGCTCCATCATCTAAGGAGTACTCAGGTTCCAGTTCCACTACATGTTTAGACATTTCCTATTATCACAATGAATCTAAACAGTCGGTTAATGATGTGGCCAGCCTGTCAGCAGAGTTTGATTCTACAGTGAATCTGTTTAATAATTGTTTGGAAAATCACAATTCTGTAGGTGAAGTTGAAAATATATGCAAAGATATCTCCTGTTCAGAAGAGAATTCTGACCCAGATTTCTTTAGAGAACTTTTAGGAACTGATGATGTATGTCATTTTGGTGATGATCCTGTAACTTCAGGCCAAAATCATTCATTCGATTCAAGCCATAGTTCAGAGTTGGATCCTCTAAGTGTGGGGGTTCGGGAAGAATCTCTCCGTGGTGCATTTTCATTAGATGATGGTTTTGAAAGGCGTTCATATGATCCATATTTGTGGACTCCAATGGAAATTGAGGTTGCATCAGGAAGTGCAGAGTGTAATTTTCTCGAACATGGTTTGAAACTAAGGAGCGTATACACAGATGTGGAGGTAAATGGTTTCTTATTTTGCTTTGGAGTTTTGTGTCTTTTACTTAATTTTTTATGATTTCTTAAGACATTTCTTTGTGTTGCTTGGTTGAGTTAAAATCTTGTTACTCATCCAACATAAATTGCTTGATTGGTTTACATGTTTGTTATTACTTGAAAGTTATGCTATCAAAAGAATCTACAACTTACCTCATCTTATTAGTTATTTTTCAGTGTGATCTTATGAATACTGTCAATCTTTTGTCGCTTTAATGTTGTTTACCTCATTCCTGATATCAGTTAAACGGTTATTGTGCTTGCTGGTTCTATTTGGTAACAATGTAAGTTTGCACTATTTGTCTGTTCTGGAATGGATTAAGAGTTCACAATGGTGACCCTGTAGGTACGAATGCCAAAGGGAGGCTTGTTTGGTCTGGTTGGTAAGTGTTCATTTTTTGGTTGGAGGAACTGTTTCTTAAGAATGCTATATAGCTAGTATAAGCATTTTGGTGTCTGTAGAAATAATTTAATATATTTTCCCTCCCAATAAATCTTTATGAAGAGTCAAATTAGTAATACTAGATTATGCCAATCTTTTTCGCCTCAAATTCCTTTAGTTGTGGAACCATTTAAAGATCATGCAATGAGATTAACTCATCAAGTGTCTCTTTCCATGTGTTACCTCTACTTGGTGGTGGGTCTGTTTTTGATGATTCTGATATTAGTGAAATAAAAATAATGGTGATAGTTGATGCCTACTTTTTCCGTGACCATTATGGTCTTTGACTTATTCAGAGTTTCCATGTCTGAAGTTCAAAGTTGCATACAATTGAGACCAAAAAATCTCTCCTTATATATTCCTTATATCTGCATTCCATTTTCTTTAATCTGAAACTACAAGGATCAGGTTTTTTTTCTCTCAGATTTGAACAACCAGATTTTAGTGTGTTAATTGAATTTTTTTATTTTCTTAAGCAGTTTTACCAAAGAATGGCATACAAGGATTTCTTAGAATATTCTTAAACTCAATCAACTTGGATGCAGTTTTAAATTGCAGAATAATAACTCTGAGATTATTGAATCAACTACGATTTTCAAGATGGGTTGAAAATATGGATACGGTGTTATAAGACAGGATTAGTAAACAGTATATGAAAACATGACTGAGAAAAAAAAGAACATGCATGTTAAGGCTTTTACATCTGGAGGGGTGGAAATTCTTGCAGAATGGAGGTATTGACTCCATGTCATGAAGGTAAAATGAAAGATCTAAACTGATACCCAGTTTTAAGCATCTCATCAGATTGCTTTCTCTGTTGTCTTGCAAAGCAAAGGCCTTGTTTTCTAATCAAGTAACCACTAGAAAATTCAAATGATATGCCACTGAGAACTTGTCCTTGAAATCCCCACAAGAAACTGCAGCAGACTCAAACTGAAGAAATATCTTATTGATGTTTCGGTAGAATTTCTAAAACTAAAGAAGATATCATTATTATTCTTTGTTATCATATGTTCACCACATTTTTGCAGGCCATGCAGATATATATTACTTGCTGTATCTTCTGCTAGATTTTTCCGACATTGTTCTTTTTGCTTTTTTCTTTTGGTGGTGGAAGGCAGATGATCCTTTCATTTCATTTAAACCCAGATGTTTTAACAGCTTTCTTTAGCTTTCGTTGTGTGAAAAATTTTATTTCTAGAAAGTTGTATATTCTGACAGCGTAGGATGATATAATTACCTCTACTCCTGCACATTAATTTCTTCATCAGAACCATATGATAAAAGTTTGTGAAGAATTTTATTTCTAGAAAGTTGTATATTCTGACAGCATAGGATGATATAATTACCTCTACTTCTGCACATCAATTGCTTCATCAGAACCACATGATAAAAGTTTACTTTGTTGGTATACTTTGTTCAAGATTCAGACATGCTGGAGGCAAATTGTTACTTTTTGTTCTTTCTTCTCGACAGGATTATGTGGGGACAAAGGACTCTAGCAGAGAACCCCTAGTTACCAGTTACAACCGGCGATTTATGGGCACTGTTGACTATATATGGTTATTATCTTTATCTCATCATCTCATAATTATTCATGTACAGTGGTAAAACGTATTTATGTTTCTGACTTGATTCTCGTTCCTTATCATTTGAGAATTTAAAGTGGTGGTTCTCTAAGCTTTTGGTGTGGTTTGCACTTATGTGCTATGTTCAGATTGTAGTTTTTGACGCAAACAATATCAGTTGAACACAAAAAGTACTGACCAGAGTTTATATATTTCAGTCCAGAATGCGTATGTATAAAAATCGCCTCTATGATTGGTCCTGTTTGCCAATCTTTGTTGGAGCTTCTGGAAACACATTCTCCTGCCATTTATTCCTCCTCGTGTTTCATTTGCACATAGGTTATCCCTTGTTATATGGTGGAACTCAAGCTTATCGAATAAGGTTAGGGACCATCCCTTGCACAACCTAGTTGCTGACATCTATGTCCAAAGACTCGCCTACCTGACTTTGGACACACCGACCATGACCGAAGCAAGATCTGACCTTAAGATGCAAATATGGGTTTGAAAGCAGGCTGACTTGAGTTGGACTGTTGTGATATGTTTTCACATTAGCAGAGCCCAGTAGATTCATTTTAGCTCTCTTCATTTCTTTCTCATTGAGATGTTTCTTGTCTGATTGAACTAATCATTATTTACTTTATCTTGCTTATTGTTACTACATGCTGTTTGTAAGGCTGATTCTTTAGATAGTGTTCTAACAGAATGGTCTTGCTGGCATGGCAGAGGTACTAGGTTTATGCATATGCTGTGACGTGTTGATTTGTAGAAGATTGTTGTTGTTTTGTGTACTCTTCTCATCATGACTTTTTTAATGGCTTTTTATCTGATGAGCAAAGAATATTTAAACACTTTGTTCGTTCTCTATCATGTTTTGAAAAAGAAACTGTAACACAATGGATGTACAGGTCTTCTGAAGGTCTTCAGACTGCCAAAGTGCTGGAAACATTCCCTAAACATGTTCTACAGCAGACTTCCGGTTTTCCAACCAGGGTAATTGTAGTTTGACTATGTTTCATTGCCAAACCCTATGGTATGACTCCAATCAACTGAGAACCGAACTGACTAGTCTTGTTAAACTTCTCTCCAGAGATGGGGAAGCGACCATGTTGCCTTGGCCTGTGAACTGGCGTTTACAAATGGCTCCTCGACTAAATAGAGGTTTGAACTCGAGAGGTCACATCTTTTTCATTGATGCCTTTTTTTTTTGTCAGAAATTGAGATGCTGTTTTCATTTTGTTGTTGCTGCTGCTGCTGTTGTCGTATTGTTTAGCTCCAGCATCACATTTCCTGAGAACAGCAAATCTTTTGTCAAAAGTGTTCATTTTGGGCAGTGTTCTGACAAGTGCTGCTGAGCGTAAGGCAACCATACGCTGCTTGCTCTCCAGCAGATTGCTCCATGGCGATTCCTGAGTCGACCCAGTATGGTCAAATGCCAAATCCTCTGGTGATGCGGCCTCCTCCAGCATTAAAGCCCTACCCTCCCATCTTTGCTTCAATGAAATTTATTGATCCAAACAACGCTGCTGCTAAAAAGAGCTTGGGCATGTTTCAGGTGATTATAAGAATGGTCTGGCGTTCCAGGAAAATGTTGGTAACAACTCCTGCTTGTTCTTCGGAAACACAGAATTATTTATTACTAATGTCATCCAATCTTCTTCTCCTCTCTTCTTTCTGTAGATTTATGTTAATTTTGCGAAATTATTTTTCACTACATAGTGTATCAGTTGCAATAATATCTTACCATATGTCATAAAAAGCTAATTTCGTGACGGTATTACTGCCCTTTGGTCTGTGGTATGCTTACTATTTCTAGACCCTGTACCCGTATGAGCATTTTCAACGTAGCTTCTAGTATTGACGCCTATCTGGCACCCAAATAGACGTCAGCGATGAGCCTTTGACTCCAAATACTCCCAATCCATCTCATTTGATGCCCCCCTCTTAAACACGTGCGTCATAATCGTGGTAGGTTACTTGGTCGTCCGTCCTATTTGACCGTCTTTTCCGCCTTTCCAACATATAGACCAAATCTGTAAACATCTATCAAATGCATCACTTCTTTCGTATCAATCAAACTGATATTACTCTTAGTTCCAGTCAGGTGAAGTGGACGTACGAGATTAATGTCGTACAAAACCTGGCAACTTAGCATCTCAAACTCCGTTAACACGTCAAAAAGTATTAACGGAACGAGTCTCTCATCATTAATTGAGCCAACTTATCATATCAGAACGTGATCCACCAATTCTACAAGACCGTTGCACTAGCTGGCCTTCCGCTGTAGCTTCTGAATTGACTACAGGGAAACATAACCACACGTCACGGACGTCGTCATCTTCGTTGCCGGCCAATAACTCGCAGCGAAGGAAACGTGGGTGCGTGGTGAGAGGCTGCTCGTTCGATTTCAACGTTTGGAAAGTCAAAGATAGTTAACTCTTTTACTCCGAATAGCACGACCGACACGCGACCTCAGACGAGTCGTGGCGCTCAAGTTTGAGACTCATGACCTTTGACGCCAACACCCAATTCCTCAGCTCGAAGCTTCCTTCTTCTTTGTTTGTTTCTTTGATTATTTTAATATAAGTAGTCTGTGAGAACATGAGATGGTTGATGTGCGTGTCTTTAAATTAATGGGCAAATATCCGGAGAAGGACGTAAGTGTATAATTGGAAGTTGATTCTTTAGTCAAACCTGTCGATCAAATGCCCAATTTGTACTTGAAGCACACCCAAATTTTCTATTACGTAAAATCACTATAATCAAACCGGTTTTACTGAATTGGATGGGCTGATATGCAAAGAATTACTCTGTAATTCCACACTTATTATGAAAAATAAGAGGTTTAATCTAAAAAAATAATAATAAAAAATTCCGAGGTTCTCTAAGAGTTAAATCGCTGGTGGATTTTTTGGGGGCACAGAATCTTCTTAATCACAATAAAGTTAATGGCGTACAGCACGCGATACGAATGACGTCAGCCGATCCTTCCTGCCTTAGCGGGCATCATTTCTAGAACCACATGCGGTTGTTCGTGAGTGCGAGCGCGCGCCACGGAGAGGAAGGCGACGAGGTGGCGGCGATGCCTCTAATAATTCAAACTCTTAACCTAACCCATTCAAATACTTCGGTCTCATGACAGCGACGCCATGATGCCCCACGTGACCCACCTCATCATCTCTATATAACGTCCCTCTCTCCAACGGAACCGAAGGACTTCAGACACCGCCTTCTTATCTGGTCTCTGCCTTCCCTCCCTCGCGTGTTCTTGTTGTCGTTCCGTCACCAACAGAAGAGAAGCTTAAACGAGAGAGAGAGAAAGAGAATGGAGGCGACGGAGGTGAACAGGATCGGGAGCATGAGAAGGAATAGTTCGATTTGGAGAAGGGGCAACGAGAGCATCTTCTCCGCGTCGTCACGGGAGGAGGACGACGAGGAGGCCCTCAAATGGGCGGCCCTGGAGAAGCTGCCTACCTTCGACCGCCTGCGACGTGGCATCTTGGCGCTCCCCGAGGGAAGTCAACGCCTGCAGGAGGTCGACGTCCAGCAGCTCGGTTTCCGGGAGAGGAAGGCCCTCCTCGAGCGCCTCGTCCGCGTCACCGACGAGGACAACGAGCGTTTCTTGCTCAAGCTCAAGGACCGGGTCGACCGGTGAGGACATGACCGCCTTCATCTCCAACTCCTCCTCCAATTCCCTTGCCGTGCCCTAACATCTTGTTTCTGCTTCGGGGTCTTCGTTTGGTTGTGTTCAATTGTAGAGTTGGGATCGATCTGCCCACCATTGAAGTGCGGTTCGAGCACCTCAACATCCAAGCAGAGGCCCATGTCGGCAGCAGAGGACTGCCTACCATTCTCAATTCCGCTCTTAACACGCTGGAGGTACAGTCCATCTTTACTTTCAAGATTTGAGTTGTCCAAGGGGCAAACTAAGATTATGCTTATATACTACAACGAAAAATGAAACAGAGCATCGCGAATTACTTGCATATACTACCGAGTAGGAAGAGGCCTTTGTCCATCCTTCATGATGTCAGTGGAATCATCAAACCTCGCAGGTAGGAGGCTCCCTTTTCCTCTTTGAACGACCCAATCTGGTTTTGAGTACTGCATCTGACCAGATACTAAAGCCTTCAACTTGATCACCAGGATGACTTTGCTCTTAGGCCCTCCTGGATCCGGCAAAACTACGCTGTTGTTGGCTTTGGCTGGAAAACTGAGCTCCGATCTCAAGGTAAAGGGAGACTCTTTGTTGTCCCTCATTTCCACTCACGATTCGTGGATCTGATTCGTGTATCTGGAAACAATCACAGGCCACCGGAAAAACGACCTACAACGGCCACGAAATGAACGAATTTGTGCCGCAGCGAACAGCGGCATATATCAGCCAGCATGACCTTCACATCGGGGAGATGACAGTCCGGGAAACGCTAGCTTTCTCAGCGAGGTGCCAAGGAGTTGGTACTCGTTATGGTAAGCATGATCATGAAAGGCTTGCTATATTTTGCTACTTTGCACAAGCTGTCAATTGATCCCAAATGAATTGGTTTTATGAATGCAACACAGAGATGTTGACTGAGCTAGCAAGGAGAGAAAAGGAAGCAAACATCAAGCCAGATCCTGACATAGATGTCTTCATGAAGGTGAAATCAATCTCTGTACTTGCTTTTCCTTTGTTCCCCTTTCCCCCCACATACTCGGCCTACTGATTCCAGCTAAAAGTTTGGTGCAAGATCAGAACAATTGTTTGTTACGATAATATTTAACTCTGTTTTCTTAATCTCTGACAGGCAGCATCCATGGGAGGACAAGAATCCAATCTGATCACGGATTATGTACTTAAGGTACTCTCCATCAGCATAATCATATGCATGAAGATGTTTGTAGATTGATCAAACCTAGTCTTTTGAGCAATCAGGACAATTCACTGGGAAGCAATAGACTGATCTCTTGTTTCTTCTTCAACCTGTCGCAGATCCTAGGACTGGAAGTCTGTTCTGACACCATGGTAGGGGATGAAATGTTGAGAGGTATCTCTGGTGGACAAAAGAAGCGTGTCACAACAGGTATATGATAACCGAGGATATTATCGATGACCACAAACTTTTTCATTTGATGCCTTGTGTATCATGTTTCTCGTGTCCTATTGCCTGACTCCGCTTGCTTCTGGTTCCACTTTTTCGCTTGATATAGGTGAAATGCTTGTTGGACCTGCAAGAGCCCTATTCATGGACGAGATATCAACTGGTCTGGACAGCTCAACAACTTTCCAGATAGTAAACTCACTCAGGCAGTCAGTTCACATTCTTGGTGGAACGGCTGTTATTTCCCTTCTGCAGCCTGCGCCAGAGACTTATGAACTTTTCGACGACATTATTCTTCTATCTGATGGCCAGGTTGTGTATCAAGGCCCTCGCGAAAATGTGCTCGAGTTCTTCGAGTCTATGGGCTTCAAGTGCCCAGAGAGGAAGGGTGTTGCGGACTTCCTGCAAGAAGTAGGTTATCCACAAAATGCTCCTACTATTTCCTGTTGTTAACTTTAATTCCTTTGGTATGATACTGAGTCTTGATTTGGGTTCAAAAGGTAACTTCGAGGAAGGATCAGCAACAGTACTGGACACGCCATGATGAACCTTATAGATATGTGCCCGTAAGAGAATTTGCCGACGCATTTCAGTCATTCCATGTTGGTCGGGCTATAGGAGATGAACTTTCTGTCCCATATGATAAGAGCAAGAGCCATCCTGCTGCTCTTACAACTTCTAGATATGGGGTCAGCAAGAAGGAACTATTGAAGGCTAACATTGACAGAGAACTGTTGCTGATGAAGAGGAACTCATTTGTCTACATCTTCAAGGCTACTCAAGTAAGTTAGCTCTACTTTGATCAATTGTTTTTATACCCTAAGCAGTGTTTTATGGATTGCAATTCTTTCTCTACAGCTCACCATCATGGCGCTCATTGCAATGACCGTCTTCCTACGTACTAATATGCACCGGGACTCTGTCACTGAGGGGGGCTTATACATGGGTGCCCTCTTCTTTGGAGTAGTCATGGTCATGTTTAACGGTTTCTCTGAAACTGCCATGACCATTTTAAAACTTCCTGTTTTCTTCAAGCAAAGAGATCTCCTTTTCTATCCTGCATGGTCATATGCAATACCATCATGGATTCTTAAAATTCCAATTTCATTCGCTGAAGTTGCAGTGTGGGTTTTCACAACTTATTATGTCATTGGGTTTGATCCAAATGTTGGAAGGTAAGAATGATTGAATTGACAATTCTTACAAAAATGAACTGTTTGATCCATGATGTAAAATCTCATTCTCATTTCACAAACAGGCTGTTTAAGCAATACATGCTGCTGCTGCTGATAAATCAGATGGCATCTTCACTCTTCCGTTTCATTGGGGCAGTAGGTAGGAACATGATAGTTGCAAATACCTTTGGATCTTTCGCACTTCTCATCCTTCTTGTTCTGGGTGGCTTCATTCTTTCACGAGGTAAGTAATGATTCCTTGCTTTGCTTCACATTAGACTTGGAAACAAGCCTCTACATATCAACAGCTCATTTATTGTGACAATTATGGAATAAATGAAATGTCCTTCTCTGGCAGATCAAGTGAAGAAATGGTGGATTTGGGGATACTGGATCTCACCCCTGATGTACGCACAGAATTCCATATCAGTAAATGAATTTTTAGGTCACAGCTGGCAACATGTGAGGACATTACTTTTGCAGAGATGAAGAAAGTGCTATTTCTCAAGCAAAAAGTAGTTTAACATTTTTGATGATTCTTCTGCTGCAGAGTCTTCCAAATTCAAGTGAGCCACTGGGAGTGTCAGTCTTGAAGTCACGAGGAGTCTTTCCTGAAGCAAAATGGTATTGGATTGGATTTGGGGCATTGATTGGTTATATATTGCTGTTCAATGCTCTTTTCTCTGTGGCTCTTACTTATCTCAAACGTGAGTATACTTTTCCATCATCTTAGCAAGAGACATCTAGTATTTTGTGACTTCAGTTTCTGAATTGAGAGCTAAGTTCTGATCATCTATGTTATAATTACAGCATTTGGTAAGTCCCAGCCACCTGTATCTGAAGAGTCGTTGAAGGAAAAACATGCCAATCTGACTGGAGAAGTGTCTGAGCAATCATCCAGAGGGAGGAACTCTGTTGATCATTCTCAATCCAAGAGTAAGGCCTATCAACATGTTAGTCTTATGCTGCATTTTCCTGGACAATCTCATCATGTTGAAGCTTTATCTGCAGAAGGTGCTGATGGATTGAGGAGGGATGGTACCTCATCAGGTTCCATGAATGTGGCTATTGATCAGAACAAAAAGGGAATGGTCCTTCCATTCACTCCACTATCCATTACCTTTGACAATATACGATACTCTGTGGACATGCCACAGGTAACTTTTCTGACATCACGTACCATATCTTTTATATGTTATAGGCACATCTGACTCCATGCGCTCCTTTTACAATATGATGGACATTTAGGAAATGAAAGATCAAGGTGTGGTTGAAGACCGTTTGGAACTCCTGAAGGGGATAAGTGGATCTTTCAGGCCAGGGGTGCTTACAGCTCTAATGGGTGTAAGTGGAGCTGGTAAAACAACACTGATGGACGTATTGGCTGGGAGAAAAACGGGTGGATACATAGAAGGAAACATTACAATATCTGGCTACCCCAAGAAGCAGGAGACTTTTGCTCGTGTATCAGGCTACTGTGAGCAGAATGATATCCACTCTCCTCACGTGACAGTCTATGAGTCTCTCGTCTATTCTGCATGGCTTCGGTTGCCTGCTGAGGTCAACTCTGCAACAAGGAAGGTCTGTTGGAAGGATACATTGACCGATTCATATATTCTTCAAGATTGGTCCTTGCAAAGTCTGATTTAAATAACTATTTCTTGCAGATGTTCGTTGATGAGGTCATGGAGCTTGTAGAGCTGACACCACTGAGGGATGCACTCGTTGGATTGCCAGGAGTAAATGGGCTATCGACCGAGCAACGAAAGAGACTGACCATTGCTGTGGAGCTTGTTGCTAACCCATCTATCATATTCATGGATGAACCAACATCTGGACTTGACGCAAGGGCTGCGGCCATCGTTATGAGAACTGTGAGGAACACAGTGGACACCGGGAGGACTGTGGTGTGTACTATTCACCAGCCTAGCATTGACATTTTTGAAGCGTTTGATGAGGTGAGAAAAACTTTCGGGTTAATTATCTTGCAAAATTTTGGTATATTTCATGTGTAAATAATTTGTGGTTTTAAAATTTTCTTTTCTGTTTGCTTGTAGCTCTTCCTAATGAAGCGAGGTGGAGAAGAGATATATGTCGGTCCACTCGGTCACAATTCTTGCCATCTGATAAATTATTTTGAGGTGAGAATACAGAATGTTACTATTTATACAATTCAGTTGAACAGTACAACTGATCATTTCACCAACTGTGTTCTCTAGGGTATCAATGGTGTCAGTAAGATAAAAGATGGATATAACCCTGCAACATGGATGTTGGAAGTGAGTTCACAGGCACAAGAAGACATTCTGGGGGTGAACTTCAGTGAAATATACAAGAATTCTGAGCTTTATCAGTGAGTGTCCTACTTGTCCCTCTAATGTTCCTTCAAGTTCATTTTGCTTGCATGTCTGATATAAGTGCATTCTGCAATATAGGAGAAACAAGGATTTGATAAAGGAACTAAGTACACCTCCTCCCGGATCAAGTGACCTTTACTTCCCAACCCAGTATTCTCAATCTATCCTTGTACAATGCATGGCGTGCCTATGGAAACAGCACTTGTCATACTGGCGGAATCCTCCATACACTGCAGTGAGGTTTTTCTTCACATTGATCATCGCTTTGCTGTTTGGAACTATTTTCTGGGACCTTGGAACCAAAAGGTACATCCTTCTTGAAGTTCTACAAGTACAAAAATATCTTTCTTCATACCTGAACTTTGAAATATACTTGATCAAAGTGATTCGAAAAGAATTCTAATGGAACCTCAAACTGCAGGGACACAAAACAAGACTTGTTGAATGCAATGGGTTCAATGTATGCTGCTGTCTTATTCATTGGGGTACAAAACTCTTCATCTGTTCAGCCAGTTGTGGCAATTGAACGTACTGTCTTCTACAGGGAGAGAGCTGCTGGAATGTATTCAGCTGTGCCATACGCGTTCGGACAAGTAATTTTCTCAAATCTACCTAACTGCAAGAAAAAGAAAAAAAAACTCATAGTTGTAGAAAATACATAATTCTCTTGAGCAAGCACATATACGTTTATATATTTTGTCTAATTACAATGTTCCATCGGCAGGTTGCAATTGAAATTCCCTATATATTGGTCCAGGCGTTGTTATATGGTGTGATTGTGTATGCAATGATCGGATTTGAATGGACTGCTGCTAAATTCTTCTGGTACATGTTCTTCATGTACTTCACACTCCTCTACTTCACATTTTACGGGATGATGGCAGTCGGTTTGACTCCCAACTACAACATCGCGTCAATTGTCTCTGCCGCCTTCTATGCCATATGGAACCTTTTCTCTGGGTTCATTATTCCAAGACCTGTAAGTTAAAAACTCCATTACTTGATCTTTGAAGAATTGCTTGCTTATTGCAAGACATCCTCTTATAATCAGCTTGGCTTGTCTACAGAGAATCCCGGTGTGGTGGAGATGGTATTACTGGATATGCCCCGTGGCCTGGACCTTGTATGGATTGGTTGCTTCACAGTTTGGTGATATACAGACTCGATTTGCTTCCGACGAGTCCGGTGAGCCTGGTGAGATTGTGGCCGATTTTGTGAGGAACTATTTTGGATTCAAACATAGCTTCTTGGGGGTGGTTGCCGTGGTAGTGGTCGCATTCCCGGTGCTTTTCGCTTTCCTCTTCGCCTTTTCGATAAAGACACTCAACTTCCAAAAGAGATGAAGATGGATCAGGAGAGAGAACAAAAACCTGCTTTCTCAATCAAACCAAATTATTTGTCGGTGTGGTGTGTGATGATTCAGGAGGATAAAACTACAGCCTTACTCAAAACCTGCACATTTGCATCACAATTCGACTATTTGCCTTTTGTACTTGCGAGATATTCGTTCTTGTGTTATGAAATTTTCTTTTTTTCTTTCACGAAAAATGTAAAACATATTGAATTTATTATTTGTTTATGTAGTGAATATGGCTTACTAATGAAAAAAAGTCATGTTATGACTTTGTGAGTTGATTTACCATAAAGACTTCAGACCGTCCAAATGTGCAGCAGGCCATCATAGTTCGACAGCCCCTTCCATATAGAGCAATTCTCCTGTCAGGAAAACAAACAGCTTCAGCGATGCTACTAAAAGCCACTCTGTTTGCAGCTTAGAAGAGCCAATCTACTGAAATATCAAATTAAATTTTATTATTGGATTAGAGATTGATGATGCATTGAAGGTTTTAGTTTGAGCGTCTCTGTCTTCCCCTCTGTCATTCTTCTCTATGATTAACATCATCTTCTCAAATAATTTTCTAACACAAGAGGCAAAGAGATTAACATTAACAATCAACTGATTTAGTTAAATATTTTCATTTAAACTAAATTTCTCAAAAAAATAACCATATGATTTATCTAAACCAAGTATTATATTACTTACATTTAAATAAAAAAAAACTAAGATTTATATGAATCTATGAATGAAGAATGATCGGAGCCACTGCACGACACTTTCGCTCGTAATAAAAAGTATTCGATTTGGTTAGGGAGGGGTACGAAGCTATCTCTCGTCATCCATCATTTGCCATTGTGCAAAACAAGAGGGATAATAGTTGTTTGCTCCATCTCTCACCTATCTTTGTTGCTGCTACCAACCTCCTATGCATTAAGAAGCGATGAGATTATAGTTTGATCATCTATCTGTGGTGGAAAATCATACTTGATATTGATATGAAATATCCTGTTAGTTAATTACCATCCGACACATAATCGTCATGTGATGTCTAGAAAACGAGGATAAGACGAAGGTCAACCCATGGATGAAGATCCAAAGCAAATAATCATAATTTTCTTTCTTACCCTTTGATGAAAAAAAGATAATCATAAACTTCCTTTTTATCTTTTATGATCATGAATATTCATCTTTAACATTATAAAATGAAACAAACTTATTATATTTTTTAGGAGATATTTTTTTTAGAAGGCTATGTGTTTGTACTTATACACCTCATATTACTAACTTGCGCGTTGTAAGGATCGACTCGAGAAACCTCTCTCGATCTTGATCTTCGTAGATAACACCTTAGAAGCTCGATGTTTCTACCTTGAAGACACCTTATATAACCCTATGGATACGGGTCCATATCATGTTGGGCTGATTAAAATGTCAACAACATTCTCTCTTAACATATATGATTTTTTTTTATAAAAAATATTGTAAAAACTCTTAGAATAAGTGAGGTGAATCCTACCGAGTTAGTCAAAGCTGAGCTAGAAGAATTTACGATGATGCCTAAAAAAAAGCTTCAAATTAGGAAACCAATAAAAAAAAAAGTGTCAAGAATATGCTCGATGGAGTCCTTCGTTTAGTAGGTTGACTGTTTCCTCTTCCTCGTTGTCCTGTCTCTTTTAAGACCTTGGTTCTCCTTTGGTTTCAAAAGCAAATTTAGTTTGTATACACCATAAATCGTAGTTCTCCTTTGTCAATTGAGGGATTTGTGTTGGGAACACACTTGAGGAAGCCATGGGTTAACTTGACTTTAATACCAATTGAATGAATAAAAAGAAAAACTAAGAACAAGATAATTTGGACAAGGGAAGAGGGGTTTCTCTATCAAAATGTATTCACTTGATACAACTCAATTGTCTTCACCACATAGTCTAAGACTCACAATACAGTGTCTCACATTTAATCACTTAGGAGTGAAATCCAAATTAGATTATTCCCATCTCTTGAACCAAATTCTGATTTGACTTGTTTACTATCATACCATGAACTTCTTGTGGATGTGAACAAGTTTAACACTCCAACATTACTAACAACACCTGCAAGGATTGGCTGAAAAATTCTTTGACTGAGAGAGAGAGAGAGAGAGAGAGAGAGAGAAACAAACACAACCTCCTCAAACATTTGTTCAAGTTGCGGGAAGAAGATGATCTTAAGTATCCTATCTTGGTGAATAGGATTCAGAATATGTACAAACAATGACAACAATGATACTGAGATTTCTGTCATCTCTGTTTCAGGAGTAATGAATCATGTCTTCCACTGAGGCGTCCGTTGAACAACAACCTGCAAAAGCCAGATTAAACGAATATAAGATGATGATGATGATGATGATCTTAAAACAAGTTGCCAAGCAGACACTTGTAGGATCTTAAAACAAGAGAATTCTTGGTGTATACAATGAAAAGTTCAGTAAATAGGATTCATCTATAATGTTGTATTCTCACCAAGACAAAATGTCTGCAATTTACATGCCATCATCATCTTAATTATCGCTAATGGCAATCTTATTTGATGGTTAACAGCTGAATCATGTTATAATATCAAGTGCATACACCATGCAATCAGTGTCTAGTATAAAGAAAATATTGGATGATATCCACTGACATGAAAATGCATCACTCGTATGATTACTGGAGAAACTCTAATACCAATTTTCTTCATGAAGAAAACAAGTTGTGGCGAGAAAGTTTCAGTGTCGCGCAATGTTTTTTGCAATATTATGGTTTGCACTTTCACTTATTGGTAATTATATTCACATTCTCCTTGTGGCTAACACTATTATATTCCCTTTTGATTGTTTGAATAGGTCCATGTACAGCCACAAAATGCTCTTACATTTCATATTACAAAAAAGTATGTTCACTTCAACACAAAATTATAATTTCCTACTCCACATGCCACTCTTGTTTATTGTCTCTTCTGCATCTCTACCTCTGCCCCAAACTATCTTCTTCCACATCTGGGAGGAGTCTGCCCTTCTCCCCTCCTTTTCCCTCTTTTTAAGCCCAACCATGTTCATAGTGAAGCACAACCTTACTGCCACTTGTTTCACAGTAAAGAGCTTTTGTGTTTAGTATAAATTAATACAAGAAGATAATTATCCGCTACAGAAATCATTTCGTGCTTTTAGCCTATAATAGAAGGATTTTCTATGATAAATAATAACAGAGATTTTAATTAACTAATAGTGACACAGTAACTCAAGGATGTTTTTATCAACCCATTGCTTAGGTCTGATTAACTAGGGGTTGACGGATGTAACGACAAGGGGCAAAATAAGATTACGTCGGGAAACACGGTGTGCAGTGTATGATAATCAATAAGGGAAAACATAGGGGACATACTGAAATTTTCTATGAGAAACAAATGTGTTTATAGCTCATACAGCCATATCAAATGGAGCAAGAGGACGCATATGCTTGAAAAAGGATACAGACATATCCAAGTTAAAGGACACTCTGAAAGCTAAGTAGAAAAAAATATCAAAGAAAAAGGAAAAAAATGGAACCTAATTGAAAATATAGAGGCACTAACCATTGATGTAAATGCAAATGCAAATGCAGGTAACATTGAAAGAACCAAAAAAATAGAGCTAAGTTTGTCAGGGCTGGTCATGACATAGGAAAAAGGGCAGAATGGATTGGAGACTCAGGCGGGCGTATGTAGTGCTAAAGAAAAATTAACTATTTAGTATTTGATCACATTCTAATAAAAATTGAAGATTTTAAATGGAAGGATTTGTGCAGCTCACCTTGCCCGAGTTCTCCTTATTCCCGACAATAGTTTGACAGGCAAGCCTCCAAGATTCAGGCTTCTGCTGTTGTTAGGAGAAAATATCAATCCATTGTTTTCCAACAAAAGAAAAAGGTAACAAAAACACCAAACAAAATTTTCATTGTGCCAAAAGTCTCATAAGGCACCACAGATTATTATCTCTGTAATTTTCTCGCACACATCGGTGGAAGAGATACAAGAAGACTTGCCTTCTTCAGATACCGTTGCTCAGTTTTTGTTCTCTCATTAAGCAGGTCTTTGCCATCAACAATCTGCAGCATTGTACCAAAGCAAAATAGTAATGATAAAGTGGAGATTAACATGCTCAAGTATTCCAACACTGATGGAAGGCAAAATAACAAGGGGAATGACATACAATGATTCTGTTACCTTTGGTTAAATGTAGCTTAACTATGGTACTCCTTGACAAGCATGAAAATAATTGTTGGAATAGGATCGCCAGAGATGAACACCCAATGTGAATTCAAGGAACCAAAGAAGAAAAGGTTGCTTGATCATGTCAAGATGGACTAATTTCTTCTACTTGCTTTCTACAAGGCATTTCCTTAATGAATTTTGTTTTCTTTGAGTAAAAGTTCAACATTCACAATTAGCTTTTGTGAACAGAGCATTGAAGAACTCAAAGGCATGGAGAGCCCTATAAAAGCCAATCCGAATTCACATCAAGCGACAGTTTGGGGGCAGATGTACCTCGACAATGCAAGTACCGCAGCTTCCACCTCCTCCGCAGTTCATCACCTTGCCCTAGTGGAGGCATAGGCGGAAAGGAATCATAGTTAGAAGCGTTTCAGGGGAGGATACATACCGGGGAAAAGGGGTAGAGGAAGATACGTACGTAGGCGGCGTAGAGCTCAATCTTGTTGTCGAGCATAATGTTGCGGAGAAGCTTCTCGCCGCTGACCGCGGACGCCTTGTCCACCGGGTACGCCCCGTCGGCTCCAGCTTTCGGCTGCAGCGCACCAGCAAACAGGAGGAATAGCATGCAAGAATTCGAAGGACGAAACAGCACGAGCGGTAGAAAGAGAGGGGAGGGGTGTTACGCCAAGGAACTCGAGCTCGATCTGGGGCTTCGGTGGCTCTTCCGAAGTCGTAGGCGTGGGGTTCGAGGAGGAGGGAGCGGCGGCGTGGGGGATGGAGATGGAGAAGGATGGTTTTTTTCGCGAAGAAGGAGGGTGGACGGAGGAGAAGCGACATGATTGTTGGGAAGGGGCGGGTCGGGGGAATAGAGAGAAGAGAGAGGCCGCGGCAGTCATTTCTTGCCTGCTTCCTTTGTTGCTTCGTCGTCAAAAAATGTGGGCTAGGATATAAGAAGATGGGCTGCGGCGGCACCACCACAGGCCGGCGACGATGCTGCTGGAATTTGGACGCTTCACGCAGTCGCTTGCGTCATGCTCGTCTCGTTCGGCCGCGGGCGGCGAGGGTTCGCTGGTTCTTCACAGCAGCAGCAGCAGCAGCAGCAGCGGCAGAGGATCACCAGCTGTGGCGGAGGAGTGGCACACGTCCTCAGCAAACACTTGTGGCAGCCGTGTGGCGTGTGGCAGAAACGAGAGCCGCGCGTCCGTCACACCCATCCATGGTCGCCGTTTAGAAAAGAAAATACAAATGTGAATGGAGAGTTCCATGCATATTTAAAATATAAATTGATGTTTAATATTTATGTTATATTATAAATATTGATGTTATCTTAGTATTTGTGAGATGTTAATATAATTTTTAAAAATGTTCAAAATGTCTTATAAATTTATTTTAAATAATAAAATTATAATTATATAATAAAAAAAATTTAATCCTCATGTTTTTCAACTATTCTATCAGCATAATTAATTTGCAAGATCAAATGACACTATTTTATGACTTGATTAATTTGTATGATCAAAATAATCACCAATTTATGAGAAATTTATGACATGATTTAGTGAGAAATCATTTATGCCTTCAAATTTTTTTTCAATATTTTTTAATATTTATTTAGATAATTATATATATATATATATATTATATTTATTAGATCATACGAAATCTTTTTTAAGATTACATTTATCTATTTTTTTTTACTTATTTAATTTAAATAAAAATATATTTATTTTAATAATATTAGAATATTAAATTCATCATATAATATTCAATAGACTTTTTAAGGATATTACTGTTAGAGTTGTTTTTTTTTCTATTCACAACCCTTTTATTATTCATAATTCTCTTAAAAATAAATAAAATAATAATTTAATATTTATAATTCTCTCTAATTCTATTTTTACCCTATTTGCACTCTACTATTGCCAGCTCTCCCTACCATCTACATAGAAGTGATGTTTTTTGGGTTATTATAGAATATACATAATCTTAAAAAAATAAATTATTACAATAACTATATAAAAAAATCTCTTATCTCCTTCTCATTAATTTTCAATTTATCCCATTTCATCATTTTTTTTTCATTTTATGCTTAAGAGGAGGAGGAAAAGAAGAAGATAGAAAAAAAAAAAGTAGGTCGTAGATAAAGAGTGAAAATTTTTATTAAAATTAAATTATAAATCAAGAACATATATATTTATTTACAAAATGATAATTTATGAAATTTTAAAGTCCTCAACATATAAATAACAAAAAGGAGTTTACAAATAGCTACTCCCTTTAAAAATATAATTTTATTAAATAATATTTACCTCAATGTATATTTAAAATATATTTTTTATCTATTATTTATCAAGCACTCAAAATATTCTATAATTACATATTCACTCCAATCTTTTTCTCTGTATGTATATTAAAAATATAAATATATTTTCAAATGTAACCAAAGTTATTTTTTTTAACCACATGCCGAGTTCTATTGATTGAGAGTATATATATATATATATATATATATATATATATAGAGAGAGAGAGAGAGAGAGAGAGAGAGAGAGAGAGAGAGAGTTTATTTTGACATTAAAATTAAAATGTATTGGAAACATACATATTTTTTGTAAGATTTGCCGACATTATTACAAGAGCCAACACAGTTGTACCTATCATTCATATATATATATGACGACGATAACAACTGAGAGACAAGCAAACAATTCGCTTATTCGTCAAGAACTTTGGCAAAACTCCATAACTTGATCGGCGAAGGCCGCCAAGTGCTCCTTGACGACGCATCTCGTCCACAACCGCACGCCTTGCATCGGCGCAGGCGGCCTCAGAAATATGCACGTAGCAATGAAGTCATTGTCATCGTTCAATGGAGCTACGCCTACGGGATCTCCCCACCCGTAGTCCACCTCCGAGAAACCAATCCTGCTCCAGTCCGCTACCACGCACGTCCCGTATTCCACCGGCACTCGGTACGGATCCTCCTCTTCCTCCCCCGTCACCCACTCCAAGAACTTGGCGGCCAGCCGCTCCTTAGCGTCCCTTATCATGCTCACCACCTCCACGAGCGACGCGTTGACGATTCTCCCGCTGGTTGCTGCGACGCCCACCGGGAACACGCAGTTCCCGTAGTAGCCGCCTTCCTGGGGCAGAACTTGGTGCAGCAGGTGACGGATGTTGGCGGCGAAGCCGAGGCGGACGTGGTGGGCCGGCTCCAGGGTGGCAGCTCGCGTCCGGCACTGCCACAGCATTGCAGTCACCACGTCGAAGTTGGAACACTTGCGGCCAGTTTCTTGCATGCACCGGTTCTTGATCCGGTTGATGCTGTCCGCGGGGACATCCAGAGCGCAGGTCACGAAGGGGAAGGCGGTGAAGGATGGCAGAAGACCTTGTGGCGGTGACGGTGGTGGTGACGGGAGATTGGTGGGGCTGGGGATGAATTCTCTGCTCCAGATCGGCGCAACGGTGGGTGCGGGAAGACCCCTTGCGATCTCTGCGACGGCTTTCAAGAACTGGGCTGCCCCGAGACCGTCGAACACTGCGTGACTGAACCTGACGCCCACCACGAATCCGCCGCAGGCAAACTGAGTGACCTGAGCTCAGCTATGACGACTGAAGTAAGTCTTTGTGGAAGATTTTAGATTTCATTTGGAAACAAAAAACAAAAATAATTCAAACAAATAAAAAAAAAATTGTATTAATCTGAAGACCAAAATAATTGAGGAGAGAGAGAGAGTGAAAAAGAAGACTAAAAGGGATAATCGATATATATATATATATATATATATATATATATATATATATATATATATATATATATATATATATATATATATATATATATATATATATATATATATATATATAGTGTTGATATATAGTTTAACAAGTTTAATTTCTTTTAGATTGAATTGGTATGGACTCTAATGCATGCTAATCATGATAAGATTGACTAAAAATCGAATTCTAACAATAAATATAATTAAAATTAGTACTATTACAAAATAGTAATCATCTCTCGATGGATAACACAAGCAAACATGTTCTTAGTTCGTGGAGGAAGAAGCGTTACCTGTAGCAAGAGGATCAAGCTGTCCAAGTCCACTTGAGGCGGAGGTAACGGGAGGAGGTCATCCTTGGGCAGCAGGCGAGGGAGCTCGAGGTGGCGAACTTGTTCCAGAGTACAGTCAGCGGAAGCTTCGACGAACCACACGCCGTCTCCGGTGCAAGCCACGTCGAGCTCGCCCGGCTTGGACGACTCCACGATCCGGCCGGCCACGGGGTAGTAGACGACGAGGGCCTTGGACAGTGCGCCCTTCAGGAGCTTCGCGGGCTGGTCGCCGCGCTCGTAAAGCAGCAGCAGGTCTACCAAGACCCTGACGGCCGCCTTGCGATCGATGGAGGAGAGGGGAAGGTTGCGGCCGGAGGGCGTGGGCTGGGAGGGAGACACCAGCGCCGGAGGCGACTTGGTGACGGTGAAGCCCATTCTGAGAGTGCCTTTGACTGGCTGTGGAGTGGCGAGTGCTGGGAACAGCCATAGTGGGCTTTATCGTCGTCGTCGTCAACATCATCAGCCATGGTGATTATACGAGTAATGTGAACCCTAAAATAATCTTTTTGGCCGCAATCACCGATCACATCATTCGGAAAAACTACACCTTCAAAATACGAAAAACATGATGTTGAGATTACATTTTTGATCGTCCGTCTGAGACACATGAACGATTGCAGTCGATCTTATCTCTTCCTGGTTTGAAACAGACTGCGTAATCAATCCTGGGCGAGAAGAGGCGGATCTTCTGCAACTGAGTGTAATAAAGTTGGTGTAGAAAACAGAGGGATGTCGTCGATTTAATTGGACTACCTCGCGATTCTTCATCCATCCTCTTAACATATCATCAACAAGGGAAGAACAATCTAAGATTACTTTGTTTTCTAACATATATGATTGGCGATCATGGAGATTAGTGCATGTCTTTCACATGATCGTGTTCGCACCTTATCATGTATATATTATTTAAGGTTTTTTTTTTTGTCTGCGGACAGGTACGAAGTCACTCTCGTCTTCTTGCTTTGGTGTTGATGGGTGGTATATATATATATATATATATATATATATATATATATATATATATATATATATATATATATATATATATATATATATATTAAACATGCAGTTGGATCAGTTCAACCAGTTAGATCCGTGATCCAAAACATGATCGGATTGACATATGATCCGATATCGATAATTATATCTGGCAAAAACCATCAGTAGATTTGCTGCGTTAGAGACGTTTACCCAACTTAGCATGATCTGCGATGGGTGGATTCTGACAAGATCCCAATGGGGGTGATGGGATAAGATGAACAACCAGCTTAGCACACGGCACTGCGGTACTGTCCCACTTAGAGCCACCCACCCTCGCTCTCGTTCGACTCTGCAAACAAAACCACATGCTTTGGCCCCCAGCGGCTGTGAACATGTGGTCGACATGGATGGACTTTTGCTGCCACTGCCAATCCTTCAGCATTGATTGAACCATGAAACCATGTTTTCATAGTCAATGAATCATCACCAACGACGATGACAACACCCACCACCATGTCTTTAGCTCTTTCGGTGCTTTTCCCCCCACATACAGTACAAAATGAAGAGGAAAAAGGAAAATGTAGAGAAGATCTTAGGCCAAATATCTTGCTGGATTTTGATGACCGTGTTCAGGTCAGCCACAGCTCTGCAAACTTGACCTTAGACACGCTTTTCAGGACTTCGAAGGGAGTGATGTCTCCCACCACCACCACCTTCTTGTTCGCCAAGTCCACTTGGAAGGAGGTCACTCCTGCGGATAGAATTGTGCAGTTGGCGTCAAAGATGGTTGAGACTAGAAGAAGAATGGGAAAGAAGCTACCTACCTTCCATCTTTGATATGTGCTTCTCAACCTTTCTCGCGCAACCATTGCAGTGCATCGACACCCTCAGCACTACGGTCTGCAAATTAACAGAGACGAGTTCCGAAATCTGATATCTCTATCACGTACGCGACTAAATGCGAGAAGAATTCCTACCTTGGGCTCCAGATGAAAAGCCAGCGTCGTCTTCCCCCCGTCAAGAACGTCTTTGATCTTCAAAACCTGCTCCACATGGCTTTTGATCAGTGACTTCTCCTCAAAGCCATCCTCCTCTTCCTCCTCCCAAGTGTTCATGCAAACACAAGAACCCGGGGAGACCGCGAGCGACAAACAATCCAGCACCCTCACAAGAGCTGATCTCCCCATCCGGCCTCGTCACGTACGGTCGCTGCAAAGCTACCAGCGATCGACTCTGTAAGAGCCAGCTGAAGCTTTCAAGAAACAGCCTCCCTTGTTTCATTTGCTTCCAAGATACCCTCCATTGAGAGTGATAGTGAGAGAGAGAGAGAGAGAGAGAGTTGGGGGGGGGAGGGAGAGCTCGACTTATAAGCATTTACCTCAACTTCAATAACAATCATTGAATCGAAGTGGGTTCCCATCACTCCTGGTATCCTAATTTTGCTGAATTAGATACAGTAGAAATATCTCTATCAACTCTTTTCATTCGGTGCATCAATTGGGACAGCTCACATGATCTAATGGTGACTTGAGAAACATAGACAAGCTTAATGTGGGGAATCTCTTGCCGGGGGGGAGGCATGTGGAGGTTGGCCAAAGGAAACAAATGGTTACAGGTGGGTTTGGGTAAGAATGCTGTGAGCGGGGAATGGAGGCCACATTGAAGTCATGCCGCAGATAACAATGGTGGAATATGCTGGAACAGGTATTGCATGTGTTCATCTACTTTTAGTCGTAGCTTTGTGCTTGCATCATAATGCCATCCTAACCATGTCACACACCCAGTCTCTGGTCACCTTATTTAATAGATCTCTGCTTTTGGTTTGTTCTGCCGGCCACCACAACGTGGATGCTGAAGGCTTTGGTAATGGTGGTGGTGTTGAAGAAGAAGAAGATGATGATGATGAGAAGCAATGGATTTCAGGAATGTGACAGGTTTGTATTGGTTGAACTAAAAAGGAAATGACTTGTCCATTCATATAGGCCATGGATTGCAAAGCTGTCAAGAAGGAAATGAAGTTCCAAGATGCAGCACACTGTACCAGTTTGGACACTAAAAGGAGACAAGGCACAGGGAAGAAAATAAAAGTTCCTTAATGGAGGAACCATCATGGAGAAAGAAGGAGGTCACAGACATGTTGCTATGATGCTTCAATGAGCTACTAATCAACATAATGGAAACAAAAAATCATGCTCAGCCTCAGCCATATGAAATCTCAAAAGTTGCATCTAAAGCACATTGGGGAGATGAATTTTCTTTAAAGAAAGATCCTTCTTTCAATTAAGGAACAGCTGCAATATTACAAAACTCAGTAGTACGATCTCAATTGTGTGAAACCCCACCAACTCTTGCAATGTTAGCAAGCTCTCAAGACATCTTACAAAGATTTCTCTGTTGCTATGAACAAGACATCGTGGCTTTGTTTGCAATCAGATGTTGCGTGGACTTTCCTGTTTGGCTCTCTTGAAGCCATTGCTCCACATTCGCTTCCTCTTTCTAATTCAAAGGCAGCAAGGTAAAAGGATGCAGCTATAAACCTACAAGAACAGGAAAACAATAAATCAGAAGCATGGAACAAGCCACACCGGAATTCGCTTATGTACTATCAATGTGATCTATAAAAATTACAAACTTTCTGTAAAAGTAAAAGACGGATGGTTAGTATCCTAATAAATTTTCGAGGTTATCATCTTTTTCTTTAAGCAACTAAGAAACATAGTAGGACTCTCCTTGTTTTGGAATAAAATTATGTAGGATCATAGTCTACTCTTGGTTACCTTCATCGGTCAATAGTTCTTCAATTTTCAAAGACAAATATATCATAATATGACTATCTAAAGCATGATCAAACAATAGGAATTAGGTAAATGAACAGAAATATAATTGTACTGGACAAGTACTATGAACAAGTTCAAGACATTTAGTGCAGCCCAAGCACTTACCAAGATCAACTTAGGTTTTGTATGTCCACTTAAATTCCTATAATTTAGAAGAAAATATACATTTTTTTTCACTAGAAAACAAAATTGGGAAGATTTTAACATTGGAATAATGCAGATCCAAAACTATCCAATTTAAATGCGCAACCATTTTCTAGATGATAAGTCCATATCCAACATCATAAAAGCTTTCCAACAATACTATGCAGTTTAAGATGCTACTGAAGTAACTCTTTTAAGTGCTGCTGCCGACAACATAAAATATGATAAACTTAATAACATAACCTAGATGTGAGCTTGATGATTCTTTTCACAAAACCTAACTAATGGACGAATAAGAAGCAAAAATAATAACAAACAATAATGGAGCTTCAATGTACCACCATACAATAAGACAAGATGATATTAACAAAAAAAATCCAATTCTGTAAAGCCAATCAGGAACAGAAAATTTACTACATGGTTGATGCTTACTCTACCCACTTAAGTTTTCAGCAGAACCATCATCATTACCATCGACATCCTCCTCCTCCCTATCATTTGTATCTTTATCATGATCTTCCTGCCATTGTTCCCAGCTTAATTTTGCAATATCCAGTTGTGCCTTTTCCAGAATCTACCTTCTCAGCAGCTATACATTCCTTTTGGAACTCCTTCCTCATCCTTTCCAGCTCTGCCATCTGCTGCCTCTTGTGATTCTGCATCTTCTCATAGATCTCATCAAACTTCTGAATTGACTCACATAGTATCTTAAAAGAAGAATCCAAACTCCCTGAGACATTCTCTATCTTCTGTGGGAGCCCATCAGAGTCATCCTCCTCATCACCATCATCCCCAGTTCTGCTATCTTCTGGACTGTCCCTTATCTCATTATTTCCATTACAACAATTCTGATAGAAGCTGGAGCTAGCAACGGCATACTTCCCCAAGTCAACGCTAAAGTTACTTGTTTGTTTTTGCATAAAGATCATGACTTCCAAAAAGAAGATAACAGCCCCTTTTTAGGGGTTTATTTGCGCTGCTAAAATAATGAAGGAAAGAAGAGGAGCACACAAAATCCCATCCTTGGGACAGATGAGAAGTTTAATGTTTTCTTTTCAACATGGGTTCTGCTGTGCTTCAGAAACCACTTACATCGTCAATCGAAAATATTGTGTCAATCAGTGGATATATCAACTTATTGTCCAAGATAAATCATGGCATGTTCACCACAAAAGAAAATATCATCCCAACCACTGAAATCATAAACATAATACCATCCTATTTGAATCCAAATACTGCCACTATCGCCTGTTCACTATCTGAATCCGGGTATATAGACAAGTGTCACGAATAATCCAAATACTGCCTTCTAAAATATCAGATCTTAGTATTCCTACTGCAGTTTCACTTGCAGAGTTGTAAGTAATAGCACTTAAAACAGCCTTTATGAGTGAATCATAGTAGGGATTTTGTCATCATTTACTGTAACATATTCAAGTTTTTCATCAAGAATGCGATCTACAATTAAGACCAAATGTACTATTCAAATCTTTTGAGGAAATGTGGCCTACTCTAAATTAACCTTCATAAAACTACAATATCAATCTGGAAAATAATCTATCACCTCTCCTCATGCTAAATCTTTTCTATTTCCCGTACAAATTCAGGTACTCACCGAGAAAACTATCACTCTTTATTTATGTCTTAAAGAAACTAAATTGGGCAGAAACTAAGTGCCTATCAATGCGAACAAAAGTGAAGCAAAGCCGAACAAGGTTCGAGCTTTTCTCAATTTCCTTCCCTGGTAAGACGCGGACCGTCTCAATGAGCTTCTCCGAGTCAGCGAACTAGGACCGCACCTTGACAGCCTGAAGAGGAAGAAAGGCAGGCTAAATGGTCGACAAGCTTCCGGGTGATGAGCCACTCGGTCACTCCTGCCCGCTCGCCTGCTCGAACACGATGTTGGGGACCCTCCGGCCTTCCTCTTATTGGCCGCATCGTTCTTTCCAGCCGCAGCGCGAGGATCCGCAATGGCCGTCTCCACGTGCTTCGAGTCGTGGTACGAAATCCTCCAGGTACTCGAGATGGTCCAGCGCCTCCTCCTATGGGGTAATCGCCGCCACTGCCGAATGCGAGAAGGAGCGATGGTGGAGGAGGCTGAGCCTTAGGGTTTCGTGCAAGCGGCGGAGAAACAACTTGCCCGCCTTGGGATTATGGAGATCGGTAGAGCCGATACGGAAGGCGGCGAGGAAAGCGTTGGCTTTTGGAGGGAGGGAATGGAACCGCGAGCTTTTCCTATTGAAGTTGTTTCTTGGCCGTTTGATCTCCATCATGGTGGTGAGATCAAACCATCAAGATGTTGCGCTTCTTCGAAGGTAAAATTGGAGGGTCCCAACCAGACGGTGGAGAGGGTAATCTATATAAGACGAGGGCAGCCCAATCCAGACGACCGTGGAACAGCAGGAAATCGCAGACGCCGAAGACGCGTCTCTACGATCCGTCGATTGTTTTGGTTCTTGTTCTTAATCGACAGGCACAATCTCTCTATCGATTCTTTTGTTCTTGTGGTTCTTGTTCTTTGCTTCTCCTTGGCGTTCGGGTTTGGATTTGGATTTGCATCGGAGAAACAGGTCGGGGTATCGTGAAGGATTGGGTTTCGTTTCCCTCTCTGGTCGATATCTGTCTTGCCCCTTGGTTCTATTGATGGCGAGGAAGCGGAAATCGGAGGCGATGGGCCTCGATGAGGCGGATCGAACGCTGTACTCCACCTTCTGCGCTGCCGCCAATTCGCTGTCGCAGGTTTACACACAGGCCATGAACCAGCAGAAGATCTCCTTCCAGGCCGGCGAGCGCCATGCGCTGGTTAGCTCCTCTCTCTCCCAATTCAGCATCTGTTAATCTGTCCCCACTTCACCGTATCTCTTTTTCCCATCCTTCATGGGTTCCTTCTAGTAGATCGTCGTTTTGTGAGCTTTAGGTTCTCAGATAGAATCGCCGTCTACGTTAGAAAGGTTTTCTTTGATGGAATTTGGCTACTCTTTTTTACCTTTCTATCGATGATACAGCGATGTTTCTACTCTATTAAATCCCTTTCTGGTGGTCAAATTCCCGCTGTTGTGTTTCCATTGGGTGGTTTGCTCAAATTTTCCTTTAGGCTTGTTCATATTAATTGTTTGCATTTGAAGAATACTCTTTGTGAACTCTTCAGTGGTTCGATTGAAGGGGATCTTTCATGTTGGTTGACTTCAAATCTTTTATTTGGAACACTTGGGAGGATCTGTCTCTGAAAATTAATATTTTGTTCTTGCTTGCAATTTGGAAAAGAAGGCAGCAGTTTATGCCTCCTAAGATTTGCAAATTTAATGTTGCTGATGAATTCATCCATGAAGGATTAGTTGACATGACTTTATATGATTAAGGCTTTAAATGAGGAAAATAATCTATTAGTGATATGAGAAGGAAGGAGACCTATGGCCAATATTTGAAGTTTTCATCAGAGTTCGCCCAATTTCAGCTACTGGCAAACTTGAAACACTTAAATCCTATACGGTTAGCTTCCTCGTTCATACTGGGTGATGCGGTTTATCCTCACACATAGGATGTAATTCTTGTCAGAAACTTATCAAAGGAGAATATGACTGACACTTGGCATTTGAATTCCTTAATAGATTAGTTGCTAAAATGGTAGATTCTCATAGATGTGGGTCGTAGATGTATTTTAATGTTTCGGAAAACAATTCTTCTATTGGCGAACAAACAGTTCAATGAGAGAAAAAGATCAACCATTAATGTCTTCTGCAGATTGTCTTCAATTTGACTATTGTCTTTACTAGTAAGGTGATCATCTTTTCCCTTTTTGGCAAGTAGAAAGAAGCATTTATTGCAATGGACTTTTTTCTCTTTGAAAGTTGATTGCTCGATTATTGCATACTGTGTGTGAATAATGAGATGGTGCTGCAAGCATCAAATAAACGAAATAATTAGATTTACATATGATGAATCTAGCTATCCCTATAATACTCTGCATTTACTTTGCTTTGTTGACTTAACTTTTCACAGACCTGGCTAAGCAAGGAATTATCTTGTATTCTATCTACATTTTAATTACCAGCCCAATCAAGGACTAGTTCTTAACATGTAGGTCAGTACCAATCAGTATTTATATTTTATATTTTATATTTTATATTTACTTTTTTGTGATACCAGACTGCGTGGGTTGGCATAATACTCTGGTTAATCATGGACTAGTTGTTAACACGTAGGTCAGTACCAATCAGTATTTATATTTTATATTTTATATTTACTTTTTGGTGATACCAGACTGTGTGGGTTGGCATAATACTCTGGTTATTGTTATGGTACCTATTTGATGTGTCATGATCTGACCTAGTAGGATAACTGACACATAAATTGATCAACCAATACCACCGGTTCAAAAATGCTTAAATCCAACTTACTGCCAGTTTGCTCATATAGCCTTATAAACAAATTCAATTTTCCTTGTACATCTGATGTGAGACTAAATGAAAATATAAACTGACTAAGACTAACTTATAATTCAAGAATATTTTACTAGGTTATTGGTTGATCAGCATACTCAACTGTGTCTCTTAATTAGATAAGTATATGGGAATTCTTTTGAGAAAGTTTGAATATGTAATAAGATTCCTCTATTAAACAAATAGTGCCAATTAAGGAAGTTATTAGGCACTTAATAAGTGCATGCATCTACCACAAATGGGTTACCACTTACCATTATCTTTTATTTCTTCTTTATCCTTGTCTTGATGTGTTTTTGCTATTCCCTCTTGTTTTCCACATTTGTGCTTATAATAATCTATGGTGATTCTCTGCTGTTGGTAAAAATTTAGTTATAATATTTATATATCCAGTTTCTAGGCAATGGCCTGTCAGTAGATGGTTGCTCTGCTAGCAAATCAGAGTCATGATTGAATGTTTCTCAATGACTGATATTTTCTTCTATAGTTAAAGATTTTTGCAATTGGTGCTTTTCAAAATATGATATTTCTTAGTTACGATGCTCTCCTTCATTATATGTTTGTGCAGGAGAAACTTTATCAATGGATTGTGAGAAACCACGAGGAAGGGTCAAGGGTTACCATAGCTGATATAGTTACACATATTCAGGTTTTACTAAGTTGGTTGTTCGTTTGCTTTTTTGTCATGTTCTAGAGTTTCAATTTTTCATGTTTTTGTTGTCTATTTAGTCTTATGTACTTTTATCACTAACAATTGTGATATTCTAGGCTAGACTCTCATCGAGTGTGGGCTGTAGTATATTAATTGCCACCCATTCCAAAGAGGAACATCTGAGTACTCCATTTAAGGTTTGGCCCGTGATTTTTTGGGCTTGGATTTGTCAAAATATACTGTTAAAGCAACCACTGAGTGTGTGTGTGGACCACATTAAGAACTACTCGACATCTTGGTGAATCAGCGGTCGTGGCGATGTGAACCATGCGTAGTGGCAACAGCATGATGAGTGATATTGCCTCTGAAATCTTATGCCATATGTGGATATCCTGGTAATCCATATGGGTTTTTTGTATGATATGTGTAGACAGAAAGGTATATAAGTGGGGGATAATATTATTCTACATAGAGAGTTTCACACTAGATGCAATCTGTGACTTAGTATATGAATCGCTAGACCCTACTTATCCTCATGTAGCACCTTCTTAGTGTTTCTTTTGGGGAGATTGATCCATGTGACTATGAGTTGAGACAGTGACAACATTTAATATGATTGTTCTGTTTCCTTCTTGTTTTTAGTTTATCTGATAATCTATAGTAATGCTGAACTTAAATAATTAGTTGTAGACTAACTCTTTCCTAGTAATTGGATTTGGACATGCATCATTATTCTCATGTAGCACGATGTGATAAGCTCTCTCAATTCATTTCTATATGCTAGATGGAAATGCATCATTTTGTTATTTGAAACTGTCTATATCAATTTTGTCTGGCCATAGCTGACTTGGCTTTTTGCAGAGAAAATTAGAGTTTTATCTTTTAATGGCTATCTAAATGAGCTTATGCCTGTGACTTTATACTAGAAAATGTTGTGTTGCATACAAATATTTGGCTGTTTATGCTTTTCACTGTCATGTATAGTAATAGCCATCTATTGTGATTGCCAAAGATGCACCTGTGCCTTATTAGTAATAACATGATAATTTTGTAAGGTGTTCTGCAAGGTATCAATTATTGTCGTTCTGGCTCCCTCTGATTGCTGTTGTTGATTGGAAAAGAAATGATTAACTCTTACAGAGTTCCATGATTTGTTCAATATTAAACAATACAAAAATGGTTCAGAATGCTATAAATTGGAACATTGGTCAGCAACATTTTGGTGGGTGCGGAAGATTGAATTAATATGCTACCGAAGGTTTCATATTGGTGATAAGTATCAGGTTTAACCCAAGTCATCGTAGGTGGACCTTCATCGACCCTTAATTAACTATGTAAATTTCTTTGAAATCCCCGTTAGCTAACCATGATAAATGTGAAACTTCCAACATTTGCAAGGACAGATGAGAGACACAGTGTCAAGGTGTTCAAACAACAACCCCAGTCATTTTCTTGGTGTTAAATAAAGTCCTGCTTAGAATGTTTTCCCTAATGAAATATGTGAAAATTGGATGAAGGTATGGTGCTGATTTTTACTGCCCTATTTTGCATGTGTAATTAATTCAACATGTTCGTTTGTTAGGATCTATTTTTGTCGAAGAAGTACGAGGTCAGATTTGGCTTTTTATGATTGAAGTGTTCTTTATACCTACATTACTAATCGACGTAGGTTTCGGGGAGTCCACTCATTTGGTGCATCTAGCAATAACTTTTTTCTTTTTGGTCTTTGATTGTATTTTGTTGTAAGCAGTACCCTCTTTCTCTTTTATTTCATGATCTACGGAAAGTCTATATTTTTAGCAGTAGTGTGTGTACATCATGTCTAGCAATATAAATATGAACAATATATCATTTCTAGAATTTGTTTACCGGATACTTCTTTTCACAGAATGAGATGGATTATGCCGGAGAAGGTTCATTAGTCTCCCCAAGGTCACCATTCCAACATCAGCACCACCAAACAACAATTCACTTAACAAACGCAGGCATCCAACCTGCATCTGGTTTGTTCGGACAGCCAACAGTCGGACTTGCCTCTCGAAGCGGTCACTCTGATCAAGCAAAGAACTCGGTTTTCTCAAATGCTCTTTCCAGCCCAGTGTGCAGAAGCCTTCAGCCATATCACCTTGCTCAGGGGAGTGGACTTTATGCAAATGCTGTCATACCAACTGGAACTGCAGGAGCAAGGAACCATGATCCAAATCAAAACCGGGATACTAATTCTCTCAGTTCCAATGATTCATCTATGGATATTCACACAGATAGCCCGCCTCATGAAGCATATTGACAAATCTCTCTGCTTTACATTTGTATATAGTTCAAGAACCTTAACTAATGAAGCCTCAAATCTCAGCTCTGCCACTTAAAGAGTTAGGTGGATATCAGAAAGGCTAGAAGAAAAGGTTTGAACCAAAACTTTCTTATCCACTCATGCTAAGTGATGCATGTGGTAACTCATGCAAGCCATAATTAGTGTGTGCTTTAATTTTCTTGTCAGTGTTGAATGTCTCATCTAAGTGCTCTTACTGCATTATGGACAAATATTTATAGTCTATGTGGTATAACCTTTTGTATCCGGTAATAGCTTTGTACATGTATATTTGAATAATATAAATGTATAATAATACATAGGCTTAAGTCTCACATTGGAAACCAATGAATATTTGAATAAATTTATGAGGGTTACACAGGAGACTAATTACATATTACCTCCTATAGTTAGTTACTTTTAGTATTTTTATTTTTATATTTTAAAAAATTATATTGGTATTCTTATAGGTACAAAGGTGAAATATTTAGGTCTCTTTACTTTAACCACGTCAGTTTTATTAAAAAAATATAAAAATAAAGAGTAAGAAAGATAATTTTAATGTTCGGTGGTGGATGACATTGGTGGTGGTCAACGATAAGGTTTGCTCTCATCGTGACCTCAGTCACCTCCATGAGGAGCGCATCATCAATCTTATTGTTGCTCGTCTCATGTCGTTCTGCATCTGCGTCGATGCTAACGCGATTGTCGAGCAGCAACTGCATTAGCAATGACGTAGATAGTAGTGGTCATCACAACGTCTATGGGGAAGATGGTGGTTGCCTCGTTGTTGACCTATTGAGTGAATCTTAGCCTCGGTTCGAAGCTGGGGTCGTTGGAGCTCCTATTGCTTCCTTCGCTACTGTGTCAATTCCGACATCACCTATTGTCGAGTGGCTCTTTTGTCGCTCAACAATTGCGTTAACAACGACGTAGATGCAGAGCAGTGAAAGGGTTGCTCGGCAAGAGGTGGTGTCAAAATTGATGCAATAGCAGGGGGGAGCAATAAGAGCTCCGGTGACTTCTACTTCCAATTGAGGCTAAGATTTGCCCAATGGGTTAGCAACAAGGTGGCCGCCATCTTTGTTGTAGACGTCGCAGTGGCTACCACCATTTGCGTCAACACAAATATCAAGCGACATGGGGTGAGCAATAATAAGATCGACGATGCGCTCCTCTTGGAAGCGGGTGATGGCGTGATAAAAGTGAATCTTATCATTGTCAGAGGCAACTAAATAACTATGTCAAAGTTGATGCTAACGGCATCGTCATCTGCTACCACCAACGGCATCGTCATCTGCTACCATCTTTGTTGTAGACGTCGCAATGGCTACCACCATTTGCGTCAACACAAATATAAAGCGACGTGGTGACACGGACTTAGCTGGTTTTGCCTAAGTCGTGCGGCACCCTTGCGTGTCCGTCCGCAAAGGTCAGCCTCCCCGAAGCCTCCCATTGTCCCTTAGGACCATCAAAAGAGAGAACGGGTTAGAGAGAACGCCTCAAACGGGATCCACAAGCAAACATGTCCGAAAAACACTTCATAGACCATGCAAATTACAAAC
The DNA here is from genome assembly GCF_036884655.1 of Musa acuminata AAA Group. Lineage (NCBI taxonomy): Eukaryota > Viridiplantae > Streptophyta > Magnoliopsida > Zingiberales > Musaceae > Musa > Musa acuminata. Next base: position 3,370,652 of record NC_088338.1, on the reverse strand, counting down.
AGACTTTACAAGCTCTGAACAGTGGCACAACAAAGGGTAAGATGGTCCATTACAGACCGAAAAGCTCTCGCACGTGTCCACATGACACAACCTTTATTTACAAGCCTAAAGAGGCCACCACCCAACTAAAATGGGACTTATAAGCCTTCGGCCGCCCCTTTACATTCTCTACAGGGCATGAACATGCCAAAAGACACGGACACACATAAGCATTACATCCAACATCTTGTTGAGAAGTTTGTCCGTGACATTCTCCCCCACTTATCCCTTCGACGTCCTCGTCGAAGCCTTTGTGAACACTGCAACTCTTCACCTTTGCTGAGTCTTCAATCTTCCGCTCCAGCTGCAATGCGCCTCCTGGCTCCCAGCTGCTCTCCGCTGCTGTTTTTGAGTAGTCGAACTTTGATCCGCCATGCTGCTTCAACTCACCAATGACTCTGACTGTGGTGTGGGGTTGGCTGAGTTGTGTTGATCCTTGTTGATTCCTGCAGATCTCCCAGATGAAGGAAAAGACCATCTTTACTACGCCAGTCCCTCAAAATTCCCACATGCTGCTTGAACTGGGTGGATGCTTGTTGGAGCTTTAACGAGCATCGCCTCGCAAACTTCTGAAGTTTTGGGTCCTTCCTCCACAAAATCTGCTCATTGACTCTTCTTTCAGTTAGTTGCCACATCCAAGTAGGTTCGCATCACTTCCGCTTTCGATTGGCATTTCGTTGGGAAATGAGGCGGACAATCTACTCTCAGTAGCACTGATCACCGTTGGTGAGGATTTGACAACTGTTGTCCTTCATTATCTTCGAAGGGTCTTTGAACTTGTGCAGAGCTCCTCTACTGGATAGATAAGAGAATTGGGGTACTCGGTTTCGCCCATTCTCTTAAGAGTTGAGAAGGCAAAGGTTACTTGACTTCGCCCGCCTCCTCGAGGTTGTACTTCATGCATCGAGCTGGTTACTGGTCTTCGCCTGCTCTTTGCTCACACTTCTGAAGCACTTGAAGTGTTTGCACTCCTTGCATTGAGTTAGTTACTGTGATTCACCTTCTCAATGCCATCGAACTTCTGGAATGCGGGAAGTTTTCACCCCAACTTGGAGTAATTCTCTGATAGATGAGGTCGCCTCTGGGATTGTACCGTCTTCTCCATCAACCCTGCCGCCTACTCACTGAGTAGCAAAGGTATAGCACCGCGTACTGCTTGCTTCGTTCCTTGGTCGTGCACTCTTGCATGACCCGAAGTCCTTCACTTATGGCTATCTTGATGAGAAGCACACTGACACCGGTCTTACGAAGTTCCTCGGCCTCTGCCCTTCAGCCTTGTCCCGGTACTTGGAGATTGCCTCTGCATGCTCCACCTCCTCGGCCCCTTTCACGACCAAACGCTCTCCCTCCGTGAGAGCAAGGGATCAATGACTTTGACGGAAGTCCCGCCTCTGCGGTACCATGGCGCTGCCATGCCCATGGCCCTACTATCCGTCGCCTCGCATCTGAATCCCTTTTCTTCACGATCAGTAGAGATGTCTCCGTGGCACTCCTCTGAGTCCACCTCCATTCTAACTGATTGCTTGACTATGGGTAGCTAAGTCCCTCTGGACTCATCGTCGCTTCCTCGCCCCTTTCGACCCCCTGCTCCAACACCTCCGTGTTCTCCAAGCAGTCTGTTTGGTCGATGGAAAGACAGACTGCAACTCCCATGCATGGCCTCTGCCATCGCATTGTAGGGTTTGCACCGATTCTGTTCTCCATAGCTTCCTTGGTAGCAACGTTCGCTTACTCGGCCTTGTCCTCTGACTTGCCGGGCTCCCTTAAGCGAATATGAGCTCTGGAGCAGTCCAACTCTCCAGCTGCTTCGATCATACCTCTGCATGATCAAGTCCCTCCCATGGGACTCCCTGGTACTTGCATACGAACTTTTCCCTTGGTGGAACCCAGCCCCCATATGCTGATGACCAAGGTTTTCATCCGATGCAAAATTCGGTGCACGCCCGGAAGACCCGCCTCTGCGGTACCATGGCCTTCACTCCTTGAATCCATAGCCCTTCTTGCCGTCGTGTTGTTCACCAAAGCGGAGCTCCCAGTAGCTCCCGATCATACCTCCATATGATCTCATCCCTCACGGGACGCGTCGTGTGTATCGCATTGCCACGAACTGTTCCACCACGATCCGCTGCACCATGTCGCCTCCTGGTGACATCTCCATTGCATTCTGATCCTTGTGGAATAAACTCGAATTGTGAACCCTCCATGTGTGGCCTCTGCCAATACATCGCCAGGTCTCATCCACCTTCGATTTTGTTCGCTCCTTTGGCAATCGACCTTCATCCACCCACTCCCGGGTCACACCTAGATGAAGCACCGCTCTAGGACAGTCCGTCGCCTAGTAGCTCCTGAAGTCCCCCGACTTCACTGTAATTGGTGCACCATTGCCTGGATCCTGGGCCTCTGCCCCTACCAGCACAATCTCCGCTGCGCACCGCTTCCTTCATAGCAACTTGAATGGCAACACTGTGGCATATTCTTCAAGAGTACTCGCCCCTGCGTCCTCTTGCCCCGTGCTAAGGCCTTCTGAACCCAACTTCGCCTCCGCAAATTGAGTCGCCTTAGTTCCTCCCCCAAATGCTTCTCCGAGATAAGGTGCATGTGCCCCGAAGCTCCCTTCGTCTTTGGCACCATGCAAGATGAGTCCGCTCCGTCGGAATGAAGGACCCATGGAACAACATGATCCTGCTCTTGCCTCTGCAAGAGTTCATGTCCTTGACCTCTGTCTAAGGAAAGCACTGTGCCTCTGCTCCATGTTCCAACTTCTCTGCTGGCTCCCTTCATGCGGCTTGGGTACTTCGCCAAGTTACACCCAAGTTGCTCCGCTCCTCGTTTTCGCATTGAGTTGATGGTGGCCCTCGTGCCCACCATTCCACGGGTCAGCCCTCCCTTGAGTCCGATCTCATATCGACTCCAAGTGTGCCTTCAATTGTGTTGCTCCCCCACTTGATCTCGCAATGCATCCACCAATGCATTCTCTCGAGCGAGATCATGCGGCAACTCCTCGCTGCTTGCTCGGTCCATTGAGCTTCGTGGAGTTGTTGTTTGTGAGGTACTCCTCCTCAACATGTGAAGTCCGTCTCACATGATTCTCCCTCTGGAGTGCCGAGACTTATCCCTCCTGGATAACTATCCCGTTGGAGCAACATCTCTCTTCGTTTCGGAGACCACCATCCCCTTGGACTACTTCGATCTGCTAAACAAACTGTGCATTGTTCTGCCTCCTGCAAACGCACTTGCTAGATTGCGACTCCCCGTCAATACAGCCCCCACTGCACCCCTCAAGGTCTAGCAACATGCTGAACTCATTGCACACTTCAGCCGCCTACGGACGTATCCTTCACATGCCGAAGAGAAAGTTTCAATGCTCCATGGTGCCGAGTCTCGGCCGCCTTGGGATGGCCACGAACATTCCGTCGTCCGCATACAAGCCCATGCATGAGTACCAAAATCTTCGAGTTAGCAATTCCCCTCACCTCCGTGAGCTTTGCATAACTCTTTTGGTCGTTGAGCAACTCTTTCCACCTTGCATGGTCTCATTCTAGCCAAGCGCCTCGCTTGCCTAGAGCACCATCAAGTATAGTTGTCAACGTTGAGCCGTAGCTCAAACTCAGCCATCCCAACCTTTGTGCGCTCCAAATTCTTCCAAGCTTACCTGTTCTCGTGGTGCCTCTTGCGCGAAGGGTTGGCCATTCCTCTGAATGCCAATCTCGGATGCCCGCTCCTCTGAGCGACTCCTTTCCCTACATCTCCATGCCCGTTTTCCCTCAAACGGTCGCGCGTGTGCTGACTGCCCTCAACGCAGCCCCTCTAGGTCCCCCACGTTTGCATGTCAAGTGTTTCTATGAGTGCTTGTCCCGCTCTGATACCATATGACACGGACTTAGCTGGTTTTGCCTAAGTCGTGCAGCACCCTTGCGTGTCCGTCCGCAAAGGTCAGCCTCCCCGAAGCCTCCCATTGTCCCTTAGGACCATCAAAAGAGAGAACGGGTTAGAGAGAACGCCTCAAACGGGATCCACAAGCAAACATGTCCGAAAAACACTTCATAGACCATGCAAATTACAAACAGACTTTACAAGCTCTGAACAGTGGCACAACAAAGGGTAAGATGGTCCATTACAGACCGAAAAGCTCTCGCACGTGTCCACATGACACAACCTTTATTTACAAGCCTAAAGAGGCCACCACCCAACTAAAATGGGACTTATAAGCCTTCAGCCGCCCCTTTACATTCTCTACAGGGCATGAACATGCCAAAAGACACGGACACACATAAGCATTACATCCAACATCTTGTTGAGAAGTTTGTCCGTGACAGTGGGGCGAGCAACAATAAGATCGACGATGTGCTCCTCTTGGAGGCGGGTGATGGCGTGATAAAAGTGAATCTTATCATTGTCAGAGGCAACTAGATAACTTTGTCATTGAACGTTAAATTTTTTTTTTTTTACGTTTTGTTTTTGTGTTTTCGTTAGTAAAATTGATTTTATTAGGATAAATAGACATAGATATTTCATCTTCATAATCATGTCAATTTAACTTTTTAAAGTTTAAAGATGAAGACACTAAAGATAACTAAGTATTCTATAATTAGCCCATACGTCGAAGGATCTATTAAAATTCATTTACTATCCACCGTCATTATGCAAATAGCTATAAAATATTCCCCATATCAGCTGTCAGCTGCCGCTCAATCGAAACTTGTCGAAGGAAGAAAAACTCCAAAATAAAGACACACAAATGATTCGTGAGTGTAGATTTCAATAACATTTTAAGTTTTAGTGATTGACCATTCCTTTTGGATGCTACAACCCAAAGAATAGTCTTTTATCTCCAACAACACTCGCATGACCTTAAAAGTGTGAAGATAGATCAGATTCGCCCGAAGCTTCATAAAAAAAAGGACAGTGTTATTTGTCTTCTGTCAAAAGCTTTGGAAAGATGAGCAACTACGAAAAGCTTCATGGTGGTTGCAAAGCGTGTGTGGAAAAGGGTTGCTTTGATCCGCCGGAGGACTTCGGTTCATCTCGGTTAGTCGTGGCAAAGGAAGTGTTGGGGAGTCGTCACGGACGCTTCACGGTAGGCATCAAAGATCACACACCCTTTTACTTTTGTCTGTTGACTTCTTGTGAAAGATTTCTGGCCGATGAGCTGCTTATATTCCTACAGATCTTGACGTGGTAGACCTTTACTTTTCCTCCAACACATAGTGGATATCCACATCAGGCCATCTTGGACAAATCTTTTATGTAATAGAATGTTTCAGGTGATTATTGGCGTTGGGAGATGAAGATTTCTTGGACTAATCTTTCATGTAATAGCATCTTTTATTTTTTAAAAAAATTAAAAAATCAGAATAAACGATTCCAAATCGAAATCGCTTAAACTCGATTCAGTTCTAGTTTTAAATTTTATAAAATTAAAATCATCAATTCTTTAACCAACATTATGTGATGAAATTATAATATTATGTGATGAAATATGATATATGATGTGATGAAATATTATAAAATTATAATTTTATAATATAAAATTATATGATGTGATGAAATATTATAATTTTATAATATAATATTATAATATTATAATATTATATGAAATATTATAATAGAATCATCAATTCTTTAACCAATATTATAAAATTATAATATTATGTGATGAAATATGATGGTTATATATATATATGGCTTGGCGAAAATAGACAATATTTTTGTTAAGCCAAATTTTTACCTTTGCTAAGTCGGGTCTAGAAAGACATTGGCCTTTATACAGGATTCTATCGAGAAATCAAATTTCACATCGAGATCGACCTAAGACTTCCTTGAATAAGTTGGCGTTACATGAAGACCACATCGAAGCCACTTTCGTCGAAATCAAGCATTTCACATCGAGATCGACCTAAGACTTCCTTGAATAAGTTGGCGTTACATGAAGACCACATTGAAGCCACTTTCGTCGAGATCAAGCCGGGCTGACTCAATCGTCAACGACACATCTCCTCGACACATATGAATCAAATCATTTTTTTTAAATATAAAAATAATTTTTAGAATTAAGAGTTTGTTGCTTTATAAATATTATAGGTAAGGTAAGAATACATACTTTGCATATTCGTAGACTTTTTCTAGAGGGACTGAGTAGAAAAATAAATTATTTTCTATGAAGTTTACATTAGAGACGGTAAAGTTTGGACTAGAATTTGAATTAAAATTTTGCTTTTCTAATGAATGTCGACAAGAAATGCTAAACCACAAAAATCTTTTACTCAATATTTTAGTTTATGTTTTATTATTCTTTTGGTATCATACTCTTATACTTGTAGGTTTTTTCTTCTAAAAAGTCTGAATGAAAACTAAAAAATAATAATCCTTTGAGAGTTATGTGAAAAAAAATGTTGATTTGGACTTGTATTTGGATTAAATCTCTCTCTCTCTCTCTCTCTCTCTATAAATATAAATATATATATATATATATATGGATTAAATCTCTCTATCTCTCTCTATATATATATACAATATATACATATACACATACATATATACATATATATATTCGGTAGGCAAGAAATAAAATTGTGTTATTATTAATTTTATTGTTCTTTTTAGCGTGTGTATCTAAAAAAATCCATTTCGTCATTATGGATGTTGATTCATCCGAAAGGTGTTGAGCTCGTAATGGAGAGTGGCAAATGGCGAGGAATCGCACTACATATGAACTTGACCTCATATGGTTAGGAACTTACACTTTAATTAACTACTTTAAAAGCACCAATTCTGTCCGGGAGAGCGCCGGAAGCAACGCAGCCGTCGACACACCGCCCCAAAGCGAAGTGACCGAGAAGCGAGGAATGGATGAAGAGACGGGTGGCGACGAGCGTCGTCACCGTCAAGCAACCCAGCCATCACCATGCCCAAGAATCCATCACCAAAAAGAAGATAAAGTAGAGAGAGAGAGAGAGAGAATCCTTCTCCCTCACCCTCCATCAAAAGCAAAAGCAGAGCCACCAAAGTGATCCATCCATCCTCTCCTCCTCCCATCGGCCTGGCTCGACATGAGACCATGACGAGCCCGCCGGCCCACACCGTCAGCAAACTCGCCGTCGAGGTCATCGACGCCCGCGACCTCGTCCCCAAGGACGGCCATGGCACCTCCAGCCCGTTCGTCATCGTCGAATTCGACGGCCAGCGGAAGCGAACCCACACCGTCGCCCGCGACCTCAACCCGCAGTGGAACGAGCGCCTCGAGTTCGTCGTGGCTAACCCCGCTTCCATGGTCGCCCAGGAGCTCGATGTCGAGGTCTACAACGACAAGAGGATGGGCAGCCCCAGCGGCGCTCGTAAGAACCACTTCCTCGGCCGTGTTCGTATCTGCGGCTCCCAGTTCGCTCGCCGCGGCGAGGAGGCGCTGATCTACTTCCCCCTCGAAAGGCGGAGCCTCCTCAGCTGGATCCGCGGTGAGATCGGCCTCAAGGTGTACTATTACGACGAACCGCTCTCGGACGAGACGAAACCCGTCGGATCGGATCCCAACCAGGCCCCTGCTCCCCCTCCGAGTACCGAGGAGCCCAAGGATGTGCCTCCGGATGTCCCGGCGCCCACGGAGGCCGCCATCGACACGCAGTCCCCGCCACTGGTGTCCGTCGTCGTGGTGGAGAAAACGCCGGTCCAGACTGCGCACGTGAATGCCAACGTGGTATCACCGCCATCGCCTGACCCGACAACGGTGGAGGCGTACCCGCCAGAGGTGCGGAAGATGCAGACGCCGGCCTGCACGGAGAGGGACCGGGTGTTTTCCAAGAGATTCATCGGCGGCGCCTGCGGCCCGAGGGTTATCTCGGGCCGGTTCGTCGACTGCAACGAGCTCGTCGACCGGCCCCCGCTGGCGACGTACGACCTGGTGGAGCCGATGCAATACCTCTTTGTCCGTGTCGTGAAGGCTCGGGGCCTCCGCCCGTGCGAGAGCCCGCACGTGAAGATCCAGGCGGGGCCGCACACCCGCCGTTCCTTGCCGGGGCGGGACGGCGGCGCCGGCAGCCCGGAGTGGAACCAGGTGTTCGCGCTGAACCAGTGCAAGCCGGACTCGAGGCTGGAGATCTCGGTGCGGGGAGGCGGGCCCGACGAAGCTTTTCTGGGCGGCGTGTGCTTCGACCTGACGGACGTGCCGGTCCGCGACCAGCCGGACGGCCCCCTGGCCCCCCAGTGGTACCGGCTCGAGGGCGGCAGGGACGATGCGCCGATGACAGGGGATATCATGGTGGCAGTCTGGATTGGGACCCAGGCGGACGAGTCGTTTCCGGAGGCCTGGAACTCGGACGCCACGTACGTGAGCTACACCTACACCCGGTCCAAAGTCTACCAGTCGCCCAAGATGTGGTACCTGCGGGCCACCGTCATCGAAGCGCAGGACCTGCGCCTCGCGGCAGCGACGCGGCCGTACGACGTCCGCGTCAAGATCCTACTGGGGATCCAGGCCCTGTGTACCCGGCGGCCCACCGCGGTCAGCAGCAGTGCGTCGTCCATCTCGTGGATGGAGGACCTCATGTTCGTGGCGTCCGAGCCGTTCAGTAACCACGAGATGATCGTGCAGGTGGAGGACCGGTCCACCAAGGAGCCGGTGGTGCTGGGGCACGCAGTGGTGCCGGTGGCGTTGGCGGAGCAGCGGTTGGACGAGCGGCAGGCGGTGGCGTCTCGGTGGTTCAGCCTGGAGGAGGCGGCGGCGTTCGCGGGGTGCCGCTGCGGAGGGGGGCCTGGCGGCGGCTACTACGGCCGGTTGAACCTCCGGTTGTGCCTGGAGGGCGGGTACCACGTGATGGACGAGGCGGCGCACGTGTGCAGCGACTTCCGGCCGACGGCGAAGCAGCTGTGGAAGCCGGCGGTGGGAGTGCTGGAGCTGGGAATCCTGGGGGCCCGCGGCCTGCCGATCAAGGGCGGCGAAGAGGCGGCCAAGAGCTCCACCAACGCCTACTGCGTCGCCAAGTACGGCAAGAAGTGGGTGCGAACGCGGACCGTGGCCGACTGCTTCGACCCGCGTTGGAACGAGCAGTACACGTGGCAGGTGTACGACCCGTGCACGGTCCTTACCGTCGGAGTGTTCGACAACTGCCGCATGTTCGACGCGGCGGGCGACCGGCAGGACTACCGGATCGGCAAGGTTCGGATCCGGGTGTCGACCCTGGAAAGCAACCGCGTGTACACCACCTGGTACCCGATGCTGCAGCTGCAGCCGTCCGGCGTCATGAAGATGGGCGAGGTGCAGCTGGCCGTCCGCTTCGCGTGCTCGGCGCCGTTCCCGGACACCTGGGCTATGTACGCGCAGCCGATGCTCCCCCGGATGCACTACCTTCGGCCAATCGCTGTGTGGAAGCAGGAGGTGCTGCGGGCGTGGGCGATCAGGATGGTGGCCGAGTGGCTCGAGCGGTCGGAGCCGCCGCTGGGGCAGGAGGTGGTGCACTACATGCTCGACGTCGACACGCAGTCATGGAGCATCCGGCGGAGCAGGGCCAACTGGTTCAGGGTCCTGTGCGTCCTCGCCTGGGCCTTCGGGCTGGCGAGGTGGGTCGACGACATCCGGCGGTGGAGGAATCCCACCACTACGGTGCTGGTGCACGTGCTCTACCTGGTGCTGGTGTGGTACCCGGAGCTGGTCGTCCCCACCGCGTCGCTGTACATGTCCCTCATCGGGATATGGTACTGCCGGTTCCGGCCGCGGGTACCCGCGGGGATGGACATGGGGCTGTCGCAGGCGAACATGGTGGCGGCGGACGATCTGGACGAAGAGTTCGACCCAGTGCCGAGCGCCAAGCCGGCGGAGGTGGTAAGGGCGCGGTACGACCGGCTGCGGAAGATGGCGGCGCAGGCGCAGAGGCTGCTGGGGGACTTCGCGGCGCAGGGGGAGCGAGTGCAGGCGCTGGTGAGCTGGAGAGATCCCCGGGCGACGAGGCTCTTCATCGTGGCGTGCCTGGTGGTGGCGGTGGTGCTCTACGTGGTGCCCCACAAGATGGTGGCGGTGGGGCTCGGCTTCTACTTCCTCCGCCATCCCATGTTCCGAGATCCGATGCCACCGGCCAGCTTGAACTTTTTTCGGCGGCTTCCCAGTTTAACCGATCGTATGTTGTAGTTGTCTCAGCATCAGATCATGAGAGAAAGAAGCAACAGTCGACGAGGAATCCCTGTGACAGGAAGACGTGATATTTGTTGGGTTGACATAGTTTGATTCTCAGGAACAAAAGGCAAATAAGAGAGACGCTACTTGGCAGTTCTCAGGTGTTCCTTCAAGAATAAAAGAATTATTGTCTTTGGCATTAGAATCAACATGAATGTTTCAGCTAGAAAAATATACAATACAACCAAAGTTATTGCTTATGTACTAATCAGTTCTATCTACCTAAACCCATATGGCGTTGCTTGTGGACCAGTTCCAGCTGCCTTTCTCATGGCTTTGGACTGTGCAAGCATCTCGTCTCGTTCTGCTCAAAAGATTTCTTTCATGTGAGGATTGCAATCTAAAAACACCAAAACATTCTATATGAGCAAATAAACCACTCCAGTCTTACCATATCGTGAATCGATGATCTCGTCGGCTGTTCCATAGGCAATAGCTTCTTGAGCTTGGAAATATTTCGGAAGCTGGATGTCCTTTGCAATCTGCAACAATCGGTGTTGGCATCAAAGATCCTTTGCCTGGGAGATGACAGCAACATAAAGATAGCAAAGAGACATGGTAGAATCAGTATGCAGTACTGATGGAAAATTTGAGAGTATCAGACAAGAAACATTATTGTAGAATCAGTATATTATCTTCAGATACATGTTGATATTAAAGACATTGGAAATAAAGTATAAATAAATGAGACTTAAAAAGACAACACTTATAAGGGGATTAATTTATGTATCGGATCCGGGTAGAATCTAAACTGACTTAACCAATAAGGAATAATCTGCAAAATAAACTTTACGCACATAAAACTCATAGGTCGCATCACTATGCAAGTTCAGACAGTCAAATCGTGTTGATATGTAGTAAGTAGAAATCAAATAAGTTGATCATTGAACGCTATAGGCATCATAAAAAGTGCATCAGAAATAATAAGCACAATAAATTCCATGGTGAATGCGAAGATACATAAGGCAAGCATTTGCTAGAAGTGTATGACATAAGAAATATGAAAATATAAAGATTTCTCAACTAAGCTATAGTGAAACTGCATATGCCTTATAGCAGTAGCAACTGTTAATAATATGATTCATTTCAATGTTCCTTGAGATTAACTGATCCTTGGATATCTGAACTAGTTTACTTACAGCTACCTTGTCAGCAATTGCATAAGCCTCGGTTTCAGATCCAACACTTTCCATCTTCTCATTCTGGAAATCATGTAATCAAAATCAGCATATACACAAATTACTGATATTCTAAATCAATTGTTACAGAAAAATATATAATAAATGACATTTTCTTTCCCTGAGGTATGTACGCATGATAATTATTTGTTTTGAGCAGTACTTACTTGCATCCCAGATAAATAGTTCAGTGTCAGGTGGAACTATCTGTAAAAGAAAAGGGCATAATAGCACATATACATAAGACTGATATATGAAAAATATCCAGTCCATGAAATTTGCATGCTATATTGACCTAATAGAATATCTTACAGGCATGCCAAGATACACAATCCAAGCATCTAAGAGTATAGAAGGTAAATCTGGAGGAACAGTTCTTGGCCTTCCATATCCTCGAGCACATACACGATACATACTCACACCCTTTCATGCCTGTTAAACTGTGCATCCCTCCATTGTCAAGGTATTTCTTGCAGAAGAAATGATTTCCTGAAATCACACCCAAAAAGGCACAAAATTGAACCCCATTTTCCGTCTTCGAACAGAAAATGACTTTGAAAAAAAGGAAAATTGGTTCTCAGTTACCTCTCTAACTTTTCTGCATGCTGCCTGACAGGGTTATCTTCGGACACGAACATGTCCATTTGTGAAGCAGTAAGGTCATATATGTATTTAGGAACATTTTTAAAATCGTCCACCACTGTTAACCATTGAAGATAGAACTTGATTTAAAACACTGTCCAAATCTGTATCCATTTTTTCTAAACATGTATGATTTGTGGTGCCAAAACAATGTGCATGTGATTTACCACAAACATGCAACTGTGTTTCTATAGTTTGAGAGTAAATCTCAACTTTCATGGAGGTAATTAAAGTCTTCATTAGTTCTAGAAGTGAATACTCAATAAGTAAGAAGGTCATGTCAATCTCAAGCCAGAAAAAAAGATATCTATTACTACTTACATGTACTAAATTAATTTATTCAGAAAGATAGAAATTTGCATCTGAGACATTAAGATGTTAACAAATGTCATTATCTTTTTGCCTGAACCTTCACAAATAGTTTGGGCAATGGTAGAACATAGATGAAAAGCCTACAATGATTCAGTTCAATAAAAGAACAATTTATCAATTTTGGGGTATCATAAATTTGTTTATTCATCCAGTCTATAGCCTTTAATTATTGAGTAGGCAATGGTAAATCTTACAAACATGTGCAGCTAGTATCTACCCTTAAAGGCCCTTACCGATGTTCTCTAAATTTACCATGAAAAAACTCAATCAAAGCATTAGCTGGATACCAACATTAGACCCATTGTGATCCTCCATAGCCATGCTCTCTACGTCATACACCCCAGGTGGCTAGCATTATTTCAAGCTATGCACCTCCATGTCGTTCATAAGAAGATTGAGAAGAAGGTACCTCATATTTCACCCTTATGTCAGTGCTTGGACGCATGCCTAGGTCACACCCAATTGAGGGCACCTGCCCGGACCTGACCTGTTACTGACCACTTGGGCCTCGCCTCGCATAGGCTCCTAGGTGAGCACCTGAGCCCTTGATGGCTTCATTGCTTGATGTAGCAACTAACCAATCTGAAGGAATGATGATAACAGTGTTTAATGTTTATCTTATATAGAATCTCACAAGGATTGAATGAGAACTACAAGTCCAAACATATTTAAAATAGTAAGATTATGTGCACAAATAGAGAGGAAGACTCCAAAAGTTGACATTTTTTATCAAGATTAGATGTTCACATATTCACAATAATAGGATGAACATAATACTGTGGGACCAATTTAATTTATTTCTTATTTGAATAAATTTGATTAGTTTAGAGTATTTTGAGTATGTCATAAGTTGTCACATAACATCTACAATATTTTTAATTTCTTAGATTGATTCTGAGGATCAACAATAAAATTAACGAATAAATAAAGGAAAAAATCATCTAGCTTAAGAATGGATGACTTTGTATTTTCTACTTTATTATTATTTTTTCTTTTCTTCTTCTTGGGATGGAGCTAGAAGATTATAATAACATAGGAGAATGGATTAAAAATTGAGTTTGTTTCCCACATTATGTGTAAGTGGTACAAGAACATAAATCTGTTTTCAATGGAATGATTCTATCATCCACGTATATGAGAGGTCTTGATTGTGAGAGTATTCTCCTTGAGCACAAGTGAGTCTGATAGCTATTTATTTCATTTCTCATTGTCTTTTTGTTATTATATTTCTTCTTCTTCTCTTATCTTCTTTATTCTCAAACAAAAAAAATATTTTATTATTCGTCCAAATTGATTTGAATTTAAGGTTTTGGTTTAACCAAAATGTACTATCATCATGTTTCAATTTTATAAACTCAAGTTGAGTTACTAGGCAACGAGCATGTATGAATTGATGCCGACCTTATTTTTTTATTTGAATAAATTTGGTTAGTTCAAAGTTATTCCAAGCAAGGATTACAATTTCGATCCATACCGATGTACCGAGCCTTATTCAGTATAGTACATACCGAGGCGTACCACTGATACGTCCAAAATCATCAAAAATATCTTCAAAAATATCTAAAAAATAGAAGGAAAAAATATATTAGGGTTTTTAAGTTAGAAATAAATATAAGTTTAGTGCAATTTTAGCAAAAATAATGTTAAGTAGGAAAGAATAGTGTCACATATCTTTTTTAGGCTTTAAGGAGTAGTTTTGTGGTATGTTCCGGATCGTCTTTCCGTTAATATTGAATTATTTACAAAGAAATTATTTGAATTGCTAGATTATGCTTTATGCAACTTAAACCTTAAAATTCAAATGAATTAAGTAATCAATCGATGGATATACATGGTTCTACCACTAAAAGGAATGACGAGACTCCACGGGCGATGGATCGAGGGCCTCATTCCTATGTATCTATATATCAATATGATATGCTTGTCAGACCCAATCCTAAAATTGATCCCACAAAATAGTGTATTGATACACCGTATACCATTGGTGCATCAATGTAGTCATGGTCGTAGTTTGATCATCGTGAACCACATGTGTCCGAGGCGACTCTTGAGGCAAGGACGAATGTAGCATGTATTGGTGCGAAGCATAGAGAATGTCAAAACTTCTGCTTTTGCTACTGATCTGTTGCTCCGTATCATAAGATCGATCATCGTGGTGTTGCTCGAAGAAGTATGACCAACTATCACTGTATTGTTGTTGGTTGCAAAATTCTTTATAATACGACGGCTGTGAATACAATGAGCTTCGCTCTGTGTTTACGTCGTGTAGGCCCTGTCGCATTTGCTCAAATTATAGCTTTGTTGAGTTTAATAAAGTGAAAATATAAGAATAAGAGATATGCGAGTAAAAAAGAGTTTAAGAGATTGAGAGAGTGAAATGAATTAAAAGAGGGTGAATGAAAGAGTTTAAAACCCTTTTCTAAGTCTCAAACGGTCAAATTGATCATTTGAAATAGAATAATTTCAGCTCTTGATTGGTATGGTCGAAATCCGATCATTACCAATGGGTACAAGTCGCTAATGGTCGGATTTTGGCTAATACCGCCCGGTACAGACCTCGTATTGCCCAATACGAGGTCAAGTAACCGATACCACTCGATAAAGGCGATCCGCGTACCGGTATCCTGTCGGATCGATGCATACCGCCCAATATGTCACAAGTAGTTAGATGGTAACATTTAAAATATTGCTAATTTTATGAAAAATATTGATTATGAAAATAAAGGATGGAAATAAATGAAGAAAAATACAAAAAAAAAGTATAAGGAATACTATCAACACCAAGAAAAATGCTTACTTAACAAAAATTGAAAACTTATCTTAAAAAAAAAAGGGAAGAAACTAACTTATTTGGTTAGTTGTGTTTTCATGCTTATTATTATTTTTTTCCTTTTATTATTCTACTTGTGGTCTATAAAAAGGGGGTTAGAACATTAATTTCAATGTTAAAGTGTGGGACATGAAAAATCGCAAGGCTCTCTGGTAATTGTTGTTTTTCTATTATCTTTATGTGATTATTCTATCTCAATCACTCCTTCATTTTCAAGTAAAAAGTTACAATTCGTCCTATATCACAGTACTCGCAAAATCAACATATATGCAAGCAGAAATTATAATTCTTAATGAAATAGCTAAAAGAAAACAAGAGGCGCTTACCTCCCTCTTTGAGATTTTCCTCCCGAAATTGCTTGGGTGCATGCTCATAGCTGCTAGAAGAGCGTGAGTCGCATGTTCAGGAAGCATTTTATCTCGAAGCAGCGGCAAGCGAGCGGGGGGGGGGGGTGTGGGGCGTTACCGATAACTTGGAGGGGCCGAAGAAGGGTTTCTTGGGGATACCACACCCAAAACCTAGTTAGCAACTGGTTCCTCTTCCGGGAGCGAAAGGGGAGGCATCATCGCAGGGAAAAGAAACGGAGGCGGCTGAGACGGACAGGGATCACACTGCAACCGCCATGGATTTGATTGGAGGAGAAACCGATAAGACCCGCCATTCCGAGGCGAGGAGAAAATGAACCCTCAACCATTATGCGATATATATATATATATATATATATATATATATATATATATATATATATATATATATATATATATATATATATATATATATATATATATATATATATATATATATATATATAAGTGCTTCTTGGCAAGTGTTATATGAAATTGTGATTTATAAGTATCAGAAGACTTGTATGTTAATATAAAATTATGATTTAATTATTCTATAAATTTCAATCATCTTTAGTTCATGATAAGAATGATGTGAGGAAACACATTAAATACTTGTAGGATTTCTCACTAGTAAACCTAAGAGTGATAAAAAATTTTAAGATTTAGGTGAGAGGATATACAATAAGATCCATACTTGAATTAGGTTAACTTAGTTTAAATTTTTCTTTGTGTTTGATTGTTGCTTTTCTGGATTTTCTATCATGTTTCAGAAGTGTTATCCTAATTTATCTATTTTTTTTCTGAATAGAGTATGATGATATGTTGTTCAATTTTGAATAATGTTGACAATATGTGGGTGGAATTTGCCAATGCTAAAGTATGACATTTTAGATCCTTGGAAATTTGAGTTCTCTTCTAAAATGAGGTGGGCAATATGGTAGATGGTTGGAGGAAAGAGTGAAGTGTTGGAATTACTCTTAGGAGATATATATGTATCCAACATCTTAATTGTATGATATCAAGGATCTGAAACCTTGTTTCAAATTATTTTGCAAAGGACAATTAAGCCCTTGGAATGTTCTGAGTGTAATTAAAGATACTTTGTTTTTGTTGACTAATTTTGATGCCTACTTCATCAATCATATGTGTAGAGAAAGTATTAAAGTGGTCAATTAGTTGACCAAACTTGAAAGGTCAACCACATGTAATTATTTTTGGAGGGGGGAGTGACCCTCTAAGTAGTCAATGTTAACCTCCTTTGGCAAGATGGGGGGATGTTTGTAATATTCAGTAATTAATTAGTTTCCTTTTTGACAAAGAAAATTATTAGGGATCCTTCAAAAATAATTATGTATAACAAAGGGCGTTCGCCTTCTCGTTCACGATTCACTTTCTTCTTCGCTAAGCGTTTGTCGACCTCGTCGAGTACCGAGCATTAAGGGCAGCGAACGGCGACATGGACGTGGCCGGCACCAGCGGAGGCGGTAGCTCGCTGCCGTCGGTGGGGACGGACGCAACGAAGCGGAAGGTGTGCTACTTCTACCACCCGACGATGGGCAACTTCTACTACGGAAATGGACACCCGATGAAGCCCCACCGGGTGCGGATGACACATGCCCTCCTTGAGAAGTACGGGCTCCTTAGGCACATGCGTGTCCTCCGACCCATCCCCGCCCACGAGCGCGACTTCTGCCGCTTCCACGCCGATGACTACATCGCGTTCCTTCGCACCGCCGATTCCTCGGTCGAGAACGACCCGGCCACCTTACGCCGCTTCAACATCGACGACGTCGAGTGCCCCATCTTCCATGGCCTCTACAAGTTCTGCCAGCTCTACGCCGGCGCCTCCATCAGCGCCGCCAGGCAGGTCAACCTCGACCACTACGACATAGTCATCAACTGGTCCGGCGGCCTTCACCACGCCAAGAAGAGCATGGCCTCGGGCTTCTGCTACGTCAATGATGTCGTCCTCGCCATCCTTAGTCTCCTCGAGACCCGCGACGTGGGCCCCTTCCTCTTCTTGCTCTTGATTCTGCACCATCGTCTTTGCATCTTTCTTTTAGATTCGGGTTCTCATAAAGAAATCTGTGAACTGTTTCTTGCTGCTGCTTGGCAAATTGAACTGATTGATTCCATGTCATTCTAATGTTCTTTTTTGGTTTCTTTTCCGGGAAGCTATTTATTATCATGTCTCAAAAGTTGCTTCGTATAAAGCGTTATCTTAATTATCTTCTTTCTTTTTTGTATTTTGCAAATAGTTTATGGTGATATATATACATATGTTTATTTGTTATCTGCATGCAGCGTGTTCTCTACGTAGACATTGATATCCACCATGGAGATGGAGTAGAGGAAGCCTTCTACACAACTGATAGGGTAATGACGGTCTCATTCCACAAGTTCGGAGGCTATTTTCCTGGAACTGGGCATATAGATGATATCGGATGTGATGGAGGAAAATATTACGCAGTGAATGTTCCATTAGATGACGGAATAGACGACGAGAGCTACCTCTATATCTTCAAACCTGTCGTAGCAAAAGCCATGGAAGTCTTCAGGCCAAACGCCATCGTCCTTCAGTGCGGTGCTGACTCCTTATCTGGAGACAGGTTGGGCTGCTTCAACCTTTCTGTGCGTGGCCATGGAGAGTGTGTCAAGTATATTAGATCTTTTAACGTGCCACTGATGCTGCTTGGCGGCGGTGGCTACACCTTGCATAATGTTGCTCGCTGTTGGTGCTACGAGGTATGATTGACGTCCTTTCGTTTTCTTCTTCTTCGAGTAATTCTCATCTTATATGTTTCTAATCACACTGAACTGTGGAGAAGACCGGGGTGGCCCTTGGAATCGAGGTGAACAATAAGATTCCTGATCACCAATACAGCGAGTATTTTGCCCCACTCTACAGAATCCACCTTCCAACAACGAACATGACAAACAAGAACTCACGCAAGTCATTGGATGATACCATAGCGAAGGTACTGGCTAACCTTTCCAAGCTCCAAGCAGCCCCCAGTGTCCAATTCAAGGAACGGTCGTCTCCTATGGATCTCGATGAGGTACTTACTACTATGCCTTCCTTTGTTACCAGCTTTCTTTTCTAGGAACGTCGACTACTTCATGCTGAAATATTACACTCTGCATTATCTTATCGCTTTTGATTTTAGACATACTATTACTGGAACAAAGTAAATCGTTAACCAAACTATGTCTACTGTGGTACTCAGCAAAATCTTATAAATGGTGTTATCCTTGTAGTCTTCTTGTGTAAGGCTGTCGATGTTTCTATGAATTCAGAAACACCGAAATGTGCATCGTCACATGTTGAGTGGTTCACATCGTTTATTCTTATTATTTGTCATGATGGAAAATGCTCGCAAAATCACTGACTGCATAACTTTTTGTTTCTCGTCGTCGTCGTCGTTGTTGTGACGTCCAGATTGACGAGGATGAAGAGGACGCGAGCGAAAGTGATGAATAGCGGACGGACCATGGCAGTCGTGCTCCCTCTCCCGTATCGTGGATGCTTGTTCTCGATCAGCACAAACACCGGTGTCTTAATGTCTTTTCCTCGCATTTCTATCAAAATGACATTTGCTGTGAGATCTTCGTCCTTTCTTTGATTAAGGAATGTATTACTTAAGCACTGTGTTGTTGCCACCATGCTGTTCTGACATCATTTGGTATCCCCGCGTGTGAATGCAACTTTGTGTTTAAGTGACAGTAATCTGTGGTTAGATTTGTCTTCATTCGCTGCAAGCGTTCGGTTAATTTCTTGTGCAGGATTTGTACACGGTTCTTCCGCACTCTTCTTTTTTGAGTTAAGGTGTTCTTGGTGATTGGGCACATTATAGATCATCCTACGAAGACCTGACTCCGCCATGTCAGCCCGAGCATGAGACCTCGGAGGGAGATGGAGCCACGACAGACGTGCCGCCAATAATCCAGGCAGCAACGGTCACCTCCTCGCGTCGTTCGGCATCGCACCAACCAGTCCCGCCTAAGCAAGGACCGTGCCGGGAAGCCCGGGACGACGTCGCATGGTGTTGTCCCACACATCCCGGACAGTGAACACCCATAGGTACATTCGCCGCTAACAAGGGTCGGTCATACGAACAACCCTCGTGAGTCACAATAAAAACCTCCCGCCAACATCTGACGAGAGGCATGAGAACACAAGTGGACTACTGACCCAAGCTTCGAAGGGGCCCAAGTTGGGATCACCCCCATCCCGACCTAGGCCTGTGTGCAGGAATCCAGGCACAACAAAGGTGAACGAGTTCGAGAAAGAAGTGCATCGCCACCGAATCCAATCACGACCCGGCCACCCGAGATCTTCGCCCTCAAGACGATCCTGGACGTTGCTGGTTGGACCAAGCCATGTCAGCAACATGGTCACGGCCCGAGGTTCGTGGAACATTTTGGCGCTGGCCGAGCTGTTCGGCTTGGGCACCGGATGGACTAATTGGATGAGATGTCGCCTGTGCGACTGCTGGCCGAGTTACGTGACTCAGGCAAAGACTGATCCTGTCGTCCGAGCTGTTCGACTCGGGCACTAGATGGACTGATTGGATGAGACGTTGCTAGTGCGACTACTAGTCGAGTTGCGTGACACGACCAACAGTTGCACAGGCAGCGTCTCGTCCAATCAGTCCATCCGGTGCCCAAGCCGAATAGCTCGGCCAACAGGATCAGTCTTTGCCCGAGTCACGCAACGCGACCAGCAGTCACACGAGTAGCGTCTCATCCAATTAGTCCATCCAGTGCTCGAGCCGAACAGCTCGGCCAACAGGATCAGTCTTTGCCCGAGTCGAATAGCTCGGCCAGCAGGATCAGTCTTTGCCCGAGTCATGCAGCTCGACCAGCAGTCGCACGAGCAGCGTCTCGTCCAATCAGTCCATCCAGTGCCCGAGCCGAACAGCTCGGCCAGCAGGATTAGTGTTTGCTCGAGTCATGCAACTCGATCAGTAGTCGCACGAGCAGCACCTCATCCAATCAATCCATCCAGTGCTCGAGTTGAACAGCTCGGACGATAGGATCAGTCTTTGCCCGAGTCACGCAACTCGGTCAGCAGTCGCACGAGCAGCATCTTGTCCAATCAGTCCATCCAGTACCTGAGTCGAACAGATCGACCAATAGGATCAATCTTTGCCCGAGTCACATGACTCAGCCAGTAGTCTCACGAACAGCGTCTCATCCAATCAGTCCATCCAGTGCCGAAGTCGAACAAGCTCGGCCGATAGGATCAGTCTTTGCCCGAGTCACGTAACTCGGCCAGCAATCACATGAGCAGTGTCTCATCCAATTAGTCCATCCAGTGCCTGAGTCGAACTGCCCGACTGGTAGGATCAGTCTTTGCCCGAGTCACACAACTCGGCCAATAGTCGCACAGGCAGCATCTCGTCCAATCAGTCCATTTGGTGCCCAAGCCAAGCAGCTCGGCCAGCAGGATCAGTCTTTGCCCGAGTCACGCAACTTGGCCAACAATCGCATGAGTAGTGCCTCGTCCAATCAGTCCATCCAATGCCCGAGCCGAACAACTCGGCCAACAGGATCAATCTTAGCCCAAGTTAAACAGCTCGTCCAGTAGAATCAGCCTTTACCCAAGTCATGCAATTCGACCAAAGGACTCACAAGCGACGCCTCGCCAAGTCGCCACCTGACAGTTTCGGGAAACCCGGGATGACGCCGCATGACATCATCCCACACATCCCAGATAGCGAACACCCGAAGGTACATTCGTCGCTCATAGGGGTCGGCCATACGACCAACCCCCAGGAGTCACAATAAAAACCCCCTGCCAGCATCTGACGGGGGGCATGGGAATACAAGCAAACTATTGACCCAAGCTTCGAAGGGGCCCAAGTCGGGATCACCCCCATCCCGACCTTGTGTGCAGGAATCCCGACGCAACAAAGGTGAACGAGTTCGGGAAAGAAGCATGTCGCCACCGAATCCAATCTCGACCCGGTCACCCGAGATCTTCACCCTCGAGATGATCCTGGATGTCGTCGGACTAAGCCGTGTCAGCCACGTGGTCACGGCCCGAGGTACATTGAACACTTGGAAACGTAATCTTTCTGGGCATGTAATGCATGTGTAAAAGCTGGATTTTTGGCATTTTAATTGGAGTGTGCAGATCAAAACTCCTTGCCTCAAGAAAGTCCACTACCTCCTGCTCTCATGGCGCGTCTTGCCTTTAATCCACAAGCATTACAAAGAGACTGCACCATAGTTTCCATGCACATCAATATTAGCACAATCTATAGAAGATCAAACTATCTATATGTAACTTCTTTCTTAAAGACACATACATTGATAGAAAAGGTTTTGCATCAAAGGATGTATGGGTGGTAGAACAGCGGATCAGTAGATAGATCAGTACCTCAGGTCCCCGAGGGTCTCGTCTCCACAAAGGAGTCTTGGTTGCGTTGCAATCGGAGAACGTTCTGATGTTGATTGCGGAAGACAAAGCTGCATTGCTCGATTCATTTTCCAGGAAGAGACCAAGGGGCTCCGGTGAACGAACAAATAACTGAGAGATGAAGATCTCAGGATACCGAGGCATTAAGCTTACCACTGTGAATATGAATACAGACATGCCCGAGTTGTCGGAGTAAGAGCTTGGAGGCGGCTTCCATTTCGCTCACCCTCTTCGGTTGGAAGATGGAGACATGGAGATGACAGAGATCAAATAGACTATGTTGTTTGCGGATCCTAAATAGGGCGAGAAGCAAGAACAAAGAAGCACCCCTACCTGAGAGCCACATGAGATTGCACCAGAATTAAGTATGATTGGAGAAGAAAAGCTTGTTGCAGGATATCCTAAAACCTTATCCTGTTCATGCATGTAGAAAGAGAAATATAAAGAATGGATTTTGGGTTTTCTTATTGTTTTCTGACTGATCGATCTTTCACGTTCCGTAGAGAGTGAGTGTTCACCATATCACTTAATCCCGGTAACGGTGAGCACAGAGGTTCACAAGACATCCACCAGAAGTGCCAAAATAGCAGCATTACAGCAACCTTGCTGAGAACTCCAATTGGCTAAATTACTAAGGCATGAGTGGGGAATCAATCTCCTCATCTTTTCCTTCCTTCTATCAACACTTACTGCTAAAATGATGCAGGCTTCAATGAACAATCATCCATATTGGATTTTATTCAGATGCTTCATGACTAGCTTCAACTTGTAAATGAACAAAAATAGTCTAAAAAGAAGGGATTAAACTTAAAACAAATGTTGCTAAGCAACAAGTTTGAGAGCAGAAATGGTGGTGTTTTGGCAGCTGCAGCACTTCAATGATATAGATATATATGTACAATTTGAAGGAACATCAAAGATAATAATAAGGTGCAGAAGTATGATGGGTCTATGCAGTAGCAGCTGCAGCTTCTTCAGCCATTTGTGACACAGGAGGAAGGGTGCAGATGAGATTACGATCGCCGTACACATTGTCGATGCGCCCTGGTAAATAAATCAGACCAACACAACAGTAATCTCAGTGTTGTCCCTGTTGTTAAAAGTGAGATCATAGCAGCACATAGTAGTGATTGGTACCTGCAGTTGGCCAGAATTTGGCATCTCGGAGCCAAGAAACAGGGAAAGCTGCACACTCCCTGGAGTATGGTTTGTTCCATGCGTCTCCCATGAGCATAGATAGAG
Source organism: Musa acuminata AAA Group (assembly GCF_036884655.1). Lineage (NCBI taxonomy): Eukaryota > Viridiplantae > Streptophyta > Magnoliopsida > Zingiberales > Musaceae > Musa > Musa acuminata. The sequence continues at coordinate 3,347,419 of NC_088338.1, read as the reverse complement.
GATGAGGAGCACCCTACAGATGAGCTAAAAGTTAAACAAACAGAACTTTTCTGCAAATGCAATTACATGAATCACTAGTTGATTACATTATTCGTTCCGGTCTTAATTTTTGAGCAGAATTATCTTTTCTTGAAAGAAGACTTGTTAGAAGTGCAATGAAGAAAATTTGAATCCTCATACCTTCAGGACATTGTTGTTGATATCAGCTTTCCCACTCTCAATCTGTGCAATTTCTTCCCTTATAGAAATAAGAGCATCACAGAATCTATCTAGCTCTGCCTGAAAGGGAAATCAAACATGCTTCAATTGGTCTGCAGGAGACACTTCAGGAAATGGTAGCACAATACCTTGCTTTCGCTTTCCGTGGGTTCAATCATGAGTGTCCCTGGCACTGGCCAAGACATTGTTGGTCCATGGAATCCGTAATCCATTAGACGTTTGGCAACATCTTCAGGCTCTATACCAGCAGTCGCCTGCAGTAATTCAAATCTCAATAATTATCAGGATCAATAACATTCCGATACTGAATCAACGATGATAAGTGTGGCTTAAGCACACCTTAAACCCCCTCAAGTCTACTATGAATTCATGGGCGACAGTTCCATTGACTCCACGGAAAAGAATGGGGTAATAGTTCTGCAAGAAAGTAGAATCAAATGAAATCAGAAAGGGTCAAACAACTTCAAATATATCTATCTTTCATTTACAATTTTCCTTAATTTTTTTCCCTTTGATGATAAACTACAGTTGATAATAGCTAGTCAAACAAAACACTATTACCAGCTTAGCGACAAAATTCGAAGAAAAGGACTTATTCTTGAAGGAACTGAACATTCATATTTCTCGATGAAGCATAAAAGTTAAATTGACATTGCAATGGAAACTTAAATTACCTCTAAACGCTTTGCCATATAGTTTGCATTTAGTATAGCTGTCTTTGAAGCATTTGTTAACCCCTTAGAACCCATCATGGCTATGTATGTGTATGAAATTGTCAGAATAAGTGCAGATCCCCACGGTGCTGCAGAAATAGTACCAAGAGGCTGGGCATTCTCCGGGGGAGGTATTCCTCCAGTAGCCACCTACGGTTACAAAATGAAGCAACAATCTAAGTACCCCATCTGTCCAACATCAAACCAAATGGGCCATGATTTAGATCTCCAAATAAATACATTACTTACTTAGAGAATCATACAAAAACAGTCACACTGACTCTACTCAGAATTTTGTCTTGGAGAAAATTATATAGCGAAACAAAATTAAAGAAATCAGGCCCCTCATATTCGTAAATCATTATTTAAAAGGTGTGTCAGTTTGCACACTTGTTTACAACACTAGCTTGCCAACTATGATGATAACTCAACCATCTTAAATGATTGTCCAAATAGTAATCTTATACAGTGACGAGAAAGATTAATCAGCAATATGGCACCTCATATTAAAATGGTCCCGAAGATGAATCTAGATACAAGTTGATGACATAATTTGTTTACAATTTTGTACCAACAAATGAAGCCTTTAGTAACCAAAAAACAAAAGAGAAAAGGAGATACCAGAATGCCACAAAGTAATAGTTACTTATATTTATAAAGTATAATTGCAAATATATCAAAGTATGTATAAGATAAAAATTTAAAAATTAATTACCAGACAAGAACTAGTAAACAAAAAGCATATACGATCTTGTTAGTAAGATTACAACAGTGGAGCAATGCAAAGACTTTACAAGAAAAGAATAGCCTACATGTGTTTAGATAAGCGACGATAATTGTTATGAGATACTGGCAATGTGTTACATGCCATCATAAGTTCTACAACCTCAAATTTTACTCAATTGAGAGTGTCATACCACAGGATGTGATGGCAAGAATGGTGCCAAGTGCTTCTTCACACCAATGGGACCCATTCCAGGACCACCTCCACCATGTGGGATGCAGAATGTCTTGTGGAGGTTAAGATGACAGACATCTGCTCCGATAAAACCTGGACTTGTAAGGCCGACCTGGATAATACATCAAAGTCAATGTTAGACTGCTGAAGCAACCAAATTGATCAAAACTCAAGATAGAGGATTTAACTTTATGCAATGAGTAGATGGTCAAAAGATGTGTGACTCAAAACACGAATGTTTCATGCAAAATACTGCACTGTAGAAAATGTTTCAAAGAAAATCAGTAATCAACAACTCAGAAAGTAACCTAAGAAGAGTTTAGTGATAGATTGAACTAAGATACTTAATATACCACACCATCATCCCATACGTTTAGATATCAGGAACCCCAATTGTTTAATTTCTTGATAAACCATTTAGTTGACACAAGTAGCATCCAGTTTGCATACTACTGTGGTGTCACATTAACTTTCCATGCCCATAAACAAGACAACAAAAGCCATCAGTTACCATTAAATGGTTTCATTTAGGATATGCAACTACATACCTGTGCATTCATGTTAGCACCATCCATGTAAACTTGTCCTCCATTGTCATGAATAATCTTGCATATCTCATCGATGCCTTCTTCATAGACTCCATGAGTTGACGGGTATGTAACCTGAGCAGGCAGGGGTTAATCAATAATGAAGACAGTCAAACAATTCCATATCATGCCCTTACTATTTAAAGAGGAAATTCATCAGCAGCTTCTTTTATTAATCGAGCTGTGTAGGTTCAGCACTTTAAAACTTTATGTAAACTACCTTAAGAAGTTGGAAATCTGAACAAAGAAATGACTATCATATCGTCCTGCAAAGATGTCGATCTGCAGGGAAAAACTAGCTCGAACAACTTTTGCAAGTAAAGGAACATAAACTTTGGCGCAAATGTCAACAAAGATAAATGACTGTAGCACTAGTCCTCATGAATGCTAAATTGAGAATTCCATAATTTTTAAGGAGACACCATTCTTACCATCAGAGCAGACAAATTGTCCTTGTGTGCCTGAGCTGCTTTTCTTAGTTCTTCAATGTTAATGTTACCCTTGGAATCGGTTCCAACAGCAACAATCTTCATTCCGCACATGGCTGCACTTGCAGGATTTGTCCCATGAGCAGATACGGGTATGATGCAGACATTACGATGGCTATCTCCTCTTGACTACAAAATTTTCACCAAAAAGGCACGTGCGTCAATGACATAAATTCTAAATCTCAAAGACCAATCGCTTCACTTGACAACAACAGTGTCCGAATGACTTACTAGGTGGTAAGCACGAATAACCATGAGCCCAGCATATTCTCCAGCAGCACCAGCATTTGGTTGCAATGAGAAAGAATCAAATCCTGTGATGGTGCACAAAAGCTCACCCAAGTCTTTGAACATTTCCTGGTACCAATAAGAAGTCAGTTAAAACGCATAATTTCAACAGGTTAGAGAAAAGAAAAATTAGTACCTGATATCCTTGAGCCTGGTCAGCAGGCACAAATGGGTGAAGGTCAGCAAAGCTGGGCCAAGTCACAGGCATCATCTCCACAGTAGCATTCAGTTTCATCGTGCAAGATCCAAGAGGAATCATGCTGTGGCATAAGGAGAGATCTCTGGATTGTAACTTGTGGATATACCGCAGCAGTTCATGCTCTGTGTGGTACGAGTTGAAGATTGGGTGCGTCAAATATGAGCTATATCTGACTAGGCCTTTTGGGATTACCATCTGGACTTCAGGAGCTAGAGATTCTGCAGTAAAGTTGACCTGAGGATTTCAACTAACATCAGATGCTTCATATCAGCGAAGGAATCTGCAAATAGTCTGTCACCACAAGTACTTACAGCCTTGCCACAAGCAAAAACTTCAAACAACTTATCCACATCTTCAAGGGTTGTGGTCTCATCAAAGGACACAGTTATCTGAAATCATAGATAATGACAGCATGAGAACTGGTATCTGCAGCTGCAGAGTGTACGCTTACACATCTAGATGTCTGCTACCCATTATCAAGTAGAATTCTGATAAGATCACTCACCGTATCGGAGTCAACAACCCGAAGATTCATTTCATTCTTGCAGGCCTCGTCGGCAATTGCCTTTGCATTGGAACATTTTACTTTGACTGTGTCAAAGAACGGAAGATCTTGAAGGGTCACCGTCCCGAGCTTCTTCAGCCCGTGTGCAAAAGCACAAGAAAGACCGTGGACCCTCTCGGCAATTGCCTTGAGACCTTCAGGACCATGATACACGGCATACATTGCGGCCATGTTCGCAAGCAATGCCTGGAGGTTCCGGAGATGAAACAAGTGAATAAACACACCCAAAGCAGGGAACAAATGAACGGATATAAAGAATAAGCAGAGATCGCCGACCTGCGCGGTGCAGATGTTGCTGGTGGCCTTGTCCCTCCTGATGTGCTGCTCCCTGGTCTGCATCGCCATCCGTAGCCCAGGCTTACCGGTGGAATCAACGCTGACCCCGATGATTCTACCAGGCATCATCCTCTTGTACTCCTGCGACGTTGCCAGGAACGCAGCGTGCGGACCGCCGTAGCCCATGGGCACCCCGAACCTCTGAGCAGATCCCACCACGATGTCGGCCCCGAGCTCGCCCGGCGGCTTGAGCACCGTCAGCGCCAGTAGGTCGGTCGCCATCACGACCTTGACGCCATGGGCATGAGCATTCTTGATGAACTCCCCGTAGTCCAAGATCTCACCATCGGTGCCGGGGTACTGGACCAGGACTCCGCAAACATCGTTGGACTTGTAATCGAAGTCCTTGAGGTCGGCGACGACGACCTTGATATCGAACCCGTCGGCCCTGGTCTTGCAGACGTCGATGGTCTGGGGATGGCAATTGGAGGCGACCAAGAAGGTCTTCTTTTTGCCTTTCTGGATGTTGTTGCACATGGCCATGGCCTCTGCGGCGGCGGTGCCCTCGTCGAGGAGGGAAGCGTTGGACATGGGGAGGGCGGTGAGGTCGGAGATCATGGTCTGGAAGTTGAGGAGGGACTCGAGGCGGCCTTGTGCGATCTCGGCCTGGTACGGAGTGTACTGGGTGTACCACGCCGGGTTCTCCATGATGTTGCGGAGGATGACGCCGGGGACGAGAGTGTTGTAGTAGCCCATCCCGATGAAGGACTTAAAGACCTTGTTCTTGGCGGCCAGGCGGCTCATGTGCGCGATCATCTCCGACTCGGTAAGGCCGGCGTCGAACTTGGGGAGCCTTATGTCGGAGATACGGATGGTCTTGGGGACGGTAGCGTCGATGAGGGCGTCGAGGGAGGAGAAGCCACAGGAGGCGGCCATGGTGAACTGCTCCTCGGGCGTGGCGGAGTTGTGGCGGCGGGGGAAGGTGTCGGAGGGGCGGAGGGCATCGACGGAGATGGAGCGAGTCTGGCCATTGCGAAGCATGGATTCGGCGAGCACGGACGGACGAAAGAGGGAGTTGGTGGCCGGGAACAGGGAGGAGACGCGGCGGGTGGCGGCGGGCATAGACGGGGACGGCCTCGTCCGGGAGATCAGGCGGCGGAGGATCGCCTGGCTCGCCAGTTTTCGAGCGCGCTCCATCGGAGACCCAAACAACCAACAAAGATCTCTGCTTTGAACCAAACACGTAGTAAAGATCGGAACTTTCTTCCAAAGGAGCACTAAAAATTCACTTCCTTATTTGTCTTTCACTTTCCCATAAATTCCGATTCCAATCAGGAGGCGAGGTAAAGGGAAGAGCAGAGGAATATAAACGAACACGGCTGTTCCTCCGCCTCCGCCTCCACCGCCTCCTCCGCCTGCTATTGTTTCGCAAACACTACGGTTTGTGGCATGCAAACAGTGAGAAGTTTCAGATCCAGATCTGAGGAGCAGAGGAGAGGGCGGGGTGGCGAGCACGATTAATTAGACAGCTAGAGGGAGTCCAATTGGGTAGAAGCGGACGGTGAAGGCTGACGGGGAGCGAGATGATGTGTGTGCGTGTACTAGGATCAATTGCAATTGGGGAGTCTGTGTCGTGTTTGGTCGCACCCACCTGAGACGGGCTTCGAGGGGAGATACAAGAAAGAAACAGGAGGGGTACGGCTCTCCTATCCTGTCCGCCCCAGGGTACAGCCGTTATCTTGCACGGGGTCGGAAGGCAACTACGGACCCACCATGTCTGCCGCAGCTGATACGGCTGGAAGGATGAAGCGTCTATGATGACGGGGACGGGATCCGGTCATGGGGCAGGTGTGGCTCACCAACCGTGCAAAGAGAGAGAATCTATGGTGGATGCAATGTCGTATTTGGTGGTTGGAGATCTTATTAAATGACATAAAATGAAAGAAACTTATGGCTGCGGTCGGTAGAACAGTGCTCGCGAACGAAGCAATTACTAATTATTTTGTAATAAATAACTCATTAATGTGCGTGTAATTAATGATGATAGAGGACTCCTACCACCAATCAAACAAGTGACTGCACTTTCCCGTATTGGTACGTAAGTCAAACGTAAAGTATCATCCCACGTATGTCGGCGTCTCAACGGAGGACCTTTGGCTCGGTTCATTATCGAGCTCGTACCTCTACACGTCTCAACTTATTGTCACGACTAATCAATCGATTTCGTTTAATTTAATTAAAATATTTAAATTAAAATTAAAAATAATTAATATATTTATTATATTTAATTTTAATTTTATCACCTCATATCAATATTCAATATAGTCCAAATCAAATCCTAACAGAATGCGTGTGTGAGACATAGTTTAATGATGACTATCTTAGTTTCCTTATCGTTTTCATTAAGAATCAAATTTATAAGCTCATCCCTTTTTTTTAATATTATTATATTTTCATTATATTTTGACTAGTCTAATGCTTTTACCATTTTGACCCTAATCCTAATCCCAACCCTATCCTTAAGCGCAACCCAAAATCTAATCCCAACCCTAAACGTTTCCCAAAACAGATTTCTAACCGCAATAAAAAAAATATACTGCTATTTGTTTTATTTATTAATTGTGATGGAGATAATATCCATCGAATCATTTTCCATCGGAACTTACCAAATGAATCCTTACATCCCTTCTCAAAAAGAGATTCCACAATGATCACATCTTTCACATGTCGATAGAGACACGAAGCGGGCCATCGGTTCGCGTAACCAAGCGGCCCAATCTCGGCCCAAATCCTAATCCGCAATATTCCATCCTCTGGCAAATAAATAATAAATAAATATAATATAAAGATAAAAATAAGTCGGTTCGCTTCATCGCGGAAACGAGTGGCGCTCGTTGAGCGCAAAACCGCCGCCGGCCGACCCGTGATTGGACCGCTCCCAACCGGTTTGCGCCGGCCCATTTCCCCACACGAAATCTGAGCCACTCAACCCGCTTAGTCTATCACCAGTCGTTTTCGTGCTCTCTCTCTCTCTCTCTCTTCCTCTCTCCCCGACCCCTTCTCCTCAGTGACGAACAGGGACGGAGGTAAAGCAGGAGGTCATTGAGCAACCGAAGAGAGGCGGGGAAGGGTCGGAGGAGCCGCGTGGACGAAAGAAGAATTACAAAGAGCGATCGTTCTTTTGGCGCGTCGTCCTCTTGTGTCTTTAAATGGCGGATGCGTGCTTCCGCCTCTCCCTCGTCGCTCCTCCTCCTACCCCTCTTCTCCCGCCTCGCCCACACTCGCCTCGGCTAAAGGTCTCCCCCCATCCTCGCCTCGGTGCCGCTTCTGCCGCCCTCGCCTTCCTTCCCAGGCGATTGGCTCGCTTCAAGGTAGGGGTCATGAAAACCCCTCTCTCGTTTCTTCTTCCTCTTCTGTTGTTCAAATTTTATGTTAGTGCTGCAATCTGGTTAGTTCTGTTGAATTGACGTAGTTGCAGTGGCAGATGGATGTAAATTCGGTCATTTGGTGAACGTTCCTGGTGAAGTACACACAACATGGAATTTATTAGAGATTAATAGGTTTTCATGCGGAATACCTTAGTGTAACAGCCGTAGTTTAATCCCATAAAGAATCGAGTTGGATTATCAAAGTTTGATGAGGGTACCATTATCAACCTGAGCAAAAGCATTAGACTCATTAAAACTTAGTTATTCCAAAGGTCAGGTCATGACAAATGATGGAAAATCGATGTAGTAACACGCATGGTCAGAGATTGGTGAAGAAAGAGATTCTCCCCGAATGAGACTAGCGGCACATCACTGCCATCACTTGACTGAGTCTCACGTTGACCATGCTACTACCATGTCAGGGTTTGATTATGCTTTATGTTAGGTCCCTGACAAAAATGTGAAGCCCTAAATAGGAAGGATTATAACACCCCTAGCATAGTCCCACGTTGAAAGCGAGGAAAAATTGAATTGGATTGTAAGAGTTTGATGAGTGTCCCATGGTTAACCTGTTCTTAAGCATTATAGGCCAACGGTTGAGACTTAACATAAGTTAGTAGTTATCTAGTCAAGTCGGGTTGTGGCAATGCACTACTTTAATTGTCGTACATTGATCCTCCCCAAACCCCACATTGGTGGGAGCCTCGTGTACTTGGTACGCCCTTATGTTTGAGAGGTTTAAATGCATACTAACTTGAGGATAATTTAAGCTTCTTAATGTTATTTATCTGCAAAGTTCTTATATTTTTTTGTATTCATACTGGTGGTTGATTAATAATTATTCATTCTACTATATTGTGCAATGTTACACACTATACTGGTCGTGCGAGGGCCATTGATTTCAGGTTCATGCAGTTGTTGCTGAGGATGAGAGGCCAAAGTGGTGGGAGAAAAGTGCAGGTCCAAATATGATCGATGTTCATTCAACTGAAGAGTTTATACATGGACTAAGTGAAGCTGGTGATAAGCTTGTGATAGTTGAGTTTTACGGCACATGGTGTGCTTCTTGTCGAGCCTTGTACCCAAAGGTGACTTCTATTATCTCTTGGCTATTCTTTCAATGTTATGCTGATACTTCAAATTCTTTGAAATAGATTAATGCTTTTTTGCTACTCTTCTGGTTGAATTATTTTTGTGTTAAAGACTCAGTGCATGTAGTTCAATTGCTTTACATAGATAAAACACCAAGCTCTCTAATTTATTGAACACTTTAATTTATCTTGCTAAGATTTGATTTCTTGCATTAAAATCTTTTTTATTATTAAATATGATCCTCTTTAGTTCATCCATTTCAATGATAAAAAATTTCTGTATTTGTTCCTCATTTGCTCTATGCATTGCAATTAAGGGAAATTACATTTTGTGACGGCCAAGATATGGAATTAACAAGGAAGGCTTTAGAATGACCTTTCTGCTAAAACTGCATACCTAACCTATGTTAATGACTCTTCTTTTCAATATTATTCCAATTCTGAATGTGTCACGAAGAATATTTTATGAACCTTTCTCCAATCCCATTTTTTTGAGCAAATCGACGAGCATGATACCGTGTATACTGACTAGAATCGGCTAGAATCGAGATAGAGCTGTCGAGATAGAGCTCAGGCTAGAATCGGTTCTCTCCTAACCCATAGGTTGTATAAGCAACTTTTCTAATACTTTGGAGGTCTAACCTTGTTTATGATGTCCATAAATCAGATGACATCATCAAGGCACCTCCACTCATTCATAATTCTTCGTATCATATCAAACAATACGAATCTACTCCTTTTTACCCTGAAATCTGGAGTAAAATAAGGGAAGTAGCCAAACCCAAGTGGTTAGTTCTAATTTGGGTGCTTGGAGGCTCTCATCAAAGTTCTATGAAACTGCTCATCCTTAAATGGTGAAAGGTAAATTCCCTCCATTTTTATTGTCTCTTGAAAATCAGTCACGATAACAGACTGGTTTAACTATCTTTATGATCTTCCTTGTCAAAGACTGGGATCATATTATTGTTTTCATGGTCAAAGGAATATAGATAATAAATCTACTTCTGAAATATATTATATAAGTTGGAAAATTAGGAAGTCCTGATTTAGGGGATGCGGAGAACAGATCTGCTTTTGGATTATATTATTAAGTTGGGAAATAGGTGCAACTGATCTCTGTTATTTATACTGTATGGTTCCCAACATCATGTATAATTGCTTGCTGTAGTCATACAACACCACATAGTGTAGTGGAGTAGTGTTTTTCACTTTGGATAGATGGATGTAGGTTTGACTCCAACTGCATTCCTAAAGTAATTGGGACCTTATAACTTGTTGTCATAGGTCCCTTTCCTCATGTTCTGTTTCCCTCAGATTCTACTGTTTCCTGTACAATACCTAGATTTCCGGGAATTTTTATCAGAATTATGTTCCACATAAGTACTGGATTGTTCACTATATCCGGCATTTATTGACAAGCATCTTTAAAGTATTTGTGTATCCCATTCTTTTTAAGGTATCTACTAGACTATTTGCTTAGCGGTTTCTATATTTTTTTACATGTATATTGTTGTTGATTTTAGATTGCTTATTCATGATTCTCAAAGTGAACAGAACCAAATATCATTGTTAATACTATGCGAGTCTTATAGACATGGAAACATGTTCCCATTTTGGAGCCTTTAACATACTATGGATTAGACTTATATTCACTTTTCTAGGAAAGCTTTTATGAGAATTTTTTGAACACTAACTACGATGAACTGCATGCACGGTCGCATTGGATATCATAAATTGATTAGGGATATCATGTGATCTTTCCATTAATTTTAAATTGACTATTTACAGAATTGATTTTAAACAATTTAACACTTGCTTTGATTAAATACTCTTAGAATTGTTTCATTTATATCTAAACTTCTCTCAAATGTACTTCAGCTTTGCAGAACAGTAGAAGAACATCCTAACATACTATTTATCAAGGTAAATTTTGACGAGAACAAGCCCATGTGCAAAAGACTGAATGTTAGAGTTCTTCCTTATTTCCATTTCTACCGAGGTGCAGATGGGCTGTTGGAATCTTTTTCATGTTCCTTGGCAAAGGTGAGCAATCTCTTTATAGAATATTTTTAGTTTGTCTTAATGACTGCAGATCAGCTCCTTTGTTGTTAGCTTCACATATGTGGAAGGACAGCTGTGGAAAATTATTAATTAATTACCTATTATTCCACAAGCAGGGCAAAGTCATTTTCTACGGCTTTGCATGCTTCATTGAAGATGGAATTGTTGACTGATTGTCTTCTTTAAATTTCTTCAGTTTCAGAAGATAAAGGATGCCATTGCGATGCACAACACTGATCGCTGTAGCATTGGACCACCTACTGGTGTCGGGGACATCGACCTCCTTGGCAGATCACCCTCTCAGGAAAAACCTGCAGAAGCTGCTTCAAGATAGTCATAATTCATCATCACCTAGATCATCAAAATAGTTCAACATATGCATTACAGCCTAAATATTGTTGTGTTACAGCAGTTTATTTCTTGAACATAAGCTGCAAATTTAGCATCATTCTTTTCCAACTCAGTATGTATAACAAGCGCAGCTCGCAACACGGGTTTCTTGTTTCAGATCGGATTGTATTATTGTGACTCGGCTAAAACCGTATTTCTATCCACTGATTACCTACTGCTGCTGAACTTTATTAATACCTTAAGTTGATCATGATATGTTCATCATGACAGCCTAGTCTATAAAGATTAATGTTAACCTGATGACCTTATTATGCCTTTTCCAAATGTGGATGTTTGTAGTTGTTTCATCTCCTAAATTATCTTGTAAATTTGGTTTCCTTGAACTTGGAGCACATCTAGTATGGTATATGTTTTTCTATGCTTTTAAACATAAGTTTTGTTGAAAATAATTGCCATTGATGATGTTTATTGTTTTTACATAAAGTAAACAACAAAGGTATCTTCTAATTACATAGTCTGACCTGAGTGGTCACATCATCAATTTTCTTTTTTGTGATACTTGGTGCACATTATTTTGTTGATGTGGTCTACTAGTCAAAAGATATGTTGATAATGGAATATATAATATAAGCTTTCAAGAAATTAAATCTGCTGAAATCCACTATCTAGAAGTGATGTGAGGCTGCCTTTTTAATTGAGACTGTGAAGGCAGGAGGGTTTCTTATGAAGCACTCTCTGATAGTGGCATGCTCATAGAATTACTAACTAAGCACATCTAATCCATGAAACTAAGATGGAGATTAAGATGGAGCAACGAGGGGTGCACACAGACAGGTAGGAGGACATAACAGCCTCATAATGGACATCATGTCCTCTATGTTGAAGTTGACAAGAAGAAGACAGCCATAAGATGTCCTTTTACTGGGTGAACTTTGTGTGTCTCCTTCACTCCAAAAGGTAACTCATTCTAAATGTTTAGATGATGATATTATATGCTTGACTTGGTGCTTTTGCCACCAACCGTTCCATATCCCCAAGCTAAGGATCGCCTCCATCGCCTCTCTCATCCGACCAACGCAAACCAAACCAGCTCACATCTGACACACATGGAGCAAAAAGCTGTCACCCGAAGCCCATCATGGCCGGAGCTCCTCGGATCCAAGCACTGGTCCGGCCTTCTTGACCCCCTCGACCTCTCCCTCCGCCGCCTCCTCCTCCAATGCGGCGACATGTGCCAGGTCACCTACGACTCCTTCGACAACGACCCGCACTCCAAGTACTGCGGCAGCTGCCGCTACGGCAGGCGCACCCTCCTCGACAAGGTGCTCTTCCCCTACGCCGCCAGCTACTCTGTTTCCGGTTACTTCTATGCCACCTCCCAGGTAGGCCTCCTCGACCACTTCTTCCTCTTCTCCTACGCCCGCGATGCCTGGAGCAAGGAGTCCAATTGGATGGGCTACGTCGCGGTCTCCACGGACGCCGCCGCCCGCGCCACCGGCCGGCGCGAGATCTATGTCGCGTGGCGCGGCACGATCCGGACGCTCGAGTGGGTCGACGTGCTCGAGCCTGAGCTGCTGCCCGTCGACTCCATTCTTTCTTCCAAGAAGGAAGCCACCGCCGAGGAAGAGAAGCCCAAGGTCATGAAAGGCTGGTTCGTCATCTATACCTCGAGCAACCCCAACTCTTCTTACAACACGCAGAGTGCGAGGGAGCAGTTGGTGGCTAAGATCAAAGAGCTCGTGGAGGTCTACAAGGACGAGAGCCTGAGCATAGTCTGCGTTGGCCATAGCTTGGGAGCCGCCCTTGCCATCTTAAGTGCTTTCGACATAGTGGAGAATGGACTGTCCAAGGTCGGAGACAAGGAGGAGTTCCCAGTCTGCGCCATGGTGTTCGGCAGCCCACAGATCGGGAACAAGGCCTTCAACGACAGGCTGGAGAAGCTGCCCAACCTTAGAGTTCTGCACGTGAGGAACAAGATCGACCTCATCCCACTCTACCCGAGCGGCCTGCTGGGCTTCGTCAACACCGGCACGGTGCTGGAGATAGACACGCGGAAGTCGCCCTACTTGAAGGACTCCAGGTTCCCCGGCGACTGGCACAACCTGCAGGGGATCCTGCACGTCGTGGCGGGGTGGAATGGGGACGAGGGCGAGTTCGAGTTGAAGGTGAAGCGGAGCGTCGGGTTGGTGAACAAGTCGTCGGAGTACCTCAAGGACGAGTACCTGGTGCCGGGGTCGTGGTGGGTGGAGAAGAACAAGGGAATGGTGCTTGAGGAGGACGGGGAGTGGGTGCTGGCAGCGCCGACGGACGAGGATGCTCCCGTCCCGCCTTCCCTGGAGGGCCAAGCTGGACGGCTCACCGACATGGCGGTTGCCGAGCGGCCTGTTGCAGTCAAGCAGAAGACGAGGTCAAGATCACGGCTCTCATTTACCTCCTGCTTTAAGGTCGTTGACTAGTTGGCTTGTGGTGGTGTGCATGGACTACATTGGACATGTTGGAGAGCTTGTGAATTCTTTAATCCTTTCACAGTAATTCATAAAATATATTATAACAAGATACATTGTAGTAACTAAGGCTAAAATCATAGTCATTATAAATATAAATATATATATATATATATATGATTTTTTTTTCATTGAAACTTATTATTCACATCTCTTTTTACTATTGACAACCATTTTAAATAATAATAATATTATTATTAATAATAATAATAAAGATAACAACTCAGTCCAAGGAGAAGATGGCCATATCAATTTTTGAGAAGCCTCCCAAAAAGGAAGACTAGGATACACAATCAAAAAGCCTCTCATCATAAAAGTTAGCTTTTTAGAGTTAGTAGAGGGTGTATATAATGTGCAATTCATGGTATGAACATTGGCTACTTGGGGACCCATTTAGAGTCAGTAGAGGGCATTGCCATCTAAGGGACAGAATGATGAACATTGGCTCCATGGTATGAATAAGCTTTTTAGAGTTAGTAGAGGGCATTGCCTTCCAAGGGATAGAATGATGAACATTGACTATTTGGGGATCCATTTAGTAGAGGTTGTATATATTGTGCAATTCATGGTAACATATTTAAAAATATTACAATATGAGCAGCTCAATGACTTTTAATCTTACTTCAACCTAATAGTATTGTCTTTAGCATAAGAAATATAAAGGATATTAGGAAAATCTAAAACAACTGAAATTTCAATACACACTTTTTACAAATTTAATACACTTATTTTTATATATCCATAAATAATAATTTTTCAATATCACTAGTAATATAGTTAGAGAATTTAGAAGTTCACGTTCATAAAGTCGATATTCTCTAGTTGAAAATCACATTCACAAAGTCGTAGGATAAAAAGTTTTGATCGAATATAACAAGGGCCAAATTCTAACATTTTATTAGATCCCAAATCAAGATATTAGTGGATAATATTCTATTTTGGATGTCATACTAGTTAGGCATTCATATGTGATGCTATGTTATCATAATATTAACGAAACATGATTAAATGAAATTATATCATTGCTAAGTTGATTAGACCATCATGACCTAATAGGGGGACACACGTTGGGCATTGATTGACTACGTATGATTTGAGTCGACTATAAATTTTAGTCATATCAATCGGATAACATACTCGAAGAATCTTGCAAAACTATAACCTGCAATTCCAATAAAGTTGACTTATATGTTAAAGACACACGTAGGTTATACCACTTTTTTACTATATCAACTAGGGTTTAGTTGACATCATGTCATCATATGTTGACTAGATCTTCACGAGTGATACGTTTTAACCAAGAATAGTTGTATATAGTTTGATTAAATATTGACTATCGATTTTATCCATATTATTTGAGGCATGTTTAAGTTAGCTACCCTTTCTCATCAATAGATAGCCCACAAAAATATAATTTTGTACCGACGCTTATTGTGTTTGTAAAAGAAGAGATAATTGTTTGTGTCGTAAATGTAAGTGTTGATCCGAGTTTGATGAGCTAATTAATTAATAATTTTATTTAGTTTAAATCACTTATCAAAATAGTTAGAGTTATCATAATATGTTTATCAAATTTAATCTTATTTTTTTTTATATTTATATCCGATGTGAGATCAATCGAGATGTCACAGGCTTAGTGTCAGCAGATTTAGGTGGTACCACATGCTAATTGTCGGCCACCTATGATTGACCTTAATGCTGCTGTACGTCAAAGTTGGATGGGTTAGACGATAAACTTGTGGTTCAGAGTGTTCTCCTTCTCATTGTGTAAGCAATTATTCTTATTTTTGGGTGCTACGAACGTTCTCCGGATGATAAAGCTGCTCAATCAAACCTGTGTTCTTGACGAGGAGATACTGTCGTGCGTGGAAGTGTTTGACAAGCCTTTCTACTGCAAGGACGAACTGGAACAGGGATTGAATCACCGGGTGGCACGATCGGGGATGGCCAACATCGATCTCGGTTCTGCACTTTGCATCGTGAATCTGAATTCCGGTGTGCCTCCAGCATGAGACGCATGCCCTTGTTCTTGCTTCCGCCGCCCGTTCGTGTGGAGCACGTACGGCAGGAATTAATTCTCGTTGACGGTGCTGCCATCTTCTCCCTGTCGATCTCTGTGGCGAAGGTTTCGATGGATGGGGAGATAAAAAGAGAGGACAGAGTGGTGCATGAACGAGTGGCTGGGCGGTCGATTGGCCACCGCCGTGACGCAGAGAGGAAAGGGACCGAACGGCCGCGGCGACGGCGACCGCAACGTGACACCATTGATGAGATGTAGGCTTCACGGTCAACAAGGAGAAAATGAGTCTCCATCAAATCCATTTGCGTATCAATCTAATATACAACATCAAAAAAAAAAAAGTTCACTATATTACAGTAAATTATTATTTATTCGAAACTTTTTTTTTTTCTATTCTAAAACTGATTAGAACATTGGAAAAACTACGTCAGGAATCTCATTATTATTATTATTATATATATATATATGTATATATTTGAGGGTAAGAGTATTTTGTGTTCCGTAGGCAAAAGAAAAAGGAAAAAGTGATCGAAGAAAAATCCAAAATATAAAAGGAAAAATCGACCTAAACCAAATTCGTACGCACACCCGTGAAGGAAAACCCACGGGAAGGATGGAGATGTTGCGGGGCCCGCTTCCCACGTGTGTCGTGGGATGTGTGCCAATAGGAGGCCTTCACGTCGTCGCAAGGCATGTCCAGCCCACGTGTGTCTGCCGTGACGTTGACGCGATCGTGATCTTTTGCCCCACACTTAGAGAGATACTTTACGTATTTTATATATCTTTTCTATATTAATTTTTTAGTTCAACGAAATTATGTGGGATGGATGTTTTATGCATACTACATTAGAACGTCTAAAACTCAATAGGCTATTTCCCAACCGTCAATATTCCGAGAGATATTTTTAATGTGTTCCAATGTTTTTTTTAAGTACGAACGTATATATATTAGGGTATTTTTCTAAAAAAATCTTTTTTTTTTTAAATATATTAGCATCGTCATAGTCATAAGGCCATCTTTTTCGTGACACCCTCCAATAGGTTTTCGATATCGGTAGCACGTAGGAAAATCTTAAATCTCTTATTCTTAAACATATCCTATTCGATGGTAATAAAAGTACGTACGAAAATAAGCTATGAAAATTAGAAGAAAAATGATAGAAGCTAGCATGACGGGATGACGGGATAGAGATGGTCACGTTACGATGATCGACAATACCTATCTCGAAAGGAAAGCGATTTTAGAAGAAAAAAAAATTTTAATTTAAAAAATTGAAAACTAAGAGCATCTTTAGAAAAAAAATTAAAAAAAAAGATAGCATCTTCATGGAAATTATTTACAAAGAGGGAAATAAAAGTATCTATTGATCGGTTAATTTTATCGAGGAATAGAGATAAACAACATGTTGGATGGGGACCACTGGCTTTTTCTGTATGAATGGACCATTCCATTCCATCTTTGAAGTACTAAGGATACCTTTTTTCTGTAAAAAAAAAAATATTTTTATTTATTATATCAACCAATTTTTAATCAGATTAAAATAGTATTCAGATATAACTTAAGAAAATTATATATATATATATATTAAAAAAAACACATCACATTTATCTCGAACCATAAAATGAAGATCAAATCGGTGATGCCGGTCGTCCGTCAGTGGTACAGTCGAAGAATGTGTAAGAACATCATCGGTGGGTCCAGGGATCGCATCTGATGATCGGATCCGGTCGCCGGGCCCACGCCGTACGGTGGTCCACGGTACCACCACCGTGCCGTGGGACTGTCACTGCAATCAAAGAGGCGGCTTACACGACTCTTTATCATTATTCAAAACAATAATCCTATTTCCCAATCGCATTACGACAGTAGAAAAATCATCATCTTATTCTGATGTCGTACGAGTAATTCCAAAAGAAAATACGCACGATTTTGACATTGTAACGACATCGAAGGTTTTGATCTCTCTTCAATATGGACAGTTGGCATTGATTTGATGAATCATACCTTCATTAAGTCACTGTCAAAGTGTTGGGGAGGGGGAGGATTTAATTTGTCGATGAGACTACGAGTCGACGAGGTTGGATTTACATGATCGACGTAAAACTAGAGTGAGTGAATTCACCTTCTTCTACCTCCTCAAAGAGTTGTGCTCTATAGGTGGAGCGAACAGCATGCTCATGCGACCTTCGTCTCTCTCTCTCCTCTTACTTCTGCCAAGTTACTGCTGTGCATTATTGGGAGGTTACAGGAATTGAATGCCTTGTCCGCTAGCTTATATAGTCGGCCAAGCTTCGGCTGCGAACGATGACGACGGCCATGGCTGTTACCGGACTGGACCGGAACTCCAATGGCGTGCATTCATTGGCTTAGTTCTCCGCGCTTGTGACACCCAGTGAGAAGCCGAAGCTGCTGCAACAGGAAGCTAAGATCATCATCATCATCAGGTTCTCCGGCTTGTTTGTTGCTTCGGATCATTGAGCTGACTGCTTCATCGGAAGAACGCTGCTTTCTGATTCTTAGACTTGTTGCGCAGCAGCGAAATGGAGAGTCTAGACTCCGACCTCTCCCGGAAGCTCGACCTTGAGGCTTGTTTCCTTAGCCCAAGCGTTCAGCTCCGAGGGACCGGTGACATGGAGGAGACGCTCGGTGCTCTCTTGGATCGCCAAGCGGTGATGAGGTCGGGTGCTCCTTGTGAAGCGGCTGCTGCTTCTTTTCGAGCTATCAGCAGGCCGGAGATCGTCGACCGGTGCTGCAGTCTAACTCAGGATTTTGGATTATCCGATGACCTACCTGTCATCAGCAATATCAGTCACGACGAAGATGTTATCTCTGCCATCTTTCCTGACAGCGAAAACTTCTGCAACTTGAGCTGCACCGGTAATGTTTCTTCCGGGGAGTCCGAGAACCATGGCTCGTTCGATGACCTTAAGTGGAACAGAGATGAGATGGCCTCCCGAGTCTCCCCTGATCCACTTCTTCCCACTGCCAAGAGAAAGCCGAATTCTTCGCCCGAGGAAGAAGGTCTTCGGAAGAACCCGAGATCGGAGAAGCATTCAAGCTCTGTGGCCATCGAGACTATAGCAGAGGCGAAGGAGATGATCTACAGGGCTGCAGCGCTGAGGCCGCTGACTCTGGGAATGGAGGAGGCGGCGGCAGCCGAGAAGCCAAAGAGAAAGAATGTGAAGATATCAAGTGACCCACAGACGGTGGCAGCAAGGCGCAGGAGGGAAAGGATCAGTGAGAGGCTGAGGGTGCTGCAAAGGCTGGTCCCCGGCGGGAGCAAAATGGACACTGCAACCATGCTCGATGAGGCCGCCAACTATCTTAAGTTCCTCAAGTCTCAGGTCAGGGCCTTGGAAACCCTCGGTGAAAGGCATGGCCATGCAACCAACAGTGCCATCCACCCCTTTCCACTAGCTCTGAACCAAGCTTTTAGAATGCAAAGATGAGAGATGAGGCACGACTCATCCCTGCGAGCATGGGGCACGAGTCATTCCCTTTTCTCATTCAGAGATAACTTTCCCAAATCCACAACACCCAACCATAAGAAACTATTGGCTATTAGCTTTCCCCACCAATAGTTTCAGCTATAGATTAAACCTCTTGTGTATCCATAGCCTTTTTACCTCTAAGGAATAGATAGCAGCAGTGCAACACTTTGGCTTTCACCCTTCAGATACCTGTGAACTAGTTCCTGTCAACTGCACATATAAGAGCTTCACGGTCACATTTAATCTGACACCCTGAAGTCTGACTTCTCGATCACAAAGTTGTAAGAGGTCGATCTGTTCTCTGTCATCCGATTGACCTGAAGCGCGAATTTTACAGGTACTGCTTCCGATGGTATGTATCGAAGTGACAAGTAGTTCAGCTCTCCTCCCCTGCCAATCTCACTCCTTCTCTTTGGACCTGCAGTGTCGCAGAGCACGATGCTGTCTTGGTTAAGCCGGAGTACCTTTGCGAAGACCACCTGCACAATAGGTGAGCACGTTGGAGACAGAGAGACAGAGGTTGCCAGTCTACGCAATCGCTCTGCTCCAATTACCTTTCTCTACTATTCTCTTCGCTGAACTGTGTACTGATTATGATGTCATACAAAAGTGCCTTCCGGCGGTCTCAGATCAAAAGTGCCTTCTGTGATGTCCGTGCAAAGATCTTAAACACTGACTCTTTTCTTCTCGTTTGTCCGTGCGGTAGGAAAGCTGCAAACTCCACTCGTAGATCCTCTTGTGCATCCTAATAACCCACAGCTGCTGCTACTGGACTTGTGCATCCAAGCATTGACTTTTGAGATCCCCTATGCATCCTGTTTAACTGCTCTTACTACCTGATCTTAAATGTGGGATTGATTCTTCTTCTCCGAGACAAGTTTCTATTTAACCAGCAAGCTCTTTGGTGTGCGTTTATGTGGATTGGCTATCAGAATGGGCAGATTCGAAAGCTACAACTGAAGCTTAAGGTTTCATAGTTCACAACCTCTGGCATTGTTCCTGACTCTTTGATGGAAACAAAACCTTGTATGATCATGCCATGTTTTGCAACTGTTTCTCTTTCCATTGCTCGAGAACAAGCATCGGAGGAGGAAAAAGACCTGCTAAACATACACAAGTTGGAAAGAGAGCTCAGTTCTAACATTTTCTCGAAATTTCATCCATTACGTACGTGTATTGCATTAAGATTGTGCGTATCAGCCACGCGACTGTACCGTCGGACTCAGATATTTCTTTTGTTCTCATTGGTTGGCGTGCTATCCTCACATGAGACCCTCATCGGTCGTCCATCCATTTTTGCTATCGCATCTCGGTCGTCCATCCACGAGGCGTGAGCCAAGTGGAGGAAGCCTCGTTACAGATGGACGGTGATGATGGAGGTGCGTCGGACCAGCGCTCGATCCATACCAAAGTAGGAGAGGATCCCATCTCAGGTAATCCTTTTTTAAGGCAACAAAGCTTGTCCGACACATCTACTTTTCCCCATCGACAAACCCTAGCACGAGACCGTACGCATCGGCCGGGCCCCACGTTCCTTCTGCGCTTGTTTCGATACTTGTTTGTTTTGGATTCGCTCCTCCGTTTCGAGATAAGGATCCCAAAGCCAACCACTGCGTTTGTCTCGCGAAACTATCTCCTTTCTCTCGGACCTCCTCTCGTCAGTGGCCGCTTTTTCTTCCGATCCACTACCCTTCCCCCTTCTTCCCTCTCCGCGTCGCTCCTCTCTTCGCCTCCCGACGTCGCATGGTTCGTGATTTCTTCAGCTAAGATTGGATCTTTCCTCTTCCCGGTCCTTGACGGGGGCTCTGGTGCGAGATCATTGCTTGTGGCTGGCCGCTCTTTCTTGCAGAAAGATCGGGTTTTCCCTGCTAGATTTCGTCCTCGAAGAATTTTGTGCTTTAAGGTTGGATCTTTACATTTGAGAACAGCTGTAAAGTTCCAGCTTCCGTTTTGTTCTGTGATTTGGGTAAAAAGATGGGATCTTCTTTTACTGGAAAGAGGAGGGTTCGATATCGATATAAAGATTAGGAGAAGTGGGTTGAGGAGGCGGATATGGATGTTGTCTCGTGTTTCCTTGACCTTCTTCCACCCATTGGGGTTTTTCTAGGTTCGGTCTTGTGGTAAAGTCGAAGCTATGAAAGGGGGAAAGGAGGAGGGTAAGATCATGGGGCCAATGTTTCCCAGGCTCCATGTAAATGATGCTGATAAAGGTGGTCCGAGAGCACCTCCCAGGAACAAGATGGCCCTGTATGAGCAGCACAGCGTTCCTTCTCAGAGGTTAAACCGGTCATCTTCTGCTCTACCGTTGCCTCATCAGAATGCCTGCTTGTTGGTCCCTTCTAATCCTTTGAGCCAGGTTGGTTCATTATCCAGAACAATTTAATTTTGTTGTCTAGCTATTTCTCATGGGTTTTCAGAGAATGCCAGGGGAGAAAACCTACAAGAGAACCTGTTTTTTCGTTCTCTTTCGTGAAGCTTACTGCTGTAGAATACACCCCAGAGTGCAGTTTCTTACTTTACTGCGTAGCTCTAGAGGTTGACGAATATCTATGCATCTATCTCTCGAGAGGAAAAATCTTACAAACCACAGTTCTTCAATTAGTTAAACAGTCTGTAAGGATAAACAAACTTGTTAAATAAAGGGCTGATAAATTTAACCTGTTGTCCCTTTTGCCAAAGACATTTATTGATGTTGCAACTTTTGCTTAGTTCTGAAGCTTTCCTTTTCTTGTGGAATTATATCTTTTACAAAATTGATCTTGTGACCTGAAAGGATAAGGATTGCATCGCTTGTAGGATGTAAGTACAGAAATTTACCTTTAAGGATTATGCGGGACTTGTAAATCCAGAAGTTGATGCAACTCAGATATGGATATAAAAATTGATGCCCAGTGTTAATATGCAAAGATAAGAGTTAAAAATGATTCTACTGGTGAAAAAGTAGGCGTGTACAGTCGAGAGTATAATGAGTGATGTTATCTATGATAACTATCGATGTGTAATGCTAGACATTAGATTCAGTTGTTGGAAGAGGTAGAATAAGTGTGAGAAATAAAATGAATAATATGATTTTTGGACTCTCTAGTGATGTTATCTCAAAAGGCTTATGTAGCTAGTTAGGATAATGTGAAAAGTAGCTTATTCAAATTATTTGTGGGATATTTAATGATTTAATCCTTCATCCAAAGGATGAAATAAGTCGCTAGATTAAAGACCTCATGACCAAGCAACATCTGGCTATTGTTGTTTATGAATTATCTTGAATTTCACTTTATATTGTTATATGGACTTGATAATCTGGAAGTCTAACAAATTATGTTTAAGATGGACTAACTGAATGTAAGCCAATTTAAGAGCGAGAGCCAGTTTCACAGATGAAAAATAACACAGTTTTCTTATTAAATCTATCATTTGAAAGTTTGGTTGGTATCTTTAAGTTGTTTTGATAACTTTTTATATCAAAAAATCA
The DNA here is from genome assembly GCF_036884655.1 of Musa acuminata AAA Group. Lineage (NCBI taxonomy): Eukaryota > Viridiplantae > Streptophyta > Magnoliopsida > Zingiberales > Musaceae > Musa > Musa acuminata. The sequence goes on along the minus strand of NC_088338.1, from coordinate 3,324,710 downwards.
TGGGTTATGCCATTCATAGCAAAGAGTTTGCATTGGAAGTTCAGGATTCAGCAACTGGCGAAAAGGTAACTAAAGGATAAAACTATGAGGACATGAGAAACGGTTAGATGACACTGGTTAGTATGACATGCCTGACATAATTTTGAAAGAAACAAGAGCAGTTTTCCGATACAGAAATCCCCCATTGGATATTCTTCTATAGAATAAAAAGACAAAGATAAAAAAATGTATTGGCAAACTGGTGAATGTCTAAGAAGCAGAAATGCAAAGGGTGTCCATGATCTAATTCTTATGCGCTGTTAGAGATAACCTGCAGCTTTTGTATCCCATTGAAAGCCTTGCTACAAATACTAGCACATCAAATATCCTCTTTCATGCCCTTTCCTATTCTCCATTCTTTCAGAACTATTGCACTGTCCCTCTTTCTTTTGTGTCACTCTGGAGCCCAAGGGCATATATATTGATGCTTTAAACATATAGGAAATTTAATGTGCTGCGTCAAGTCTGGAATTGGAGAATTGGAATGATATGTTCAGGATATCAAATTCTTGATAAAAAAATGACACCTGCCGATCATTGGATGTGAAAAGATCAGTTTATATTTTGCAAATAAAACATGGTTGACTTGGAGTTCTTCCAACAAACAAAGTTCTAACCTGTCACTCTTCATATAATGTTTATACTTTATACCCATATCTCCAATCATTTTAGGGTCCATGACACTTGCATTTTTTATCAACTCTTTTGGAGACAAATTATTCCAAGTATGAGATGTTTGTGGGTTATCCACAATATGAGTTTTGAGAAGGTTTTGGTGATCCGAAGCTCTATGAAATAAACGCATCTTGTTTACATTAGGAAAGATCAGTTTCTTTATTAGTTTGCAGTACATTAGTTATTGCTAATGATTGTAATCTTGCTGTAGGGATGCGGCCAAGAGAGAAATGTTCTTTCTCCATTTTTTATGCCTCGCAACACACCTGCTTATTCACCAGAGAAAGTTGATTGTCAGTTATCTGATGGAATAGATCCCAACTCAAGGTTGGAGGAGAGATCATTAAAGCATGTGAATTCTAGAAATTTGAATTTGCTGAGATCAGCTGCTCATTGTAGTTTGCTACGACATCCAAAATCTAAATCTTCTCATGAGAAGAAGATGGATGATGTGGATGATTTTAGGGTTCCTACATTTGACAAATCAGAACCTGCTCTGTGCTCCAACAAGGATACATCTGTGATGGGGTCAGTGAAGCTAACTTCCTTTAACACCAAGAGTCAACAGAAAAGTCCCAATGCTACACTTAATTCTTCAATTCGATACTCAACTTCTTATTTCAAGCACTTTGAACAAACAGATGTTTCTAATATGCAATCACGAAAATTTGGTGGATCTGAGAAGGAGAGACAACCTGAAGAAAGCTTAGTAATTGCAGAACACAGGGAAAAGTCTCCTCCTTCCGCTAGAGTTGAAGAACGACCAATTGTGGCCAAAGTTTCAAATGGAGCTAGAGATGTTACTGAGAAATCACGCTGTGGAGGTGTGAGTTCATGCCAAGAATCTTCTCAGAATGGTGATCTAATCGGACCCAGGACAATGAACAAGGTTGATGTTGTTGAAAATGGGGATGGTTCACAGAAAAGACAGAGAACTACAAATATGGTAGACAATGGTAATTTGGAAAACAATGTAAAGGAAAATGGGTCATTGGGAGAACACATTGCCGAAAGAAAAGATGAAGCTTCTGAGGCCTCAATAGATGACTCTATATCTGGCTTGGAGATATCTCCAGATGATGTTGTTGGTGTAATTGGTCCAAAGCATTTCTGGAAAGCCAGAAGAGCTTTCATGAAGTACATACAATACTCTTTTATTGTTTTTCTGTTCAACTATTTGTTGCTTAATAATTTAAAAACTTCTCTTGTTGCACTGCTTGCTGATTTATATTTCTTGATAGTTCATTTGTCATATTTATTATTATAATATTGATGGCAAATCATGATCTACCAAATAGCTCAAGCTGAAATCTGAATCACAGTTAAGATTGAGAAGTTAAAGGTTGAAAAACACTGCTAAGTTCTGCAGTCGAGCCTATGTGTAATTTATAAAATTAGAAGCAACTTATTGTGGTTTCCATAAAAGTTAAGATGAAGTGGGACAAGCTGGAAATGTTCTAGTACTATTTGAGGATGACTCTGCAGACACAGATACATTTTCTATAGGTTTTTTCTTTATATATCAGTAGAAGAGATATCACTAGTTCACGAATTGTGCAACAGCCCGATCAAAGTTAGAAGTTCTTACTTGACTGAAGCACTTAGATATGATCTTTGTGAGTGTTACGTGCATGCTTTATCATAGTGTGCATTCCTGTTGCTTTATCATACGATCTTATCACACAAATACTTGTAAAAGCTCTCGCCGGTGGCAGCAGCAATATTGTTATTCTCTAATCATGGATGGTGGTTTATTTGCTGCATTTGTATGCTTCATTCTGATCATCTGATAGTACCTTTCTTGATCTTGCAGTCAACAGAGGGTCTTTGCGATACAAGTGTTTGAACTGCATAGACTAATAAAGGTTAGATGGTTTTAAAATCAGTTGTAGAATAAAGAATTCAGCATGTGCATCAAATGTCATGTCAACTTTAGTTATTATGAGATTAACCATTTTTATTGTATGTCTGAAATAGGTTCAAAAGTCGATAGCTGCATCACCTCATCTGCTTCTTGAAGGCAACCCATACTTGAGCAAGTCTCCGGTGAAAGCACCCTCAAAGGTTCCACTGCTTGATTGTAATATGAATTCTCAACAAGATGCAGTTAAACAGAAAGATGCTAAATGCCAGAAATCAGATCAGAAAAAAGAGCTACAGACGGAGAACATTGCTAGAGCACCTCCCCCTACTTGTGGGGAAAGAATTGATGGAGGTTCCCATCGTCAGGTTTTAGAAAGTGGGCCTTGCTCGGCAGTTCCCCCATCACATTCCACTCCCCCAGACAACAATCCAAGTCCTTGGTGTTTACATCCACCGGCAAATCAGTGGTTAGTTCCGGTTATGTCGCCCTCAGAGGGACTCATTTACAAGCCTTATACAGGGTCTTGCGCACCGAGTAGTGGTTTCCTGGCCCCTGTTTATGGAGGATGTATGCCTCTCGGTGTACCATCTCTGGCAGGAAATTTCATGAATACTGCTTATGGAGTTCCAGCATCTCATAGGCTGCCGGATACGGGTGTTCTTGCTGGTGCTTCGGCAGTTGCAACCAATTACTTCCCAGCATATGGCATTCCATCCATGAATCCAATTGTATCGACCTCTGCAGTCGAACAGGTTACCAATTTGGCTTGTTCTCGACCTAATGGACACATTGATCAACACTCCATGATCTCATGCAACATGTCTCATTCAAGGAGTGAAGCAATCAGTGGCTGTTTTCTGAAGTTTCAAGCATCAAAAGACACGGAGCTACAAGCAAGTTCAGCAAGCAGTCCTTGTGAAAAGGCACAAACAGAGGCATCAGATGTATTACCCTTCTTCCCCATGGCTCCGAAGAAAGAGAACCTTGTCTGTCCATCGCGGTCAAGCGGTAGGGATAGTCAAGCTCAAGCCATCAAGGTTGTGCCTCATAATGCGAGGTCAGCTATCGAGTCAGTGGCGAGGATTTTCCAGTCAATACAAGAAGAGAGGCTGCAACATGACTGATGATTGTGTTTGTAGGAACAGATGCTCCTGACTATTCATGGCTCTGTCCATGGGCTTCTGAAGTAACCTTCCCTTCGGCAGTCCAAGCGTCTTACCTCTCTTCTAGTAATGTAAATATGAAAATGAAACAGGTGCCCTATAGCTCTCTCCCCATATTTGCCGCTGACCAGAAGGGTATTTATATGAGTACAAGATTTCGTTTCCGAATGTAAAAATAAAAGCCATACTCTTGCTCTTTCCTCGGTTAAGCTGATAGTGTGGAACTAAATATTACTGGTAATCTTCTGTAAACATTGTTTTGTACTTACTAGTGGCAAGTCAATGCAAGTAGGTCTCTTTTTCTGAAGCTCATACAAGGATGTTTTGATGCAACTCTTTTGCTCATAGTGTAACCATTGCAGCCCCTAAAATCCTCAGGAATCAATCTGCTGTCTCTTTCTTGATTCAAATTGGCAGACTTTTACTACAAAGTCTCGTCTTTGCATTCTGTTCATTTGTTTCATGTAAGATCGTGAATTGGACTGTGGAGTCGCCTTGTGGTGGCATGTTTAATTGGTTTCGGTGATCTTTGTTCATGCTGTAGAGAGAGCCTCGAGAAGAAGGGCAGGCTACTGAGGCGCCTCCAGCACAAAAAAAATGTTGGCGAGAGTTGAGAGGTGGTAGCCCGAGAAGAAGCGAATCACAGGAAGACAACAGCCAGCCGCCTCCGAGTGTCTCATGGTGCAATTGTGGCAGGCTCTCTCTTCTTCGTTGGAAAGCACTGAGTTGCCCCTAAAAGAATAAAACTAGGCCAAAATGGGATGTTGAAACATGCGAGGAAGAAGCTGCAACACTATATTTGAAATCAATGATGCATCATCATACATTAAAATATTTTGCATAACTAAGAAATGTTTGGATATAATCGGATTGAACAACAACTAAAATATTATATTGATATCCCTATGTTGTCCATTTTATTAACAAAAATATGAAAATAAATATAATTTTAATTTTTCAGTCGATGATGATGAACGACATTGGGGATCACGAGTGATTGTTATGGATGAGAAAAGTAACGATGAGAGGTGAGAATCATTTTGCATTAGCGTTGACGCCGACGCAGATACAGAGCGATGAAAAAGCCATTCAACAACTACGTCGGTGTCGACATAGATGTAAACTGATCCTCACATCTCTCGCTATTGTTCTTTCATCCACAATAGTCACCTTTAGCCTCCAGCGACACTATCGTTCGCCATCACCGACACCGTCATCATCAACCGGAACGTTAAAATTATCTTTTTGACTTTTGTTTCCATGTTTCCGTTAAAAAAATCGACATCATTAGGATAAATAGACTAAGATATTTTATTTTCATAATTAGAAGAATATAAATATAACTTTTTAAAATATGAGTATCGAAATGGTAAAAGATAGCTAACTACAAAAGTATGGGTATCAAAATGATGAACGGAAAAAAATATATTATGTGAAGCGCAATCTGTATCCATATCCTTTGCACACGATTCAAAACCATACTAAACAAAACGATCATAGATTGCGGGGTAAATAAAGGAAAAACTAAAAACAACCAAACAGATGAGTTTATTTTTAATGGATGGAAACAAACACGAAGATCGAATAAATTCGTATTCAGATGACTGCGAACAGAAACCAAAACGGCGAAACGAAAACAGTTTTCACTTCTTCCCTCGAGCATCTCTTTTACTTTTTTTGTTTTTCCCCATAATACTCTGTATTTTCTAAAAGACGATGTACCTTTGATCTCTACCCTATCGATCGCCATCTCCGCCGTGAGGTCCTATCACCTTTGCCCTCAACTGTCGATTGTGCCCTCGTTCGTCGCCCTCCCCTTGTCCGTCCATCAATGGAGCCATGTTGTCGGATCTCGACACCACCGGCTCTCCATCGAATTGATAGTCGCTTCTCCACCATCACAATAGGAGCAGCCTTGCTACAGGCTCTCCTACTATTAGAGTGATGCTAAGGGACATGACAGCAAGGGAGACAATGGAAAAGTGAGCGAAGTTGGGGGACAGGAGGGATGAGGAGGATGACATAGGGCTAGCAGATGGAGAGCAGAGGGGAAGCGAGGGCAACGAACGATCGTAGCGACAGAGAGGAAGAGGTCGATTGATAGAGAAGAAGCAAAGATGGAGTTGCAATGGTGAATGCACGACTACTATCTCGATGAAGAGCCAGTGATGCCAAGATTCAACGAATGGGAAGGATGCATTTAGGGGAGCCGTATACTCGAGATCGGACTAATTATAGATTAACCATATAGTTAGTTACCTTCAAACATTTACTAATCTCATCTTTCCCTATTTGACGAAGAGAAGAACAAATGGAAAGTAGGAGCAGACATGCATGCTTCAGATACCAACAGTTATATGGTGGTGTATGCTTGTTCTGCCTATAGAATAATAAGGGTGAGATTAGTGCACGGTAAAATAGTGGTACGAAAAGGACCGCTTGAATTACCAAGTAAAAGATGCATGAATATGACATGTATGGAAGGTACGGACAGCATCCTTGAAAGAAAATGACAGGTCCATTCCAGAGACTATGGAAGTTTCATACTGCAACCAAACAATGAAGAGGTGCCGCGTCATAGAACATCGAACCCAGTCCTATCCCTCTCATATATTAATTACATCACTTTTGTTTGGTAACTTACAGAATCTTAATAAACGACAGATATAGAAAACAATCAAATAAACTTGTAGTCAATAAACCACTGCACCATATCACCAGTAGCATGAACTGCCTACTTATTTTTCACAACACTATATGTATGTGCAATCAAAAAGAGGAACAAAAAAGAACAGTTTTAACTACTTTTGGCGTACGTTGGCTCGAAGCGACTGAAAATGAGCAGCTATAGAATCATAATCAGGAAGTTTCGGATGAACATGAGAAGCATTCTTGAAAGAACTTTCCCGTGAAGTTGGCTTCTCGCTTGAGCTTGATGACGTAGGTTTCTCATTGTTTTCTTTAACAGAAGACTGTCTCCGCTCATCTTGTGATACGTTTGGATTTCTCTTACCTGTAGATGATTCGGCCAGTAAGTGTTTTGAGAAGTTTCTTCAGCCGATGAGTGCGGTAGCCGAGGCTTGGAATTCTCTCTGTGATCCAAATCTCTGGTGTGCTTTGTTGTGCCAGAAAAAGATTCAGTTGCAGAACTTAGCCGAGAAGACTTGGATTCCTTTACCATGCTCGTAGCAGACTGGTCAGAGGTTCTAGGAACTTTATCTTCTTTAACAACTGGTGATGTAGGCCTTGTTCTTCGAGAAAGCTTAACATCATTACTGCCTCCTCGCACATAAGTGGTTCGTGGTGCTAGTTCCTCTGCCTCATTGTCATCTATGCTAGAGTAATTGATTGGCATTCTGGAGCTTGTCTCAGTGTATGCTTTGACACGTGATTTCTGATTATCGAGTCCCTGATCCAGAACTTCAGAGCTCTGCAGTGTCTTGTTTGGGTGGTTTACAGTTGACTTCTCCACGGAAGTGACAATATTCAACTTCTGGCTTTTAGGAGTTGAAATGCTACTGTCTCTCCGCTGTCTATTCCCAGCAGTAGAAATTTGCTCTTCCTTGCTATCTACACTTGGGTTTACGTATGAGGATCTTAAGATCGATTCCCTGTACTCTTTCCTTTGTTGTAGTCGGCCATATGACTCATGAACTGGATCTTCAAAATCTTCAGATGTATCATCTATTGTTCTGTTCAAAGAGGTTAATGAACCTCCAGACATTGATCCTTTATGCCCAACATCATAATTTGCAACTTGTCCTCCATCTTCAAGATCTGTGTCCATATTAGCTTTTGAAGCTCTCATCTTAGGCCTGAAAGCATTTGCATGTACATCTTTACTAGGTTTTTCTTCATTTGTAACTTCAATACTTGAGAACCTGGACGTACCAAAAGAAATTTCTTCCTCATTCGTGAGAGAAATATCATCTGAATTTGTTTTCAACCTGGGCGAAGCATCAGTACTGGTGTTTCTTAAATAGGGTGTACGAGTGTAACCTTTATTTCTCAATCCACCAGTTAATCTTCCAAAGTTCAAGACCCCACTTCCGTATCTTTCATCCAGCTCTTCTTCTGTTCCTATATGATTATAGTTAGGAGATCTACTATCTCTTTGTGTTTGCTGGTTTTTATGCACACTAAGGCCAGATCTCCAACTTTCCTCATTAGGGCTGGGTTCCACTTCAAATTTCTCGGCACTAGGAAGGACAGCTGGTGGAGAACTCCCGTTACCTTCATCAACTTCCACGGTATCATCCATGAGATATGTTCTATTACCAGGCTGTGATGTTATTGAGCCTTTCCCGGAGCTGGTGTCAGTGTGCAGAAAACTGTTTGGTCTCATATCTGTCACATGCTTCGATTTCTCTAACTCATCTTCACTCTCAGAACCAGGACCTTCAGAGTCATATTTTGGGGAGTCAAACTTTGGAGGTAGATAGTCATCGGAATCTGACTGGAGGTTAGCCTTTCTGGTTGATTCTGAATAATCGGTTCTATCAGATTCTCTCCAAGAATGCAGCTGTGATCTGCTTTCATTATTTAGAGATCCACTAGTGTGTTCCTTATTGCTAAAAGAGTCCATGTTCAACGAGAAACTAGAAGATTCTTCTCTTGGATGTTGAAAAAATGAATCCAACATATTTTCTTCACTGTGCCTCTTAAGGAAGGAGTGATCATCAGTATCATAATCATAGTTGTCATAAACTACATCAGAAATATCACCTCTGGTGTTATTCTCGTGGTCATCCGTAGTTGTATAATCATCAAAGTTACTAGAATAAACAGAAGAAGCTAATATGTTGTGTCTTGGATCATAATTCTCATTTTCATCATTCTTTAAATTCTTAGATTCAGATTCTGGATCAGAGAAGCTTTTCTCAGAATTATCATATGACTTGGCATTAGATTCTCGACTATCAATTTCTGACACCACATCTCTGAATGATGAACCACTAAATTGAGACTTTTTTGACACTAAATCATCTCCAGCTATATGATTACTGTTTAAGGTTTTATCTTCAGTAAATGTGCTGGTTCGTAGCATGCCATCTTTCTGCGGAGTTTGCACCTTTGGTTTCACAACCTGAATCCTTTGACTTTTATCATCCTCCTCGGTTACTGATCCGCCTACAATGTAATTACTCCCTAGATATGAACTTTTTCCTGACCCAGGCCCTTCACTTTTGATGACATGTGCAGATGACTTATATGATCCACTAGAAGGTTGTCGAGAAATACTCCCGCGACTTGCTAGTTCAGCAGCAGCTCTAGCTGCCATGCTAGCCCTTTCAGCAGATTCAGCAGCTGCCTCAGCAGCAGAAGTTGCATCCTTAAATTCCATTTTCCAATTTGAGCGATGCACCGAAGCACTCTCCCCCTTCACATATGCTGATTTGACCTCTTGCAGATCAGGCATAGTCTCTGTTTATTAGATCAAAAGGGAAACAGAACATGATAAGATAATTAATAAAATTCGTATAATAAGAAAGTTCATCGTACAAAGTGCTATCCAATTTTTACACTAGTTAACATATAACACCACCTTTTGGTTCGCTCGCCTTTCTACTGTGAGACACCTTGATGGTTGATTCATTGTCCCAACTATTAACGGATAATGGCTTGACATCAGAGGATTTGATTGTCATCTTCTCAGCGGCAATGAAAGAGGATGGGCCATCCTGCTCAAATCCAAATTCAATAAGCTTTAGACATAACTGCATCCTGGGGCTTATAGCCACACAATAATATTTGATGTCATCTGATTACCAGAAGGTCATCTTTAGGCTTCTGGACTTGCTCTTCAAATGCTTTTGAATCCCATTTGACATCATGTTCTTTAGCAACTTCATTCAAGACTTTGATTTTAAACTGAACATCAGGAGCTTTTGCTGACAATTTCTCAACCATCTAAACCATAGGAGATTAAAAGGCGACAGTAAGAAGCAAGTCACATGGGTCACAAAGAAAAGGAAGCAATAACAAACAAGGAAAGTTCATTTCATTATGCTATTCCATATCGGCAGAGGACAGACACTACAGGAACTCACCATGCGGCTAACTCCACATTCTGGTCGAACTTCAATAGCAGCAGTAACGAAATCTTTACCGTACTTTGCTTGAAATTGTTTGCGAATATCCATAAGTTCTGGAATGTCTGCACATCTTGGGGATGCAAATATCACACTAGATATTGCTTCCTTCAGATCTATGGGGCAGTTCCTACAAGAAGAGAGTCTTGCAACATTTGAACAATGCTAGGAATGATCTCATGGACAAAACAAAAATTACATTAAAAAATCCTGATCACATCATCTTAAGTGAAAAGTGAAGGACAATATCTGCACCCATATAACTGATAAAAGAAAATAACAGAGAATTGGACTCCCTGAAAAAGTGGCAAAGGCACTAATATTTATCGTACCACGATGGATTATATCCATTCAGATTTCATTTTGGAACCAAAAACTGTAATTTCATGTCATTAATATGATGTTTGAGACATTGATTACATGCCTGTTGATCAAAATTCTGCTCAGTTAACGATCAATGGTTAAGCAATTTACAACAGGAACTTATAAGTTGAGGCAGCAGAATTTCGCTGGAACATCACTTTTAAAAAGATCTCAAATCAGTCATATTATCCTGGCATACTCATATTGGAAAAGACCAGCTAGGGTTGGAATGCCAAATATTTCATAATCTTGTTAGTATCTAAAAGATGTCAGCTAGCTTGGTTGGTAAAAACATTGACACTTAACCTTTCCGTCTTTGCCACAATCATTCCAAAAAAGATAAAAGTATGGTTCAACATAACAAAAGTGTTTTCTTAAGAAGAATGAGATAACAATAGTTAATGATTATGTGATCTAGAGATGTATTCAGTGTCCAATATAGTCCATCTGTTTTGCAAGGTCAAATCCTTAAAAAACAAAGAAAAACAGAACAAGTCTCCAAGATGAAAGCAGCCTTTGTTCCAACCAGAAAGTTTCAGGTGGGAAGCAGGAAGAAAAGAAGGGAAAATCAAGATCAACATGTACGTAGCCACTGAAAGTACACAGGAAATAATGGCAACAGTAGGAAGCAGATGCTGGTTATCACAAAGCTCGTTACATTTTTGTGTAGTAGGTGATCATGCAATTAGGAGGAGAAACTTTTCCTAAGGCCTTTCATTTATAAAAAAAACACAACACTGCCTTTTAATTTATTTAATAACAAGAAAAATATGTCCAATGAATTATTTAATCTTATATGACAATCAAACATCTACATGAAGAGATAGATATAAACACAAACATGTAGTTTTTTTCCTTCTCTGGAGGGGCTAAAAAGGGCGTGGAAAGAACAAAAGAAGATAAGTTAAGAGGTTGGTGAGGAGAGACACGAATTAAGAATGTATAGAATGAAAAGCAAAGCGATGTAGATGCTAAGTTACATACTTTTGTGACTCAATTATAGGCAAACGTGATTCGATAAGTTCACAGTATATCTGAATGAGATCATATGCTGACATAGTTTTCTCTTCCCTGATAACATGTTCTACCTGCAAGCAAAACATTAAACAAATGTTCAAATGTAGAAATTATGGCAAAACTATTGAGTTTTTATCAGAGAACTTAAATGTAGCTCAATATTCCAATATCAATGAGTGATATTACTGGTATCAGCATCAACGACATTCAATTTAGAACTCATGAACACTGATCTAAGAGTTACCAGTTTACGCTTTGCTAAGCACCATTTATACATATAATAATAGACAAGCATAGCATAGTTATTAGAACCTGCTACATGTGAGATACAAAAGTCCAGTTAATTAGCATATTACCATTTACTACTGTCCAATAGACAGGTATCAAAACAGTAACCAGTTCAGATACAGAACATAAGATGATGATTTGATGTATCTATCTCTATGTTTAAAGCATGCTAATATTTTACCAGTTACTATATGACCATGGAGACTACATGTTCAAAGACAGTAAATTCATACTAAACCAGTTAATCAAACAGCTGCTTAAATAACTTGGCACTCAGAACAGCACACTCACAAATAAACCAAAGATAAGAATGTAATACAAGCATAATATGCAAGGTTGACATCCAGTGTGAAAAACTGGACACTTCTGAAGATAACAAAGGCTGGCTTCAATACAAGATGGATTTGGATATGATTGGTATTTGATCAAGCACCGAATTTCAAAGCAAACCACATAGAAGTATTTGAGACAGGTTTTTCTTTTTGCACAATATAAGAAAATGAGCTGATTACTCATTCAGATCAAATTGATTTGAAGGGGCTTCGTTAAGCATTTCAGACATTTGGGCTAATTAACCTATTTCTTTTCTTTAGTTAAACTACTAGAACCAATTTGGTGACTCCATTCGTTGTCAATTATAATGATATGTCATTTATCCAGCATGACAGAAAACATTAAATTAAATCAAAAGAACTTAAAATTTTATTCTCGCCTTTAGAAGTCAATCTTACAATGAAAAATGATTTAGAATTTACGGTTTTGTTGTTGTCGTCGTCATCGTGATATATGCTTTAAAAAAGTAACAACAAAATACATACAATTCGATCAAGGCTCTTGATTGTTTTTCTCAAATATTAATATATCTGCTATTTTGTTTCTATACCAGCGTAAATTAGGCAAAAAGTAAACAAAATCGAACCCGAATCCGAGCGGTTTGTTCCTGGCCGCTCTCGAGGAGCTGAGCCAAATCCCGCCGCATCTGCCTCACCGAGGCCTCCCTCTTGTTCTTGAGCAGCTTCATCCGAGACACCGCGAGCTTCAGCGACGTCTTGCTGCCGCCCGATCCAAACCATAACAAAACGAAACCGATCAATCCCCATCGTCAGCCGAATATCCAAGATCAGAGAAACCAAACAACAATAGCGCTTCAACCAAGGATCCACATGCGGAGCTCACCATTTCACCGGCTTGAAGCTCCTGGGGAGCAGCTCCGAGATCTTCGACTTGGCGTGCATCCTCCACCCGCCGAATTCGATTTGGCGCAGAGATCGAGGATTATCCGGCAGGCCGATACGGATCGAAAACCTAATCGATCTGTCGCAACGTGGAGGGGCGATCGGATGCAACCTCCCTCGCTCTGACGACCTCACCCGTCGCGTGCCCGATAGGGGAAGATAATACCGGACGAGCAAATCTTCCTCCGATTTCTATTCGGTGTGACGTAACTGTCCCTCGACGCACAAAAGGGGAGGCGCGTCTTCTTGTTGTTGGACGGGGTATTCCTGGGAATGAAGAGACCAACCGTGTTCTTATCTACGCGACGCGAATAAGCCGTCGGATCAGGATCCGACGGATACAAATCCATTGCAAGATTGGGAGTGGAAGTGACGCGTTCTTCCCCATCGTGTTTGGCGGGCTCGTCGAAGAGTTGAGGAAGGTACGGGCGACGACTATTGGGGCAGTGGATTCCGGGTCAACGAGGTCCGATGGGCGGGTGGTGACCAATTAATGGTGGGCTCCACAACGTCGATGGGGCGGAAGGTTCGATTGTTGCCGCTTGTGGAAGATGCTCATTGAATCTTCCGCTTGTTTTCTTTACGGAGGAAACATTAGACTCTGTGACGTAAGCATTCAAAAAAAAAAAAATCACATGGTAAATATTTTTTATATAAAAATAATCAAAGTAAAAGACTGTTTTATTCTACAGTAATAAATAATTTTACCATATGAGTAATAGTCATAGGAATAGATTGGTTTACCACTGAACTGTAACTATAATAATAAATGATTTCATCTTGTGATCAACAAATGTAGCATTAGATATTTATAGTATGCATTCAATAACTTGCTATGGTAGAGTTTTCATAGCTTGTAGAAAGAAACCAATACTGGACTTTCAACTATATCAATTACATCCAAAAATATATATAAATATAATCTTAAATATTTAAGTATTTTCCAAGAAGAGTGATTAATTTTATATGAGATTGTTGTAACAGGAATAGATATAAGTTAATGCAACAAGTACTAGAATCATGGTTATTAGTTGCTTATGTATACTATATGGTTGATTTTGCTGAATAAGGCTTCCGGTCAAAGGATCTGCTGCCAATTTTGACCGATCCGATCCGGTCCAATCTGATTTATTTCCATGTATTAATTGGCCCACGATTGAAGGCTTTGACAGTTGCCTTTTGCTTTCCTAATTCTTCATAGAATATATATATATATATATATATATATGGGCGATTTTTTGTTTAAAAAATTATATTCTGGATATTTGTTAATCAGTATCTCTTATTTTATTTTTTAAAATAATATATTTAATTTTAAAAAATACCGAAATATATTTATTTTAGTCTGTTATAATGTTTTGACTACCACAGTAAAAACACTATAAAATCTATTTAAAAATATTATAAATGACTTCTAATCTCAACTGAACTAACGATGAGACTAAAAACATTACATTGTAATAGTCTATAAGCAATGACAATCTAAAAGATACAATATGACATCATTCACAATGATAAAAAGTTGACCAAAAAATACTTTTGAGGGGTATTTTGAGTATTTTTAAATTAAAAAGTATTGTTTGAGAAAAAATAAAAAATATATTTTGAGAAATACCTAAAATATGAATATTTTTAATAGAAAAATCATCCTATATATTTATTAAAATATTTTATCATGGTTACAGTGAGTGAAAAAAAATAAATATTTAGTAGCCTCAAATATTCCTTTTAATTTAACAAAGCATATTATTTCTCATTCATTAAATTCAAATCAAATGAAAAGAGATAAGTAGGAAGAGTAGTAATAATTTTCAACACTGTTAATGTTGATTAAAATTTCAATGTGTTATAAGTATACATACATGAGAAACTAAAATTGAGAAAATCAAGTACAAAAATCATGAAAGGATAATTCATATGTTCATCTAATATTCATCATCTCCATTTAATTCTTCTGATTCGTTCCATGCTTAATAATACCTACCTTTCTGCTTGTTTACATTCACCACAGAGGTCTGTACTGTCCGATTCAGAGATGCTGATGATGTCATAAAGCCTTGGGGATAAGATCAAGCGTAGTGTCTGTTCTTGTCGTTTCAATACAGGAAACGTGGGTCATCGATCAACCGCAAACCTATCAAAGCATTAGAAGATACTTTTATGATTTTGAAGGACCACACAGATGCAGCAAACTCAATCTGAGAAAGGGAAAAGGACAATGAAAACACAACATGTCACAATGAGAATTCAGATACTTGATCTATAAAAAGTGACCCAAATATACAGCTATACCACCAAACTGGGAGTACCCGCTTAATCCTTCTTTCATGTTAAAGGGTTTCTCTTTCTTGCAAATCGAGTACCCAATTATGCCAAAGTTCTGCTATCCCATCAGTTCTATGTTAGCTCACATATATGTTTGGAGACCACAAAAGATTATTATTTCTATTTGCATGTGAAAGAAAAGATGAGCCAAGTAAATGATCTCATACCCACAGCTTCTTGTTGCCCTGAAACAGCAGCACTCCTGGAATGGCAAAGAAACAGGAACCATGTGCTTCTTATGTTGTATTAGAAGCTAGGCTGGGAGGCCCAGGCTCATCCACACAGTCAACATGATGAAAACACAGTGGGCCACCAAGAAGCTTGTCTGTCCTGTTCTATTGTCACATGCCAAACATATCAATTGAAATGGAATCCAGAAAAAACAATGCATATTGAATGAATTCCACAAGTTCATGATGACTAAAAGATATTTTTGCATCTGAAGTGTCATTGGTGCAAATCCTCAACTTAATCTGACATCAAAAGGAAGCCACATATGACTTCGAGCAGTGCAAGCATTGGTCCAATGTCATGATCACAGCCAAACCCAATTCACAACAAACAAAACCTCAACAAAAAGCAAGTGATGCTGTGACACAAGAAAAACATGGGCAGCTGCTTTTTAACAACATAGATAAGGATCAGCCACCAAAAGCTATCCACTAAAAACAGCATCAAAGTTCTGAATCACATGAAAAAATCCATTGTGAAGCAAAAAAAAACAAGGAATTAGTGCATAAGGCTTCAGTAGAAAACATAAAATATAAATATCCAGAACAGAGGAAATTTTGTTCTCAAATGGAATCAATAACCAGCCTTCTAATGAGATGGTAGCATCATATTCAGCTCAGAAAACCTGCATCGTCAAAGATTAGCCAGGTGTTTTCCTTTTTAATGATTCTGAACCTGAAACAAAAGTTTGTGTTACCTTTTTTTAATTGTTCTAAAGTGGTCGAGTGTCACCAACATATCCACCAATACCAAGTGAATATATTCTCTTTCTCAAGAATCATCATCTAGCACCAGAAGTTACCTCTGAAAAGAAGGCCACAACCATGGACACCATGCAGAAATTTAACAGGCCTATATTATCCACTGCTTTTTCTTGATAAGATACTTGGGCACTCCTTTTCCATCAGCATTGCAGCTAGATCCCTTGGCATAAAATATAAAGTCACAGGAATAGAATGCCAATTTGACATCAGGGTTTTGCATAGATAGATGATGGAACAAAGTTTCAACCAAAAGTGTGAAGCTCTATTCCATCTGTCTTGCAGTAAATCAAACACCTACTCCAAGAAGGCTGCTGCAGGCATCAGAAAATAATTCAGTGTAATTCGAAAATTAAATGAACTTGGATAGAGATTTTAAAATCCTAAAAAGCTCGATTTGCAACAGCCAAGAAGAAGACCGAGGCCACAACAAGTAGAGGAGTGTATCCATATAGGTCAATAAAATTTTACTTCAGAGCTGTTCTTCCGCAGACATAGAAAGGTCATGGAGGATACCAAGTTCAACTCCTCTTTAGAACTGCTGCAAGCGGCGGCTAGAGAACATAAGGAGTCAAGCAATCGAAGATGTGATCTGACTGACTATGACTGGGGGAGGAAAAGAAGAGATCGATGAATGCAAGTTAAAGATGGCTATGCTTGATTACTAGCTTATGCAACTCTTGGCAAATATGGTGAGTGCGCTTACAGATTATAGCTTTGTTGAATACTGGTACAAGTATAAACATCCACAATGTTCCATTGCTGCAACGTCTTCCACTGTGGCTGTCGGCGGTTATGTGGCGTTCAACTCCTGCGTAAGAGCGGCAATTAGCTTCTCCTTGGTGGGCTGCTCTGCGCCCGGCGATTTCACTACAAACGTGTGCAGGACACTGTCGCTGTTTGCAGCAACCTTCGAGTCCACCACATCGATCTGCAGGTCCTTGAGAGCTTGGATGACTTTGGAGACGGGGTGCACGTCGAGCGGGCAGCTCATGCGAACGATAACCTCGTCCTGTGCTGCCTCGACATCGATCTCAGGATGCATGTAAGCCCGGCGCTTGCGGTCCATGAATGACGGGTCGCCCCACATCTCCCTCTCCGCCTCCATCTCCTTGAGCTTGTTCTGGAGCTCGGTGATGTAGGATATGGCATCGCCGAGCAGGGAGGCCTTGTCCATCTTGGAGATATTGGGCACCACCGAGCGTAGGGCGTAGAACCTCTGGTTGAGCTTCTCCCTCCTCTGGCGCTCGGCTTCCACATGGTTGAGAGGCTCTTCCCGTCCGTTTGCGGGCTTCCGGCCCCTCTTCCTTGGCTTCCGCTCCTCCATCGTGCCTGGTTTATCCTCTTTGCATGGGGCTTCGACATCCGAGAGCTCCGTGTCCACCGCTCCCAAACGACCGACCGAGACGCCAACAGAAGCAGAATTAGCCTCCCCTGTGCTGAAATCGATTTGCCCCGACTGTGGCAGCGGATGCGGCATCGGTTGCTGGCGACGCGGTTGCGGCGCAGGCGGCGGCGGCTTCTGAGGCTGGGATTGGTTCTTCCGGAGGAGGTCTTGACCGACAACCCCGCTAATATGCCGACCATGTGGTGGTGCGCCATTGCCAACCTTCTGCTGGTGAGAGGTCGCGATGCGACTCTGATTCCATTGGAGCACCGTCGCACCATTGGTGGGCGGGATATTTTGATGGTGATCTCCATGCTTCGTGATCAACTCCGATGGCCTCTGTTCCGGCTTCACGATCAAAGCCCTGGCCCTCTCGTTGAGCTGAGCGTGCCCAAGGCGCAAGTCCCTCCCAAAGATCTTTGGATACTCCGCGACGTGGCCGCCGACCCCGAAACGGGAAGCCGAAACAGCGCCGTGGTTCTCACCAATCTTCTCCCCGGCCGCCAGCGCCGCCGCCGCCTTATTACGGCCTTGACCGAACACCGACCTAATCGTGTGCAGCGCTTCGAAGCTCTCCGGCACCGGATCCATCGAACCCAGTTCAAGCACTCCGGTGTCGAACGGCACGAAGAGGATCGTCCGGAACCCCGCCGACCTCGCAAGAAACGTCCGGACGCAGTAACTGGAGCACACCGGCGAGTTCAGCCCCGCCTCCGAGATCCATATGTGCTTTCCCGACGCAAGCGCCTTCCCCGGGGCATCCTCCCCTTTGGGGAACGAGAAGTACATGGACGCCAGGAAGTACATCTCCGCGTCGGTGATGCGGTCGAGCCGGAGCGCATAGTTCTCGTCGGCGGAGCCGCCGGCGAACGTGTGGAGCTTCTCGAGCACCCGCTTCCGCATCTTCTGGTTGGCGCCGTCGAGGGGGAGGCGCTGGATGCCGCCCTCCTCCTCTCCGTCACTGAGTTCGCGGCAGTGGCCATCGCCCCAGCCGAGGACAAGGTCACCGGACCCGGACCGGGAGATCTGCCAGAAGATGGCGTAGGCCCAGGCGGAGACGGAAGAGCAGGATGAGGAAGTGCCCTCGACGAGGTCCTGGAGCTTCGTCTGGAGGTCGGCGTCCCCGCCCCCAACGGCGGTGAGGTGGCCATCGGACAAGGACGTATGCAGAGCGTTGAGGTAGTCGAAGGCCTGGTGGCCAAGCACAGCCACCGCCACCTGCCGGTCCTCGTCGGACCAAAACGAGCCCATCCCCGTGCCAATCCCCTGCAACTCAACTCGCGCCCACTCCCACGGATTCAGAAATCTCGCAAGATCTCATGCACCATTCCTCATCCAGGCTGCGTCCTCAACACCGCAATTGAGATCGTGCGAACACAACTACCAACAAGGGATTCATCCCGCAACTCTCCGATTCCAATCACCGAAAGCAAAAGAGGGGAGCCTGCAAGTGGAGTCACGACGAAGATGGGGAGAGAGGAAAGAGGTAGATGTGATGGGGAAACGAGCCCTACCCTCTTCGGAAGGCGAATACAGGGACCCCCCAGGGGGCGGACTCGTTAAAGTACACGTGGTCAAGCCCGTTACCTTGCGATTCGTGATGCAAGTTTGTCCCCCAGAGGTTATATAAACGTGGATCACCGAAGCCGAGCCGCGCCGAGCCGAAGCCAACTCACCGGCTAGAGAATGATCGTTACAAGGAAAGAGTTGGGTCCAGTGGAGCGTGGACCGACAGATGAGTAACGTGGTGGGGGTAGAAACTAAACAGAAGGACCTGCGGTCGACATCAAGGTGGGCAGGAAGACTAGACGACATGTGTTGGTTTGGTGCACTCTAATGGAGCCGATCTAATAAGCCAGCTCAACTTGGAATCACATGCCAATTTTGCCGGGTGAGGTAAGCCAAGGACTCGTCCTTCTTCAACAGATGTTGGCGTCAACACATCCGTCTCTGAACACACATCCATCTACGCATACGTGGAACCGATCACTCTGCACTGTTTTGTACGCTGAAAGCGATGTCGTGTTCATCTTTTCCTCTCCCTTGACCACGTGAAACAAGTTATTCGTCTGAGGCCGTCGTCCTACCCGTCCGGCACCCGCAAGTATCACGGGTCGTCTGGTGGGACCCGTGGCCACAGATGGTGCACCGAATGGGTACAACGCACCACTGGCCTCCCACTAATTCTGCGTTGTTTTTTTGTACTAGAGATCGGACGGCGGAATCATCGGCGGCACGAATCACGAGATGCTTTGCCTTCTTTCACGTGAAATCCGTGCTCCCACCTCGTAGAGCCACAGCCCGCCGAGGCGAGGCTGTATCTGGACCGTCCAATCTATCGCAGTCATCAGAGACACGTGAGAGGGTTAGGGGGCCACGTGACGACAGGCGTAACGCAAGCGTCATCCCGGTTGACCGTAGGCGGCGTTGGAGTGGATGGCAAGTCACGTACTCATCACCTCTCCGTCTCCGTTCCGTCGGCATTGATATATATATATATATATATATATATATATATATATATATATATATATATATATATATATATATATATATATATATATATATATATATATATATATATCAGTTAGGCAACAATGAATCATCGGCAAGTTTCAAAACAGGCATTAATTCTTCACGTTATACTTACCAGTTAGGCAGAGTAATGTTGATGGAAGGATACTGGAATCTATTCTATTTCAATCGATGCATTCCATGATCTAATTATTTTGTGATTATGAACATGGGTACCAGCATCCAAATAGGATCGGGGGATATATATATATATAAATATATTCTTAATCAATCCTATAAATAATTTTCGTGCTCCAATATTAAATTTCTTGGCAGAAAGAGTGAAATCAATCAAGGCGGAGATTTGCATCGTGATCCGTGCCGTCGCTTGATGTTTGGAATGCTTCAATGTCAATGCAACGCTGAGTTGACCGGAAACATGAGTTTAACGCGACATATGTGGTGTGTCGCATGGTGGCACGTAGGAAACCACATAATGTTTCTTTCCATCAGGAGTCAATACCTTAAAAGATTCTTGAGTTGACCTATTCTATATATTGTGTTTTTATTGGACAGAAAAAGAATCAGAGACGTTTTAGATGCATTCAGATTGGTAAGCAGTCATTTAAGACTTAAATTGTTGTCAGAATATTTTAGGTGCAAGTCAAATGCAACATGCAATACTGCAGAATGGTCGTAATCGATCGAAAACAAATCAGGAGTTGAAATAGGGTTTTATGAAGCAACTCCTTTCAATTAACCTATCTTCTATAATTCAAAGAAAAAAGCTTCCTACCTCATGAGCTGGTCTAATAAAGATGAGATTTAATTAAATCTTTATCAAACTAGTTGACATATATAGATTGAGGGTTTTGAAAATATGGCAAATAAAGATTATTAATGAAAGAAAATCTAGCAAGATTTGCTAGAGAAAAGATAATGAAAAAATAAAACATAAAAAATCAGATAAATGATGGAATATAGTAAGTAAGAGGAAACATTTGTCAAACCACAATCTAAGAGATCTCAAGGAAAATGACAAGTCAGAAAATAATTATTCACTTGGAAGATGTCTTTCAAGTTTTTCAACCACAGGATATTAGCATCTCTTACTTTTTAGACTTGGCATTGACTTTGAGCGCCATGCCATGCCATGTGTGCAACGTTGTTGAGAAGATTAACACAAGTTGAAAGCGTCAACAAGAGGAGTAAGAGACCGAGCACAGCTTCTGCTATTAAGTAAGGTCTTCTAGTATGTAGTATGTTGATCATTATCTTGTTACTGACAGAATGAACCGAATCCAAACCAAGGCAAAAGCTTGCAAGATAAAAGGAGAGATAAGATACACACCATCCATGAAGCTTGCAGAGTTCCCCAAGGTTACACACGTTTCAAAAGGAAGAACAAACGTGATTCACGAGAGAGCATTTGAGGTCGTGATCTTTTCAGGTTCAACGTCGTGATGGTGGAAACCAGCTGATCATGTTTCTTCTTATATGTTATGCGTTGATTGCTTCCTGGGTGACGAGGAGGAGAAGAAGAAGAAGAAGAAGGAAGAAGAGCATAGGAAACATCCTTGTCATCCGGAATGCTTCAGATAAAACAAAAGGATGGAAGATGGCAAGCAAGTTAAAGAAGACACGAGGCTGGAAGAATGAAGGAAGGTGACGTGAAATTATTGATTGCAGATGTGGATCAATTCACACACGAAAAATGGAGTGAGTGTAGAATTAGTCCTCCCTCGCCTTTGATGGCTTTAGTTGTATGAGTCACGAAGCTGTTCCATTGCGGGGAACAAAGCGTGAA
Organism: Musa acuminata AAA Group; assembly: GCF_036884655.1. Taxonomy (NCBI): domain Eukaryota; kingdom Viridiplantae; phylum Streptophyta; class Magnoliopsida; order Zingiberales; family Musaceae; genus Musa; species Musa acuminata. The sequence goes on along the minus strand of NC_088338.1, from coordinate 3,302,949 downwards.
TCAGAAAAGGAGATGCACCGCTGTCTATCTCCAGAGAGACGAGCTAATTATTTCGTTGTGTTAACGAGATTCAATCCTTCGGCAAAAATACAAGAGGTGGAAGAAAAAGTTGACAGACATGGAAGTCCAAGTCGCCGCCACTGTGGTCGACTTTTGCTGCTGTGGTGATATGGTGGATGTCAATCACGACAAGATCAGTCCCTCTAAGTTCATATTTACGGACGTAAAATAATCTGATGGGGTCAAAGAGAGTCCCAAATGCTCGATCGTTAGGATGCTCTTCGGTGATCAATCCATGAAAACCGAGGTTAGGTGAGGTTTTCGATATAATCTTTTTGACGCTTTAGTTAGTTTCAAAATAGAAAGTTTGGACTAATTATATATTACTTTATATATTTAAATCGTTGTGATTTCTATACTTAAGAAAATTAAATTAGGATTCGTATAGTTCTCAAAGTGAAATAAATAATCTCATTTGTTCTACTATTATCTGTTATATTGATGAAAAACACAACGTGAGAATCAACACGAAAGTGATGGATAAAAAAATATTATATTTTTTATTTAATGATGTTAGGACAAATGAGATCATTTATTTTATTTTCAAAACTATATGGATCTCAATATAAATTTTTTAGGTATATAAATCATAATGTTAATAGAGTATAAATATAAATCATAATATAAAAGTAAGGGTTTCATATAAACATTAACTAACCCAATGGATTTAAATCGAAAAAATATTCTATGATACGAGATATTTTATGTTGGATTGATGTCTACATGGCTCAATAACTAATCACTGTCCCTTTTCTCATGGTGATTGAGCCACCACGTGTTAGATCATGATTGAGATAAATATTTCCTTTATCATCTTAGTATCGCAATAATGTCATATAACCTATTCAAAACATGACATAATTCTATAGTCTTCGAAGCTTATCTCATCTTTATCAAATGCTATTTAGTTGTATGATAATGAAGAAAAAGAAAGAAAAAGAGTTTGTCCTTTAATCACTAACGTTAAACACTTGAATCCAGTCTTAATGACCCAACACTAATTTGGATCCATAATCCGGTTCAGGAGAGTGAAACCCAATCCACATTTGGGCCGGATCAGCATTTTAGAGAACGTTTAGGCCCATCAAAGACTTCGGTGTTAAGCGACTCCCTCCTCTCTCTCGTCCGCTCCGCTTCTTCCACTCCCATGGCTTCTTTAGCCTCGTCTCTCGCGCTCTCTCCATCGCCGGCTAAACTCCGTCTTCCTCTTCCTTCTCTAGGGTTCCTCTCCTCCTTTGCGATCTCCGCATGCCGATCCTTCCAGCCATCTCCCAGGGCCCGGATCTCCCGGCGGACGCTCTCGATTCGAGCGCTGACGCTGGATTTCTTGGGTTCTTTTTTCGAGGGAGGAGGGGATGAGGAGGGTGGTGGCCCCTCGGCGTTCTCCGCCGCTGCTCCTCTTGGGGACAAGGAGGAGCCGCAATGCCCTCCGGGTCTTCGCCGGTATGAGACCATGGCCGTGCTGCGCCCCGACATGACCGAGGACGAACGCCTTGCCCTTATTCAACGATACGAAGAGGTGATCATTCTTTTCTTCCCTTTTTTTCCTTTTCGTTCTCGAATTCGTGGAAATGCTAATTATTCTTTATTAATTGATACCATTTCCTTTTGATTTGTATTCTGTCATCATTTGCCGTTGATAAAGTGGAATAGAGTAAAATGCTAATTTATGTTAACACCAGAACTCGAACGAAGAAATTTCAATGTTTTAGATTGACAATCTTCGACAAGCTCGCTAGATGTGCCAACATTTGAGTTTTGCTTTTTAGGAAGATATCATTTAACAGTAAGTTTTGGTTGATTTTAATTGTTCGTATAATGGATTGCATTTGCAGGAAGTACATTAGACTAATGAAAAAGTAATGAACAGTGAATAAGTGCATAAAGCACGAGGAAAAAGTGTTTCCATGGAAAAAGTTGTTGGTGTGGTAGTATAGCTATGTTGGCAATTTTTGAAAAGCTAGATAGAGGACCAAGGTTTGAGGTCTTTAACAAATACTATTCAACCATAATTTTTGGTTGATTCTAATTGTTCATAGAGTGGATTGAATTTGCAGGGAGGCAACTAAAGTTATGAACAGAGACTAAATGCAGAAAGCATAAGGAGAATATGCTTTTGATGGAAATTGTAGTTGTACCATACTGTACCATACTGTATGGTACAGCACCGGTGTACTAGTGTACCAAGCTTTGCTCGGTATGATATGATACGGCATACCGAGCTGTCACGGACAAACTTTGAAACAGGATGTTTGATGTAATGCTTATATCTGTCCGTGTCTGTTGGCATGTTCATGCCTTGTACAGCGTGTAGAGGGGCAGCCGAAGGCTTATAAGTCCCATTTTAGTTGGGTTGATGGCCTCTTTAGGCTTGTAAATAAAGGTTGTGTCATGTGGACACGTGAGAGAGCTTTTCGATCTGTAATGGACCATTTTACCCTTTGTTGTGCCACTGTTCAGAGCTTGTAAAGTCTGTTTGTAATTTGCATTGTCTATGAAGTGTTTTTCGGAGATGTTTGCTTGTGGATCCCGATTGAGGCGTTCTCTCTTGCCCGTTCTCTCTTTTGTTGGTCCTAAGGGACAATGGGAGTCTTCGGGGAGGCTGATCTTTGCGGACGGACACGCAAGGGTGCCGCACGACTTAGGCAAAACCAGCTAAGTCCGTGTCATATGGTATCAGAGCGGGACAAGCACTCATAGAAACACTTAACATGCAAACGTGGGGGACCTAGCGGGGCTGCGTTGAGGGCAGTCAGCACACGCGCGACCGTTTGAGGGAAAACGGGCATGGAGATGTAGGGAAAAGAGTCGCTCATAGGAGCGGGCATCTGAGATTGGCATTCAGAGGAATGGCCAACCCTTCGCGCAAGAGGCACCACGAGAACAGACAAGCTTGGAAGAATTTGGAGCACACAAAGGTTGGGATGGCTGAGTTTGAGCTACGGCTCAACGTTGACAACTATACTTGATGGTGCTCTAGGCAAGCGAGACGCTTGGCAAGAATGAGACCATGCAAGGTAGAATGAGTTGCTCAACGACCAAAAGAGTTATGCAAAGCTCACAGAGGTGAGGGGAATTGCTAACTCGAAGAATTTGGTACTCATGCATGGGCTTGTATGCGGACGATGGAATGTTCGTGGCCATCCCAAGGCGACCGAGACTCGGCGCCATGGAGCATTGAAACTTTCTCTTCGGCATGTGAAGGATACGTCCGTAGGAGGCTGAAGTGCGCAATGAGTTCAGCATGTTGCTAGGCCTTGAGGGGTGCAGCGGGGGCTGTATTGACGGGGAGTCGCAATCTAGCAAGTGCGTTTGCAAGAGGCAGAACAATGCACAGTTTGCTCAGCAGATCGGAGTAGTCCAAGGGGATGTTGCTCCAATGGGACAGTTATCCAGGAGGGATAAGTCTCAGCTCTCCAGAGGGAGAATCATGTGAGACGGACTTCACATGTTGAGGAGGAGTACCTCAATAAACAACAACTCCACGAAGCTCGATGGACTGAGCAAGCGGCGAGGAGTCGTCGCATGATCTCGCTTGAGAGAATGCATTGGTGGATGCATTGCGAGATCAAGTGGGGGAGCAACACAAATGAAGGCGCACTTGGAGTTGATGTGGAGATCGGACTCAAGGGAGGGCTGACCCGTGGAATGGTGGGCACGAGGGCCACCATCAGCTCAATGCAGAAGCGAGGAGCGGAGCAACTTGAGTGTAACTTGGCGAAGTTCCCAAGCCGCATGAAGGGAGCCAGCATAGAAGTTGGAACGTGGAGCAGAGGCACAGTGCTTATCTTAGACAGAGGTCAAGGACATGAACTCTTGCAGAGGCAATAGTAGGATCATGTTGTTCCATGGGTCCTTCATTCTGACGGAGCGGACTCATCATGCATGGTGCCAAAGACGAAGGGAGCTTCGGGGCACATGCACGTTATCTCGGAGAAGCATTTGAAGGAGGAACTAAGGCGACTCAATTTGCGGAGGCTAAGTTGGGTACAGAAGGCCTTAGCACGGGGCAAGAGGACGCAGAGGCGGGCACTCTTGAAGAATATGCCACAGTGTTGCTATTCGAGTTGCTATGAAGGAAGCGGTGCGCAGCGGAGATTGTGCTGGTAGGGGCAGAGGCCCAGGATCCAGACAATGGTGCACAAATTACAGTGAAGTCGGTGGACTTCGAGAGCTACTAGGCGACGGACTGTCCTAGAGCGGTGCTTCATCTAGGTGTGACCCAAGAGTGGGTGGATGAAGGTCGATTGCCAAAGGAGCGAACAAAATCAAAGGTGGAGGAGTCCCTGCGATGTATTGGCAGAGGCCACACACATGGAGGGTTCACAATTCGAGTTTATTCCACAAGGATCAGAATGCAATGGAGATGTCACCAGGAGGCGACATGGTGCAGCGGATCGTGGTGGAACAGTTCGTGGCAATGCAATACACACGACAGTCCCGTGAGGGATGAGATCATATGGAGGTATGATCGGGAGCTATTGGGAGCTCCGCTTTGGTGAACAACACGACGGCAAGAAGGGCTATGGATTCAAGGAGTGAAGGCCATGGTACCGCGGAGGCGGGTCTTCCGGGCGTGCACCGAATTTTGCATCGGATGATAACCTTGGTCATCAGCATATGGGGGCTGGGTTCCACCAAGGGAAAAGTTCGAATGCAAGTACCAGTGAGTTCCATGGGAGGGACTTGATCATGCAGAGGTATGATCGAAGCAGCTGGAGAGTTGGACTGCTCTAGAGCTCATATTCGCTTAAGGGAGCCCGACAAGTCAGAGGACAAGGTCGAGTAAGCGAACGTTGCTACCAAGGAAGCTAAGGAGAACAGAATTGGTGCAAACCCTACAACGCGATGGCAGAGGCCATGCATGGGAGTTGCAGTCTGTCTTTCCATCGACCAAACAGACTGCTTGGAGAACACAGAGGTGTTGAAGCAGGGGGTCGAAAGGGGCGAGGAAGCGACGACGAGTCCAGAGGGACTTAGCTACCCAAAATCAAGCATCAGTTAGAATGGAGGTGGACTCAGAGGAGTGCCGCGGAAACATATCTACTGATCGTGAAGAAAAGGGATGCAGATGCGAAGAGACGGATAGTAGGGCCATGGGCATGGCAGCGCCATGGTACCGCAGAGGCGGGACTTCCGTGAAAGTCATTGATCCCTTGCTCTCACGAGGGAGAGCGTTTGGTCGTGAAAGGGGCCGAGGAGGTGGAGCATGCAGAGGCAATCTCCAAGTACCGAGACAAGGCTGAAGGGCAGAGGCCAAGAAACTTCGTAAGACCGGTGTCAACAAGTTTCTCATCAAGATAGCCATAAGTGAAGGACTTCGGGTCATGCAAGAGTGCACGACCAAGGAACGAAGCAGGCAGTACGCGGTGCTGTACCTTCGCTACTCAGTGGAGTAGGCGGCAGGGTTGATGGAGAAGACGGTACAATCCCAGAGGCGACCTCATCTATCAGAGAATTACTCTAAGTTGGGATGGAAACTTCCTGCATTCCAGAAGTTCAATGGCTTTGAGAAGGTGAATCACAGTAACTAACTCAATGCAAGGAGTGCAAACACTTCAAGTGCTTCAGAAGTGTGAGCAAAGAGCAGGCGAAGGCCAGTAACCAGCTCGATGCATGAAGTACAACCTCGAGGAGGCGGGCGAAGTCAAGTAACCTTTGTCTTCTCAACTCTTAAGAGAATGGGCGAAACCGAGTACCCCAGTTCTCTTATCTATCCAGCAGAGGAGCTCTGCACAAGTTCAAAGACCCTTTGAAGATAATGGAAGACGATAGTTGTCAAATCCTCACCAACGGTGATCAGTGCTACTGAGAGTAGATTGTCCGCGTCATTTCCCAACGAAATGCCAATCGAAAGCGGAAGTGATGCGAACCTACTTGGATGCGACAACTAACTGAAAGAAGAGTCAATGAGCAGATTTTGTGGAGGAAGGACCCAAAACTTCAGAAGTTTGCGAGGCGATGCTCGTTAAAGCTCCAACAAGCATCCACCCAGTTCAAGCAGCATGTGGAAATTTTGAGAAACTGGCGCAGTAAGGATGGTCTTTTCCTTCATTTGGTGGATCCGCAGGAATCAACGTGGATCAACACAACTCAGCCAACCCCACACCAGAGTCAGAGTCATTGGCGAGTTGAAGCAGCATGGCGGATCAAAGGTTCGACTACTCAAAAACAGCAGCGGAGAGCAGCTGGGAGCCAGGAGGCGCATTGCAGCTGGAGCGGAAGATTGAAGACTCAGCAAAGGCGAAGAGTTGCAGTGTTCACAAAGGCTTCGACGAGGACGTCGAAGGGATAAGTGGGGGAGAATGTCACGGACAAACTTTGAAACAGGATGTTTGATGTAATGCTTATATCTGTCTGTGTCTGTTGGCATGTTCATGCCTTGTACAGCGTGTAGAGGGGCAGCCGAAGGCTTATAAGTCCCATTTTAGTTGGGTTGATGGCCTCTTTAGGCTTGTAAATAAAGGTTGTGTCATGTGGACACGTGAGAGAGCTTTTCGGTCTGTAATGGACCATTTTACCCTTTGTTGTGCCACTGTTCAGAGCTTGTAAAGTCTGTTTGTAATTTGCATTGTCTATGAAGTGTTTTTCGGAGATGTTTGCTTGTGGATCCCGATTGAGGCGTTCTCTCTTGCCCGTTCTCTCTTTTGTTAGTCCTAAGGGACAATGAGAGTCTTCGGGGAGGTTGATCTTTGCGGACGGACACGCAAGGGTGCCGCACGACTTAGGCAAAACCAGCTAAGTCCGTGTCAGAGCGGTACGCTTAAAAAAATTATAAAAATTAATTTTAGTACCAAGCTATATTAAATATAAAAACTGCAGCAATATAAAATTTCCATTAAGGCCACATTTGTGTGCTTTGCGCTAGCCTTTATATATTGGGCCAAACCCTATCAATAGTTGTAGAAGAGGGAGCGAAGAGCTGCGGTGTCGAGGGAACGATGGCAGTGGGCGCTGCAGCGAAGAAGCGAAGACACAAGAAGAAGAAGAAGAAGAAGAAGGATAAGTGGGGGCAGCTAGTGGTCGCGCCCGTGGAGGACACTGAACAAGGACGAGAAGAAAACCCATTGTAGCGAGATGCCGAAGAACAGGTGGACGAGGAGGTGGTGCCGGGCGGCGGCGAGTTGTATGATCCCAACAAGGTGGTGGTGAGCTGGATGCCCTACTCAGTCACTGAGCAGTAGATCAGAGACTTGTTTAGGGACATCGGCCCCGTTGTCCAACTTTAGCTCTCCCGCTTCCTCGACGTTAGATCGGGATCGAGAAAGGGCGTGGAAGACGAGTTCGCGTCGAGGTTCGACAGGCTCAGGTTCATCGAGACGCTGATGACGATGCATCGGTGACTTCGCGATACTCTTTCTCAACACTTCTCCCTCTTCTTCGAACGCCCTCTTCTTCCTCGTCTCGCCTCACCGCAGCCAGGCTGATACTGCCCGGTAGCGGGCGGTCCGTGTGCCGATCAACTGGCGTATCGGGCGGTACGGAATGGTATTAAAAACCCTTGTAGTTGTAATAGAGAATGACCACTTATCAAATGCTTTGTGCTATATGTTAAACAAGATACAAAATGTTGACATCCCTTGAGAATTAAGCTCAGCTGAGCCCTGCTAAAGCATCTGTCTTCTTATCTACCTTTAGAAAATTAAATAATTGTGTGCATAACTGATCACATGAAAGCTAAAGTGAGCACGTGGAAAGATCCTGTCGATCTATTTTGCACTGAGCAGATAGGTTAGCTCTGGATGGTGTTATGTATAAATGCTATATAATACGATATCATGCACATGAAAGGTGGATTTGACTGTTGGAAGCATAGGCTTTCTTGGTGCACATCAGTTCACAATCCAGTGTGTGGTCTTATGTAAAACATATCCAACATGTTGGTAACTTCACTACCCGTATGATTATACTTTTCCAGATCCTTCTTCTTGGCCTTCATAACCATTGATAGTTCTAAGGAATCAAGAAAACATTATCACTTTTAACTCTTCATGTTATTGTCCTATAACAAAAGGTTGTGCTGTCACATATTAAGGATAATCATTTTAGCCATAAGTGTCTCTAGGAAAGTGCCCTTTGCTAGACCATCACATTTCACTTTAGTGTGAAATCGATCTATGATCTTAATAAGGTAAAACACAGGAACTAATCATCTTGGCATACTCATTTTTAAAGATCCTCCCAATATCCAATTGCAGAATCAGAGAAAATAAGTTGTTGAATAAAATGCATTCCCTTTCATGTAAATTGTCATTTTAGCTGCCATCCTTTGAAATCTACATTTGGAGCACATTGAGAATCCTCGAGTTCATTGTTACAAAAAATTTGCCTAGGTGTGAACATGGTGTTTATGCTAAGATAGACAAAAAAGCATGCTTAACTATTCTTTGGGGTTTTTCTTGTTCTTTTTAAGCTCAAGTAATAGAAAGGCACATTTCTCTGGTATATTTCGTCTCTGTCATGTCTTTATGTTATGGATCCTAATTACTTGTTTGTTCAGTAAAATATTTCGGGAAGGAGAAGCAACAGACAATAGATTTAGTTTCCAAAAAGGTGTTTTTCCTTTCACTGTAGGACCTGCTTTGTCCTTTTCTTTTCAAGATAACTTTCCGTATATATTCCTCAGATACACATTGTTTTGCTTGTATAAATAAACCTTGAGAAAAGACCTACGAAATGAAAATATTATTATTCATTTGCCAGCATTACAAAGCCTTTCTGGAAGGTGGTGGAAGCTACACAGACTACATTTCACCACACACTGTTTTTTCTCACATTTAAGCTCATGTATAAAAGTGAGTTTCTTGTTTTCGAAAGTGTTCCATGGTAAAATAATAGTTTTCTGGAACAGTCCAAAACAGTGAAACAATATAATGGAATCCTTCCAATTCAGAATTTTGTTATGGTTGACATGCTAAACAAGATCAATTGCTTCGCCTATGGGTACACCTGCTGCCTATTTTTCATCCTTGACTGTAAACAAGATCACTAATCCTACCAGCTGATCATATTTATAACTGATTTTATTTCTTTTATGTGCTGACCGGAGGTATAAAGCTTTTCTAATGTTACTTGGTTCTAATTATCATCATTTCATCTTCTTGCTACTTGGTCCTATTTATAACAAGAACAAACCAGGAGTCTCAACCACTCTGCGTCATCTGCACGTATCTTATCAGTCCTTTATTATTCAAGAAAACATTTTGTGGTTGATTCTGCACTCATGTCGCCCATCTCACTTGTTTTGTATTGCTGGTCTTGGTATGTGTTGATCTGTGACTATTTGGTTAGACATAACTGCAAATACGTTCGAGGGAGGAGTTCAATAAAACCCTGTTTTAAGAGAAGTTCAGGTTGTCTCTGTTGAAATTGGATTTTTTTTATTAAATGATTGTCATCTTCATTGCATGCTTGCCTAAGTTATGATAACATGACGAAACCATGTGATTTTTCTATTAGCATCACGTGATCTTTGTTATTAAGCTAATTTCTATCATGGTACATGCTGCAGTTGCTCGTCGCAGGTGGTGGGTTGTATGTGGAAGTGTTTAACCGAGGAGTGATCCCACTTGCATACAGCATAAAGAAAAAGAACAAGGCAGGGGAGAGCAACACATACTTGGATGGCATATACCTTCTCTTGACCTATTTCACCAAACCTGAATCCATGGCTCTTCTCGAGTCGAGGCTCAAGACGGATGATGATGTTATCAGGTCAGCGATCTTTAAGATACGTAAGCGGAAGTATTAGAATCTCATCTCATCAGGCTTTGTCGTATGACATGCTTATCATCCTTGACACTGATCACCTTGTTAACATAGGCATTGGTCGATGAATTCTTCTTCTGTTATGTGAGATTGTCTCTTATGATTTTCCAACTGTGCCTTTGCTTTAGCGATCTCTTTCCAACATGTAGATCGTGTCTTGGCCTTGGTGTTAATTGGTTTCTTGGCTTATTCAATCCACCAACAACATATAAAAAACTGGGATCGAGCTTTCTTTCTTGTTGATACGGTTATCATTTTTTATCAATCGGTACTTGATATACAAAATTCGTTTAACGCTTATTGGGCATGTTATGTCAACTTCGGAAATGACAAAAAAGTTTGTGAGACATGTTTTGTTCAATGCTTATTGGGCATCGGTAGATTATTTAAAGAGAATATTTTTTCATCAAACATTGTATAAAAATTATGTTATATAAAATGGTCATTTTAGGTATGTTTCTATTCATAACTTACTAAACAAACATTTAGAGTTTTAAATGTCTATGGATATATATTAGCTTGATATGGGAAGGTTTTATCGAGATATGAACATCTTTTGTGCTCAAACAAACCAAAGCTAGAAAAGGGACAGTGGGACATGAGCTGCAGATATTTTTCGTCTTCGTAAATGATCCCTCTCTTGCTGATGACTCAAGAAAAATGCAATGAGTTTGAATCAAATTGATGTTAAAATTTGATATTATCACTTGTTTTCCACCATCTTGTAACATGATCTTTCAAATTACAGGTAGAGTCAAACTACCGATTGGGAAGAGGATGAGAATCCAACATGTTACATGATGGGAGGCAGACTTCGAAATGCTCACAACAGCAGCAGCACGGAATAGGCTGAAGCCTTCCACCATGAGCGCAAAGGCTTGATGTTGCTATCGAAGCACCACCACACACACGATCACCATAATGGTGCGAAGGGCGGGCTGCTGCTGCTATCGAAGCACCACATGATCACCGTAAATGCAAATGTGGACCGGAAAGATCACGAGATGGTGCGTGCGACATGTCCACCATTCCTTGCTTTTGTTTATGGACTCGATTCACTGCTTCAGCGTGCGTCCATGGCTCGTTTGCTTTTCGCAGAAGAGTCGGATCCGATGCATCGCTCTCTTGATTGCTTTCTTGACCTTCTTTTCCTCTTTCATTTCTAGACTGTTCGCATGTGGAGGATGGAAGAAGGCCGGCCTTTTTCATTGAAAACCGGGTGATGATGTGGTTTTTTTTTTTAATCGTTATTTACCTGATTGGAAAAATATTCAGAGCCCGACACATGGCAGCCCAATCATTATGAGGATAATAGGATAATTGTTAAGTAAATATTCTACGTTAAATTAACAATAAAAATTTATCAGATCATAGAAATCAAGATGAGTTATTGTTTACTAAAATTATTTTACCTTTTTCGGTTAATGACCTGAGTGTCGAAGAGATCATGTCGAGGATTATACTCGACCTTGATCTTCGTGCATGTCGATCGCAGAATGTGCGTCTAAGTTCATATCAGCCCCTGAGTAAGCATCTAAGCCTTTCCCTTGGTCATATCGAACTTTTTGTGCACTCGAGTTCGAATCGAGTGAGCCTGATCCAAGCATCATTGATATTCACATTATCATTTTGGGAGGGCCCATGTTGTAAGAATATCATTGCCCTTGACTCATAGCATGGTCGACACGACCTGATGCACTCTATAAAATCGCACAATTGAAATGACCCAAAGTGTTCTCTACAATGATAGTATGATTGACATGGCTCGAAGTGCTCCCCATGAGAATAGTGCAGTCGACATGACCCAAAACGCTCTCTACGATGATAACATGGCCGACACGACTCAAAGTTCTCTCCACGATGACAACACGATCGACATGACCCGTGATGTTCTCTATGATGACAATATGATTGACATGACCTGAAGTACTATCCATGACATCAATACAATTAACATAGCTTGAAGTGCTCTTTATAATAACAATACAACCGACATGACCCAAGACGGTCTACGATGTCAACATGATAACCATGACTCAAAGCACTCTCTATAGTGGCAGCACGACAACATAGCCCAAAGTGCTCTCCATGTAATAGCATGACTAACATAGTTTAAAGTGCTTTCCATGATAATAGCATGATCACTATGACCCGAGGTGCTCATTATGATGATAGCATGACTGACATGACCCAAAAGCACTCTCCACGATGATAGTACAACCAACATGACTCAAAGCTATGACAACATCACGATCAATACGACCCAAAACACTCCTTTTAATGATAATGTGGTTGAAATGGCCTGAGGTGCTCCCTTCAACGATAACACAGGTAAAGTGACCCAAAGCATCCCAACGTTCGATGCATTATTCGTGGATATAAATGTCTTTGACATGCGATGTATCCTCCATAGATAAAAAGCATCCTGACGATCGATGTGTTTTTCGTTGACATATGTCTTTAATGCTCGATGCATCCTTTGCGAATGAAAGCATATGAAATGTCTGATATGTCCTCCATAGACAAAAGACATCCCATTGGTAATGCATCTTTCAGGACATAGGCATCTTTAATATATGATGTGTCCTCTGTGGGTGAGAGTATCCAATGCGTCCTCTACAAACTAAAAGCATACCAACGATCGACACATCCTTTACAAAGACAAGCATCTCTAACATGAGCCAACTTGCCCGATATAGGTAGGACAACATTCGGATAAGATTTTGCCCGAGGTGGGTAGATCAGTCAACCCATAGTAGGCTGCCTGATGTGAGCAAATTGACCAATCCAGAGCTAGGCTACTCGAAATGGGTAGATTGACCCAACAAACTAATTCACTGAATATAGGTAGATCAGGAGTTTCGTGACTAATCCATCTAGCAAATCTATCTGATGTGGGTAGATCATGATTATTTATGACTGATCAATCTATCAAAGTAATCCACTCGATGTGGGTAGATTACCTACCTGATGTGGGCCTATTAGGAGATCTAGTAGTTGGTTGGTTGGGCAAATCGAGAGATACAATGGCAACTTGGATCAGACGGGATCCCATCGCCTAATGTGGGTCTCTCGACTCTACTCGTGATAATGTGATTGACATGGCTCAAAACATTCTTTATAAGAACAGTGCAACCTGTGGCCTTAAATGCTCTCTACCATGACACTATTACTAACATGGCCTAAAATGCTCTCTACGATGACAATATGGTCGTCACGATCTAAAATGCACTCTACGATGACAACGTGTCTGACATGGCCCGAAGCACTCTCTACGATGATAATGTGATCAACATGACCCAAAGTGCTCTCTATGATGACAACACGATCGACATAACTTATAATGCTCTATATGATGACAACACGACTAACATAACCCAAAGTACCCTCTACAACATCAACATAGTCAACACAGACTGAAGTGCTCTCTATGATAATAGTATAACTGACATGGCCCAAGGTGTTCTCTACAACGTCAACATGACTCAAAGCACTCTCTACAACGACAGCATGGCTGGCATAGCCCGAAGTGCTCTCTATGACATCGATATGATTAACATGACCGAAAGTGCTCTCTATAACAATAGCGTGGTAACATAACTCGAGGTACTCTCCATGCAATAGCACAATCGACATGGTTTGAAGCACTTTCCATGATAATAGTGTAACCAAGACAACTCGAGGTGCTCACTATGATGATAGCATGCCTAACATGGCCTAGAACGCTCTCTACGATGATAGTGCGATTGACACAGCTTAAAGCGTTCTCTATAATGAGAGCATGATCGATACAGCTTGAAGCACTCCTTTCAATGATAATACAATTGAAATGGCCCGAGATGCTCCCTTTGATAATAACACAACCAAAATGGCTTAAAGCATCCCAATGTTCAACGTATCGGAGATAAGTGTCTTCGACGTGTGATGTATCCTCCACAGATAAAAAGTTTCCCGAAGGTCAACATGTCCTTCATGGACAAGTGTCTTTAATTCTTGATGCATCTTTCATAATGAAAGTATAAGAAACATTTGATGTGTCTTCTATAGACAAAAGCATCCCGATAATACAATATTTTTCACGGACATACGTATCTTTAATACGCAATGTATCCTTTGTGGGTGAGAGCATTCGATGTGTCCTCCTCCACAAACTAAATGCATCTCAATGATCGAGACATCCTTTGCGGACACAAGCGTCTCTAACATGAAGTCAACTTGCTTGTTGTAGGTAGGTCAACATTCAGATAAGATTCTACATAAGGTCAGTAGATTAGTCGACCCACAATAGGCTGCCTGATGTGGGCAAAATGGCTAACCCATAGCCATTAGTTACCCAATGTGGGCAAATCGGTCCAACAAACCAATTCACTCGATGTGAGCAGATCAGGAGTTTTGTGATTGATCGATCCAACAGATCTGTCCAATGTGAGCAGATCACGAGTTTTTGTGGCCGAACAATCCAGCAAAGTAATCCACCCAATATGGGCAGATCAGGAGATACAGTGGCAACTCGGACGAGATGGGATCTCATCGCCCAATAATGGGTCCCATGACTCGAGATAAGTTTATATAGCTTAATGTGGGTCCCTCGGCCCCACTACAACGGGTCGGGCATAGATGACTACCAATGTCTGATACGAGTGGATTAAATTCTTTCCCGACGTTGGCATCTTGGCATGTCCAAGGCAAACGACGGCAAGTTTTCACTGTCCGATATGGCATCTCGGCGTGTCTAAGGCAGATTGGGCGACGAAGAGGGCCTCGTAGCATCCCCATTGTAGATCGACAATGGCTAGATCGATGATCGACCTATCGCCCAATGGGGGCCTCATAGGATCCCCGCTACAGATCGATAGCATGCTAGATCGGTGACCGACACATTGCCCAACGAGGGACTCGAGCATTCCCGTTTCAGATAGGGCAAAGAAGATGACACCCTATCGAGCATGGTGAAATCATCGTGACTGAGGGAGAATTGACGACAGACCCATCGCTCAACATAGGTTCCCCGGTTGTCCCACAATAGAACCATCGCCTGACGTGGGTCCCCTAGTGGCCCCACGACTCATGGCTTCCCATCATCAAGTCTGCCTCCTCTCCTCTCCTCTCCTCTCTCTTTCGTCGACTTCTCCGTCTTTGAACCACATGGCACCTGGACATGCAACTCGAGAGGCGAGACTCCCTACTCCTGTGGAAAGTGCTGTTGGTCAGGATCAAGGCTGCGACCTCCACTGGCCTCCTGCATGCCCAGTTTGCACTTGGCTTCCTCCATGGCACCAGCCTTCAACGCCCCTAGAACCGCCTCGAGTCCTTCCTCTACAACCACTTCACCGTCGTGGGTGGCAACATGCAGTCCAAGATGCTCATCATCTTGCAGAGAGGGCTTGACCGAGACAGGATGACTGTCTCCAAGGTGGGCAAATCTTGTGCCCGGTGGTCACCTTGATGCTTGACTCGATCAATACTGATTGATGTGGGTCCCCACCTTGATTCTACGGGCATTATGATTCGTGACTTTGGGTTGCTCGAGTAGTTGTGACCTTGTGCCATCCATGACCATCGATCACAAGGGCACAATGGTTGACCCAACAAGCTACTCTACCTCTTGATGATCGAGCTATCCAACCTTTGCCATCCCGCTGAGTTACACCACCTAATGACCGAGCTATCCACCCTCTATTATCCGAAGCAAAACAGATTGACTGAGCTACTCCACCACCAAACGACCGAGCTGTCCACCCTTCTTCACCATTCAAAGTGAAGGTCTCGACCGAATTACTTCAACCGATGACTGACTTGTCCCCCCTCGATGTGTCGTAAGAAAAATATTTGCTCTAATAAGAGCTCGGCACATGACAACCCAATCAGCACGAGAAGGACAAGGGACAGTTACCGAGCGGGTATTCCACCCAGAATATTCTCTCTAGTTAAACCGACTATAAAAAACCCACCAAGCGAAAAAAACCCAAGGTCAATTACTATTTATTAAAATTACTTTACCTTTGTTGGCTACTGAATTAAGCATCGGAAGGACCATATCGATACTCTCACCCGACCTCACCCGACCTCACCATATCGATACTCTCACCCGACCTCAGTTTTTATTTGATCATTTCTCTAATACTATTCTCAACCATATCGATACTTGACCCAGGCTTTCTCTTATACTATTCTCAACCTTTCGAATCCGTAGAATTTAATTATTAATTTAAATATCAAAAAAATCTTTATCGAACATATCCCTATCATAATTTTGAACGAACTCAATTGAACTTGACTACTCTCCAACACCAAAGCTTGTGATGAGTTCATCAGCTCTGAATCACCGACACATCAAATATTCAATATTTATCATAACAATTAAGTTACCTCCCTTTCCTTCTGCCATCTATCCAAGAAGGAAGCAGAAAATTTTACACCAATTATAGGTAAGGGATGTCTATTTCCACATGAGAATGACGACATGTGGAAATAGACATCCCTTACCCATGTATTAACTCTTTATCTCATGTATTTACTCTTTATCTCATGTCAATGACGACATGTCTGTCTTCCACAGGAGAAGGAGAAGCGAAAGATTGACCCAAGACGGAAAGGCCGACGACAAGGTTGTCTCAGCATCATCCTCCATAGTTTGAGGAGCAGAAGAAAAGAACAAGCAGCACAAGACCACTCAGAAAGATGGAACTTTGGATCCGTAAAGCCACCACATTAATGGAGATGCATTTGAAGAGAAGTTGACATACTTCTCTTTCAAGTGATTCTCAACGATATCAAGAGTAACAATTCCAAATAATGAGGTAAAAGCATGATGGAAGAGAATGGTGGTTTGTTTGATCTCATTTCATTATTCTGTAAGTAAAGTCTTTCGTTTTAGAAATACCTGAGGATGACTTCAAACAATCACAACAATGGCTTCAAAACCATTGGCAGAACAGATGAGACAAAAGGATGAGAAGCTGGAAGCTTTTCAATATTGTATCTTGGGCAAGCAGCTGTTGAAGATTGTAGTAGGCCTGCACCAATGGGGCACATCATGCATTATATAGTCTCAGTTCAAATAACAAACTCAGCTCCTCTGTACCACTGAAATAGGAACGCTTAAATTACATGCCGTTTGTAGCTAATGGAATGGTAGGTCAAGGTGATGTGTGTCGGAATTTATACACATAATTATTTACAGGGAGATACAAATCTTATACATGTTTTCTTTACCGATTGTAACAAATCTTGTCGTCAACAGGAAAGAAAAGAAAGAATATGATATAAAAAAGGACATCTTAATGCCTGAGATGGGAAGAGTTCTGAAATACCAAATTGAGAATTCTATAAAATGTTGAACTACGGAGACAATATATTCAGTAAAATTAACCTAATGATAAAGAGAACAAGTCCTGAACTGAGACATTATTATCGATACCGGACACACATCTTCCATCAATATCTCTCACATCCAATGGATTTTAAATATTAATGGAAGCATTGATATAATGGTACCACGACAATTTTTTTTTCCGAACAAAGCAGTTGCAGCTAAACTAACCACGAAAAGGAGTTAAAAGTAAACATAATGCTTAGTTAGTACCGGCACAAAGTTTTGATGTCTTGTAAACCTTGCCTTGAGCATGAACCACTATGACAAAATGACGGGAAAAAACTAAGCTTTTACTGGAAAGCAAGGAACAATATTGGGAGAGTTTGCTTACATGTGTTGTTGACAAAGCAACAATTGTCATTAGAGATTGTTGTTTGCTACATGCAGTAGGATCATCATCGAGCTTCTACGGACGGCAACGATGTCGACCTCATAGAAAGCTCAGCACCTCCAACCCCTTGATTCCTATTTGTTTCAGCAGCCTGGAAGAATGCAAGTCTTCCAGTAAGCATACAGGAAAAGATTATCAAAAAGGAATCATATCAAACAACCCAAACAAGCAGCTGCTTCACAATTGAGAAATAATCCACTCAACCATTGGGCAAATGGTAATAAATCACATGATAGGATATGTAGAAGAACCATCAAACTCATAAATTTCTACTGGTTTGCACTCCAAGAATGGAGAAAAAAGTAACTAGGAATTGAGAGCAAATGACTGGACTCGACAAAAAAAATTAAACCTTTACAAGTTGCCACCAGATCAAAGCAACATCACTAACCTATCAACAATTAACATAACCTATGAGAGTAAAGTAAGCACTAATAGATCATGGTGTCCCTCAATATAAAGACAACAAACCTTATCATCTCATGTCTGTATCAGCATTAGAACTGTATATTATACCAAGTCCAAAACTAATATTAAGTTCTTCCTACCCGGATTACATCCAATCTTTGCCCCATGGCCAATAATCAAAGAAAGAAGCAAAAAGAGACGAAAACTTTTCAGACCTCAGCTACAGGTCAACCTAATCTTGCCACCGACAGTTAATCTTTAGGAAAAATCGACAGAAGAAAGATGATTATTGCTGATGGAGGAGAAAGATTAGCCTAATTCCTTTAAATTTACCACAATTTAACCTTTTTAGCGTCCTTGAAACATGTTGCTAATGAAATTTCACGAAAGAGGGGAGAAATGAACTATAGAGGTGAGAGGTAGGAACCCTAGGTCTGCCCCGTATCTACCTTGGTATTTCGGGTAGGGTCCTCCAGATCGACCATCCGCACCGACATTCGAGCGATCTCGGCGATGGCGCCGTCCCTGGCGGCGGGATCGTCTCCGGCGAGCTCCTCGTAGGCTGCCTCGAACGCCTCCTGCCAGAACCTCGGCAGCCGGATCCGGTGGTTGTGGGCGTACACGTCCCACATATGCCTCACCACCTTCTCCCTCTCCTCCATCTCCTGCCGAGCAACCCCAAGGGTCAAAGAGGAGAACGTTCAAGGAAGAGATCAAAGATCCGGACAGATCAGGGACGAACTAGAGCGTCGAGATCGGAGTGGATGGGGGCGTTGAGGTCGCGGTCGAGGCGGTTGAGGTCGCCGGCGGACCACCGGAGGGTGACGGTGCCGGTGACCATGGACCAGAAGGCGAGGAGGAGGATGGCCGTAAGTGCCCAGAACTTGTAGCGGCCCTTACCGAAGAGGCCAGCGTCCGCGGCGGAGGAGACCCTGATCGCGGAGGCGACTCCGCCGGTGGCCTCAAATGAAGGGAGCAGATCGTCGCCGTCCTTCATCTCACGGGTGACGTAATTTCCCGTGATTGCCGGAGCGAGAGCTGCGTGCGCTCAGTAGCTTGGGTCCTGCAGCTCCACTAATTATAACTAGCCATTTGACACGTGCAATGCACGTGAATTAAGAAACCAAGATAATGATCTGCAAATTGGATGAACAACTCACTGAAGAAAGTAAAAGCCAACAATATAACATTGTAAAGCAATTACATAAATTCTTTTCTCATTAAATAAAATGAATTAGCAACATTTATGAATAAAAGCCGGGATATTGACATGTGACCAACACGTTTCTTGCAATTAATTGGATTCGAACATATAATATATATGAGTAGCGAGATAATTAAATTAATAACGTTCAAAATAAATATATACAGTTATAATTTATCTATTGAATAAAAACATGTTCCATTGCCGGGATTTGAACCCGGGTCGCCTGGGTGAAAGCCAGGTATCCTAACCGGACTAGACGACAATGGAATGTGATTAGAGTTCATAGAACATCTTTTTTACACATTAGCGTCTTATTCGAAAGATATTTTACGATAAAATTAATTGAGCAAATGTTATAGAGATATAGTCAAACGAAGCACAATTATGTTATACTTCTTATGACAAAAAAAAGCTTGACGAGATTATATATCCCTCTTTCATGTGATGCATCTGTCAATTAAAGTTTCACTTTCATACAACCCGAATCAAAGCAATAAATAAATCGACTCAAACCCAACGAACGTTTCCCTGCTTTGATGATTTGGTTGAAATTAGATGGCAAGCATGCGTAATTTTATTCTTCCAAGTTAAAAAGGCGTTCAATCTCGGGTTTCGGCGAACTGACTTCAATGGAAGGCATAGGCACTGTTGAACGACTCTTTAGTGGGACCTACTTGAATCACCCGTCATCACACGGGTATGATTTCGGGTGAAATGTAAGCTGGTGCAGTTAGTTTTCGTTGTTGTTCCGTGTGGTCACGCAATGAAGTCGGTCCTGTCGTGAACGCAACGCAGCCGAGAACCGCCTTGCTGTCAGAGCCAATAATATGAGTACGCGTGGATGCATCTAGTCCGTTCCCATGGCACCACGTTCATCGAGCCGTTGGTCTCCTGCCCGCGGTCTCTATATATCCGAACCCCCGCCAGCGGCGTTCTTCCGTCTCAGGGTTTGTGGTTGGTGTCTGCCGACCCTTCAATCGGCGGAGCTCTGCCATGGCGAAACCACGTGGCTCAGGGTTTGATGTCGTT
Organism: Musa acuminata AAA Group; assembly: GCF_036884655.1. NCBI lineage: Eukaryota > Viridiplantae > Streptophyta > Magnoliopsida > Zingiberales > Musaceae > Musa > Musa acuminata. Next base: position 3,282,711 of record NC_088338.1, on the reverse strand, counting down.
TTACGCCGTCGCTGCAGTCGGCGCTGTTCTTATCATGGTGAAGGTACCTGGCTTAGGGTTTGTTGTCGTTCTCCACCATCTCTGCAGGCCGCGCTGATCTCCCATGGCGAAGCTGCGTTCCGGTTTTACCTGTTTTCTTCTGGCAGATCTTCGAGTTCGTGGTGTTCCTGATGGTATCGATTAGGTCTTCCCTTGTTCTGTCTTGTATTTTGGTTCTTTTTATCAGATCCGCATACTATTTCTCTCATCCGATCTGCTTTTCCTTGAGATTCTCCTGGTTTCTCGTCGATTCGTTAGTGAATTTCTTTCCTCCTATATTGCTGTCACTTGGATGGGTATGCTGCAACAAAAGCATCGATCATCGATCTGAGGCGCGGATCCTCTATGTGAGGTTGATATTTCGTGTCATAACTCTTGTATGCAGGGAAGGGGATGATTTCTTTTCTGCTTGTTAAACAGTTCCATGGCTGAAAACGTATGATAGAGTTTCATCCACCAGACGATCACGTCGCCTAGATCTACGGATCCTAGCTATTTCTCGGTCAACTTTGGTTTGTTTTATATATATATATCTAACATGTGCCTTTTCATAGTTCATTCATCTTTTGGCTTGTTTCGTTATCATGAGATCCAACATGGTTTCTTTCAGTATTATCAGTTTCATCAGTTTATTTGCATCTTCTTGTTTCATTACAAATATTCACTGTCGGAAATTGTTTTCTTTCAATTTAATGATTGTTCTGATCCTTCGAACTATTTATTATGATTGTCTTTTTTTTTTCCTATTTGGGATCGTATTGCAGGTTACCTTAGATTCTTTCTCAGGCGCCTATGATCATGTTTCTTGGATCAGGAGTTCGGTAGATGACTGTTCGTGTTCCATGGATTTTGTTGATCGTACGTCTCTTTTTAAGTACAGAGGAACTCGAACCATGGGGCGGTTTATGATTGTCAGACTATGTTCTCCGATTGCAAATTCGTATTAAAGGTGTAAAATTATGATATTCCCTGTGGCTGGGAACAAGCGGGTATTGATTGAGGGAAGGTAATTTGGAACTGAACTTTGTTATATGGGCCTTTGCCATGTTGGGTGCGCTCGCATGGCAGGTCACCTATCCTTAATAAAATTTTATTTTTTTGGGTGTGCTTGTGGGGAGATCGCACGGGGTATTGTTATTTATCCCTGGGTTCTCCTCCACTTTGTGGTGTTGCGTCATTGGTTCCTTTTTGCCCCTGCATATTTGCATCCGCATAGCGTTATGTTGCCCCACTAAATATCTTAAGACTTCATTATTTGGGTTGGTACGAAATCATTTTCGGAGTGATGAGGTCTATTTTGTTTTTGGGTTTCCATAGATACTGTCATGCATTTAAAACAGTCATTGACACATTATGCAGCTCTTTCCAGAGAGATTGAGCATACTCAGTTACTTTAAAACAACTGCTTTAATGATTAGCACATTAAGTTATTCTATTATTTATTTAATTACAACATTCCTTCTCCTTTTGCGATTAGCTTCCAGCCAAATTTGTAGACACATGCAATGGTAATTTGATATGTCGAGACTACTTCAATGGTCAGTGTCACTAAGATCGTGCTGCATCTTATTTACACTTTCATACATTGTGACTGGACCATGTAAGGTTCCATATTGTTGCATCCTCATGTATTCGTTTCAGTATAAGATCGTCAACCCTGAATAGTCGATGAGGGTCAATCGCCAATTGCTGGTTGTTATGGTTTGAGAATTGAAATTTCGTTTTTCTGTTCTTGTTTTCGAAGTAGTTTCAATATCACTGGTACTTGAGATTTAGGTCATCTGGATTTTGAATGACCTGCAGCAGAGACAATAATCTTCGTTTTCAGAAGAACATGACCATACATCAATGTACTTTTGTATTGGGCCTCTTGTGTTGCAGGAGCTGGAGATTTCTTCCATTTACGGAGCATGTATGAGGAAAAAGAAGCTTATTTCAGATCCATGGAGCTTGACGTGTTCCAAGGAATTTGGTGACCAGCTGTTATTAATCATCGGAGGAACTAGCCGTATGGATACATTGGGCTATCAGAGGTTCCCTGTGTGCTTCTGGTGGTGATCTCATGGGACGTTTCTTGATTCCTTGCTCTTACTCTCCAGTTGCTCTTTCTCTTACGCCGTTATTTGCTTTGTGGTTAATCTAAATTTTTTAGGTGTTTTGGATTTTACTTCCATGGGAGTTATATACCACTGTGCACAGACGTAACTCTCAACATTGACTTATGTTACATTGAATAGGAATATGTGGATGATCTTGAATTGTTGCAAACATGATCTTCGTTTATCTTTCACTTTTTATAGCCAATTTGATGTGGTGAAAAAGGTCACCACCATGAACTCTTTTTAATCTTATCTGGGTTGAAATGTCTACTAATTGTTATATCCTTTGTTGAGGGTTAGGTATTGTTGTCATGAGATTGTTTTTCAGTTGCTTTATTGATAGTTAAGTTTTGGTGTCGTTTTTTTATGAAGCTGTTGTTTTATTTGGTCTTATTTTGATGTGTCTTCTGATTTGTATGTGCAATGTTGTTATAATGGCGAAATGGAGTCACAATTGTATGAACGTCCATTCTGCTAATTTGACTTTTTAAGCCGGACCAAGTCATTTGATGGCTTTCTCCGGAAGATACTGGAGATCGACTGGTGTTAACTGTTAATATAATTTAATTTGACTGGTATGAACTGATGGCTTTCACCAATTTAGTTTGAGACCAAAGTAGTTCTATTTTTGTCGTGAATTCTTTATGCATTAGTTCATGATGGTATCTGCTTGTTTTGAAGCAGTAGGAAGATACTTCTTATGAATGTAAATGTATGATTAGATTGTTTTCAAAGTAACCGACAGATATACTCTTTATTTAATGTGTTCTATAATTTTGATGATAAAAAAGTTGGTGTCTAAGTAGAATGAAATCAAGAATCGCTGTTTAGCTGCACTTAAATTCTTCTCTTCTTGCATTTGATTATGAGCAAGTTCGTCGGAAGTCATTTTGTGAATCGGAGGAAGGGGTGAAAGTGAAATTATTTTTCTCGGAATAGAAAAATAATTTCTATTCAACCGGTGGATAAAAATCCGTAGGTGAGGCTCGCAGCGGGTTGTCTTGTTGGGTCTTTAAGCTCAAAATGGCAAGAGCGCTCAATTCATTTGAAAGTGAATATCGGGTACTTTTGAATGCCTTGAGAGGTTGGTGGTTCGAGCCCACCGAGATCCTTTCATGTTTGTCAGCGGCCGTATGTTTTTTTAATCTTTGTATTGAGGTCTGAACAGAAAATTTTCTGATTAAAATGGTTTTCGACAATTAGTTCTTTTATTGCTTACATATTTTGAGGATTGTGTGATCTCTTCACGTCTTTTTTATGTGAACGTACTAAATTAAACTTGTGAAACAGAGTTTTATGGGAAAGGATTAAGCTTGGACCACCTGCAGCTCGTTAGTTCTTTCGAGACTATCCAGCTAAGCAGGAGCTTCAGCCATGGCGGGTCTATTGATACGAGAACGTCTCCTCTACGATCTTCTTTTAGAACGAGACGGGGGAAGTCCAGACGTTGAAGAAGTGGAGTTTAAAGTACAAACATACCGCGGAAGTCCATTATTGCTTTGATGTGTTATTACAAATCAATTATGATGCCCGGGTTCACGATACACATGGTCTTATGGTTGTAAACTGGACGAGAGCGCGACAAAGCCCAGGGAAGCGTGGAAGGCAAATCCCCACCAGGCGAGCCTCGTGTCCAACATGTGGCACGAGGTTTGTGAAAAAGTTCCACGTGTTCTCTCCTTTGAGGGTCCTTCCTCCACTCGGTTGATCCATTTAAAGACGGCAGCGAACAAAATTGGTGGGTTCTGAGAACGGGAAAGATCGAAGTGAAAGGACATGGGAGGGCAGGTTGACATCATGCTCCGTTTAGGCCACAGCGTAGCGGGAGTAATTCGCCTGAATCCCAGCCCAATCGCACTCCTGACCCCCGTGGGACGTAGAGGCGGCGCAGTCTGCTTCGTCTCTGGCGCGACACCTGAGAAGAAGGAGAGGAAGATGGACGAAGACGAAGAGCAGCATACTGATTCCGATAACACCTATCAAGGGTGATCGTATAAAACACGAGTCCCATAACTTTGGTTTCCTTTGTTATTGAGGTGTAAAGAGGGCCGTATTGTATGGCAGGGATGCGATGAGTCACTCCTTTGGGGAAGCGTACGCGACGCGCTCAGACTGGGAAGGTTTTGGAGGCATCTACGGCCGAAATCCTTCGGATATAACTCATCCCGGTATGTTTGTTTTTTCCCTGAACTAAATCATAGATTTCTCATCCTCAAAAAAGAAAGTGTCACTTGATTCTCTTTTTTCTGTCTTAAAAAAATAAAAAAAGAATACGACAAGGCGCAGGGGAGCGGGGTGAAGGAAAAGGAGAAGGCTCCCAACCAAGCCACATGATGAGTCCTAGGCTTTTGTTACTTGTTTCCCGTTGTCTACGTATTTCCCTGGTAACTCGGATGCTACTTCTCTCTAGTAAAACGCCTGTTATGACAGTTATCTTCAAGAAATAAATAATTTTAACAACTCTTTAAGTAGTATCTTGGTCCCATGGTCTAGTGGTCAGGACATTGGACTCTGAATCCAGTAACCCGAGTTCAAATCTCGGTGGGACCTTATAAATTTATGTTTTCACGCCAAAGAATTTTGTTCATGTAGGAGAGGCCCACATAAATCACATGTTTTATTTGTCACAAGAAAAAAAAAAAAATCCTTTTTTGTGCCCGTTGCTGCCGAATTGTTCTATAGAAATGCTAAATGCGATTTTATCTCAACATATGCTCGGGGTATATATAGGCAGCATACTACGAATTGCCATGGCAAGATATTGAGTACAAGTTTACAGGCATAGCAGACAAACTCGTTTTTGGCATGCGACTTCAACATCGGATCACTTAGTTTGCTGCGTGCGGCAGTCTCTCATCTTCGAGGAATGAATACGGATCGATATATGGAGGCGGTGAAGCTGCCAACTTGCTTGCATCATGCACAAAACTCGGGCCAAAACACTGAAAAGCATGCCAATAAAACGCACAAGTTAGAAGACACTTATCAAAAGCTCATTCACTCGGAATCTTGGTTGCAGGTAAAGCAATGTGGCAAATGTTGTTTATGATGCCACAAAAGAGAAAAAAGAGACACAATTTCCATTTTACTTGGCCTTCTTCTAAGTCATAAACCAGTGGAGAGCAGGGGAAAGTTGAAGCTTACTGTATGCAGAGCTGCGAAAACACCAGCAGTAACCAGGATCAAAGGCCAAAACCCCAGAAAGAATGTTCCACCAATTGTGAGGAGCAGTTTTGCCCGTGGAAGTAAACCCTTTATAAGAGAGAGAGAGAGAGAGAGAGAGAGAGAGAGAGAGAGATAACGATAAGATAGGAAAGACATGGATTAGCAGAGCATGAATGCTTGTATGTTGTCATCATAACAGCAGTCTTTGATAACTTGATGTCAAGATTGTCCACATGCCTGAGGATTCTGCATGTTAGATTACCTCCTTAGATCTCAAGTGTTCCATCAGTCATTCAACCATAACTAGAGTAACTAGAGCGAGCGTTCCTGCTAGTATATATAAATACTTCACCTCGATGCATCTTTTGATACAAAAACTTATTGTAGATGTTTAATTATACAGTTAGCTGCCTTTCACTGATTCACCCTTCTCCTGATGTTGAAGAGTTGAATCCATAAGTAAAGGATTCTCAATGATCAAGAGAGGAGTAAGTGGCTTAGCAACTCAAGAACATAGTAATCTTTCTTGTTCAATGATTTTAGTGATCATGGCATCAGATGGACTTGCAGGAACACTCTTTAATGTGCAGTAGTCTTTTTTCTTCAAATACAAGTGATGAATCCATGATTGCACATCTTGCTAATTCTGTAGAGCAACTCGGCCAAGGATTTTGCTCAATTTAAGGATAACGCTTATTTATAGGCTTCTTCTCTACATGTCCCTCGGGATTCCAACACTGCACCCTCGGTAATCTGTGATCGATCCTCACTGAATCCAAAAGAGTGATCAAAGTGAAAGCTGGTGATTGCAAGAGAATGATCAAATAGCAACAGTTTGATGACAATGCAATTTGAATTTGCAGAGCAGAGGAAGAGGTGACGACGGATACCGATCTCGAATCCCTCGCTGTTCACCGACATGAACCGCTCCCTCGGCCTCGTCATCCCCTTCTCGAGCTCCACCGAGGCCACCCCGTTCCTGCTCCCCCGCTCCCTGCGGCCACCGCCGCCGTTGCCGCTATCTTCCTTGGCTTCCATCTCCCTCTGGCCCCTTCCAAGCGCCCCCCTTTCGCTGTCCTCCAATAGGGACGTCGGGGTCATCCCCCGCCGCCTCAGCTCCTTCATGAACAGCGACTACGGCGGCTCCTCCCACCCTGAACCTAACCCGCACGAGAACCACACGAAGAATCAAGAAACGAGAAAACCATAACGAATCGAGTTCAAGAAGGCGGGCATCTACCGTCGGGTTCGCCGCCATTGTCCTCCGGGAGGCGGCAGCGGATGCGGACGGGGCCAAGCAGACCCGAGGGCCGCCGCAGGGCGGGCGGCGAGAGGCGGAGCGCCGGCGAGAAGCCGGATCTCGCGAGTTGGAAAGTGGCCATACTCGCTAGTTTAGGGCACACAAAAAGGGAAGTTTGGGGCACGGGGATTTGAGATAGGAGAGGGACAAGAGAGGAGGGAGGAGGCGAGGAGAGGACACCGCCGGTGGTGACGGTGACCGCGAACACAGCAATAATAATCGTACTCCTCAAGCGATGTACAGCGCGTGCAAACTAAACGATCGACCGTCCATGGAGGGCATAAAGCTGCCATGGACGGCGGGTATAGGAAGATCGGGTACCGGAGTTTAGTCCTGTAATTGAGGCTCGCGCTGCGGCTACGCGTCGGAAGTAGGCGGCGGGACCCACGTGGGACCCGCGTCTCTCCTATTCCATAGCTCTCAAAACGCCATCTCACACGTGGTTGTTGTCGTGTGAGGAGATGGATCACCGAGTCGCGAATGGAAGGCGTGATGGCTCGAGTGTTCGACCGTAAGGTGCTCGATGTAACTCCGCACTGAGCGATGGGCGTTGGGACGGGATGATCCAACCGCACAAGCGACGGCCAACAACTATCGATATCGATGGGGAAGAAATTGATGTATTATCCTTCCTACTTCTCTGGTGACTCGGTAAATTTTTCTCAACTGGTTTTGGTTTATTTCCCGTTGTTCCACCTCCCATCTCTAATCTGTCTCCGCCAAAGCTTGAACGCCCGTCACCCAAACGAGAGGTAGCCTGTCGCATCCCTCTCATTACTCACAGGGTTGTCCTTTTGCTTTCTGTCCCTCCTCTTTGATGTTAATTTGGCATCCTCTGGAGGTACTATTTTCCTAAAGAAAATTATGTTAGAAAGATAACCTAAGGATACAATCCATTTTATTTAGAATCATCATATAATCCTATTAAAAAATTGGTTTTTGTTTTATAGATGAATATTCATTTAAAAATCACACAGTCAATAGTTGGTGGCGGCTATTTGTTTAACCTAATATCTTTTTAAAATGAAAATAAATTATGATTATCTCTGCTTAAATGATGCTATTAAAAGGTTGTCTACCTTATGAGCTGGCAACCAGAGTGCAGGGTATCCGTATCTCAATCATATTTCTTGCTAGCTAGCACTAGAATGAGATGTAGATTGTTTTATCTGAATTAGATTTCCTTTTCCAACACCCCACACTCCACCCCACCAAAAAAAAAAAAAAAGAGAATTCCTTTTCTATCTTCCTTCTTCAGATCATATCTGTAGTAATGTGGGTAATAGGACAGGCTTCCTGCACAGTTTCTTGTTTGAATGTAGCTTCCCCAATTATGGACTTGATAAGTTCTCATTAAATCCCTCCTGTCCTCTTTCTTCCTGCTCTTCTCACTGTTCCTTCAACATTAGCAAAAAGGGAGGAGATCACTGCTTCCTCAGGTATGTTTCCAGTTTTGCTCTCTGCGTAGGTTTCAAAATTTTGTTGATAAGTTGATGCTCAGCCCTTAGATTTTATTTTATTTTGGAATGTGAATGGTGTAGAAACAGGTTCTTCTACTTGCAGCCCATTGTCTTGTACTAATAATCTTGCCAACTTCTTGGCTATGAAAACTTCACAGTCCCTGCCTGAAAGCATATCTTCTTTCTTTTTTGAGGCAGGAATATGTCTAGGTTAATATTGATTATTCCTTCCTTCTCCAACCATGTTGAGATGATATTAGCAATATCATCAGTTGTTTTCTTTCTTCTTCTTTTTTTTTTTTCCAAAAGCAAGGGTCAAATCCTAACAAGAGCATCTGCTTTCTCATCCTTTAATCATTCAACCTCCCTTTTCATTATTATAGATGTGGTGTTATTGATCTTGAGATTCTTTGAAATGTCTTCTTCTTTATGGACAGGCATCGAAGCTACTAGTTCTTTTGCAAAAGAAGTTTAAGGCTACATTGGATTGACAATTGTTAATCCCTGAGGAAGATACTAGCTTTTTTATACGAGGATCACCATGTTGAGGCAGGTAACAAGTAGGAACCAGAGATCCAAAGGGTTCACCATGAAAAATGCTCTTCAAGTGTGCCTGCTGGTCGTTGTTTGTGCCTGGATTCTCTACCAGATCAAGCATTCTCATGATAAGAAGAAGGGATACGATGAGAGGGGCTCGAAGGTCTCATACATGAGACACCCAGAGAGCAATGCTAATTTTCACAGGAAGGAGCTGCCTTTCACGGGCAGTTCTGATGCTGTAACTCAGACCAAGATCGAGGGTGGTACAAAAGATGGAGATGAAGACATAACTCAAGAATTGAAGCACAAACAAGTTGGAAATGGAGATGAAACAAATGGTCGAATCGAAGAGCCAAGGGTTGTTGATAACCAAACGTATGAAGATGCATCTCATAAGGCTCGAGAAAAGAGTTTCACAGGGGATGATGCGTCCAGTGAGGTAGTCCCCACTACCCCTGAAGTAGAAAACCAAGTGGCTTCTCATGCGGCAGAAAAAGGAAGTCTCAAAGATGATGTTGTCTCCAGCTCTGTAGATCATGTTACCGAATCTGAAGATGTTGGTATCAGAAATTTGGATGAGAATCTTATGGAGAGTGTAAAGAAAAAGGATGAAGAGGCTAAAAATGAGGCTAGTGAATCACTTGAACGAGATTTAGAAGGCTCTGATTCAGGTGCTTCAGAACAGCTGGATTTTTCTGAAGCAAACAATCCAGATGCTAGTCTAAATGTAAATCAGACTTGGCCTTTAGAATCAGAGGTCAGAATTCCTACACCTGAGAACAGGTTTCAAGAAAATACGACGAGAGATGAGGAACCCAGTACTCACATCGGGCAGCACCCTGTTCTAACAACTGCAAGTGCCATCGATGATCAAGCAGAACTGAGACCGAGTTCGAATAATCAGATGAATTTAACAACCACAAAATCTGCATCAGTATCACACAACAAAAGTGATCTTACTCAGGCTGACCCGAAAGAGGTGAATGGAGCTACCAACTGGTTGCATTCAGTTCAAGGCCAAAATGCTACAACTGAGACAGGAAACATATGGGAAAAATCCAGCTTTGAGTATGGGCAGACAAACGAATCCGAGAAATCCAAGACTACCAACGGACCAGAGGAACAAGAAAGGAGCTCTAAAACATTCTCAACTCCAGATGGCATGGCAAAAACAGTTTCAGTAGAATCAGCTGACACATTGCTTGGTATGATCATGCAGGAACAAGAGAAGGCAAAGAGTGGAAATCAGGATGCAGCAGCGTAAATAATATGGTTTAGGTTGGTGCAAATTTTGCCAGTATGTAAATGCTAATTGGTAATGCTTGGGAATGATCACAGTTTGGTTTGCATAAGTCATGTTTAGTGACACTTGCCAACATTCTTAGCAGCACAACAATGATTTGTGTGGGCTACATCTTTTACTTCCTTCATTTTTAATGTATGTATGATCTGATTATTGAGGTGAATGAATATCTCCCGTGGTTAAATACTGTCATGGCATGCCTATGAGTTTTTGAATTGATTAGGGTAAACCTATGCAGATTTATCAAGCTAGAGGTAATCATCTAATGCATGCCTATGGGTCTTTGAATTGATTAGGGTAAACCTATGCGGATTTACATGTCAAACAGTTGAGGACAGAGATCGAATTGGAATTAGAAACAACACAAATCTATGTAGATTTAAGTGTCTAAACAGCCCCTTATTGCTGCCTTTCCAGATCATCCAAAGAACGATGGCAATAACAGCTCTCCAAGCAGTAGAAACAAGAGGAGACTTACGATCTCTTTCCTTGGGCAGTCTCCCGGTTAGAAAAAGAATTAAATTAAACTTTATATCCAACGTAGACTCTATAAGAGATTCGAGAGTTTATAGTTGGCACCGGTGACATCGGATGATATCTCCATGTTATAATTAATAAATTATTAGCTATGTAAAATATTTCTTGATATATTGTTATGAACTTAGTTTTACCTAAGTCATACGATATTTTTACATGTCTATTTACAAAGGGTCAATCTCTCCAAAATATTTTATGGTCCCTTAAGGATCTACAAAAAGAAGATTGATTTAAGAAAGTATTTGACTCAGGATCTCACAAGCAATCATTTCAGCAGACACTCGATAGATAATATAAATTATAAATATAGACTTTGTAAACTCTGAACAGTTGTACTACAAAGAATCCAAGATGGTCTACTATGGTCAAAACTCTCCGCAAGTGCTCATATAATACTATCGAGGAACAATGTAGTGAACTAATCCTAAACACTACCTAAAGGCTCATCTAACCATATACCACCTGAGTAGCTCCTGGGTGTTGTGTTGATTGACACTCCATACCGCTCTATGAAGTTAGAAAACCTCTAAAATGATTGCTTGGATGACTTATTTTTTTGGGCAATTTGGCCTCTATACAACGATTGCACATAACTTGTATTTATAAGCTTGAAATAGCTACAAAAGCCAACTAAAATGGGGTTACCAAGCCTATGATAAGCCCTCTACATATTGTGCAAAGCATAAATAAAATTGAAAGACACAGATATACACGAGCATTACATCGAATATCTTGTTTACAGCTTTGTATGTGACATTCTCTCTTATTTATTCCTTCGACCTTTTGTCAAAGCCTTTGTGGACACTGCATCTTCTCATCGTTACTGAATCTTTAATCTTCTACTCTAATTGCAATGCACCTCTTGGCTCCTAATTGCTCTCAATTGCTGTTGTTGAGTAGTCGAACTTAAATCCACTATGCTACTTCAACTCGAATGACTCTTACTCTAATGTGGGGTTGATTGAGTTATGCTAATTTTTGTTGGTTCTTGTGATTCCTTTAAATGAAGGAAAAGGCCTTTTTTGTTGTGTCTCAGTCCCTCAAATGTCTCATGTTGCTTAAACTAGGTAGATGCATATTGAAGCTTTAATGAATATTGTCTCGTTGACTTTGAAGTTTTTGAGGTCTTTTCTCTATAAAATTTACTCATTGATTCCTCTTCTACTTAGTTGTCACCTCCAAGTAGGTTCATATCATTTTCATTTTTTATTAATATTCTGTTGAGAAATAAAGTAGATAATCACTCTCGGTAACTTTCAACTGGTTTTTATTCACACTTCCAAAGTACCTAAAGTGTTTGCACTCCTTGCATTGAGTTAACTACTATGATTCATCTTCTTATTATTATTTAACTTTCCTAGCAATACAACCCCTATCGTGACTACTATGACTCTTCGCCAATACAGCCCCTATTGTGCCCCTCAAGGTCTAGTGACATATTGAACTTTCCTAGCAATATACTAAACTTGCTATACACTTCAGTCTCCTATGAACATATCCTTCTCATGCCGAATAGAAAGTTTCAATGCTCTATAACATCAAATTTTGGTCACCTTGGGATGGTCACAGAGTCCACAAATAATCCCTTGCATAAGTATAAAATTATTTGAGTTAGTAATTCCCTTTACCTCTGTGAGCTTTGCATAACTCTTTTAGTCATCAAGCAACCCATCCCTTCTTATACGATCTCATCCTTTGCGAAGCACACCGTTTGTCTTGAGCATCGTCAAATTTGATTACCATTGTCAAGCCATAGCTCAAACTCATCAATCTCAACATTTGTGTGCTATACGTTCTTCCTAACTTGCTTGTCCTCGTGGTTTTTCTTACGTAAAGGTTTACCATTTATCTAAATACTAATCTTGGATGCTTGCTTTTTTGAGTGACTCTGTTCCCTATATTTCTATGTCAATTTCTCCCTTATACTCACGCGTGCTTGCTGCCTTCAATGTAATCATGCTAGGTACCATACGTTTGCATGCCAAATATTTTTAACTGTCTTACCTTGCTCTAATACTATACTTAGTTGATTTTACTTAAATTGTGCGATACTCTTGTATATCTGTCTACAAAGGGTCAAGTTCCCTAAAAACTCTTATGGTCCCTTAAAGACCTACAAAATAGAATGCGAATTAGAATAAGCGTTTAACTCGAGATATCACAATTAGTCATTTTAATTAACACTTAATAGATAATGTAAATTACAAACATAAATTTCGCAAGCTCTGAATGGTCATACGACGAAAGGCCCAAGGTGGTCTATCATAACTAAAAATTCTCACAAGTGCCCACATTATAATGTAGAACAAGACAGTAAATCAGCCCTAAACACTATCCTAAATCCCTATCCGATCATTTGCCACAAGGGTAGCTTCTAGGTGTTGGGTTGGTTGACACTCTACAACATTTTACAAAGCTAAAAAACTCTCAAAATGATTACTTAGATGGTCTATTTTAAAATAGTTTTACTTTTATGTGATGACTATACATAACTTATAATAACTATAAAAGCTAACTAAAATGAGACTATCAAGCCTACTATAAGCTCTCTACATGATATGTAAAATATGAACAAAACAAAAAAAATATGAACATACACAAGTATTATTTCCAACATCCTATTTTTAACTTTGTCAATAACAATACGACGTCAATCGTGAGAAGATAGGTGCCGATCAACAGTTAGGACCCTTGGATATCAATTCAAAATAATGATCTAAAAATGTTTCAAAAACATCATACAAAAAATATTTCACCTATATCGTCGAATATTTCTTAGTTAACTCACTATAAAAAGGGGAATCTAATCGAACTAATCTACACCACCTACATAATCACTATCACTAACAAATAGCATAAAAATGCTGGAAATACCATAAAGCGTAAGATCTTGATATCACTTTACATGGAATACCATAAAGCGCAAGATCTTGATATCAGTTTCATGGCTGGCCAAACAAGCGATGGAAGAAAAGAATCTATAGTTGAAGTAGCACAAAAGTTCCGAGTTGTCCTCTCAAACAGGTCGAGAAAGAGAAATGTTTGTCCTTCAATCGTTTTCTTTAATCTTTATCTATTCACAAGATTTATTAATCAATATTAATGCACCTTAAAAAGACTGATCGAGTAGTATTAGAGAATGCTCATAGGCTTTCAGATGCCTACTGTTTGTGGGGAGACGTCCTCTTTGCTTTTCTCTCAAGCCATTCTTACTTCACATCGAAACCACTCTCTCTCTCTCTGTCTCTCTCTCTCTCTCGCTCGCTCTCTCTCATATTCTACGAACTATATATCGATCGAGCTCCTCTTCTTTCTCTCACAGCCTGCAATCCACAAGAAGCCTACGCCACCATGGTTTATTGCGTCTGCAACAAAGCCACTCTATTAATCAGCCTTTTATCCATCTCCATTGTCAGGTTTGGACTTGCCTCCGTCGTCTCCACCGGGGACTTCAACACAGATTTCCACATCACCTGGTCTCCCAGCCATGTCAACACCTCGGCCGATGGCCATTCAAGGACCCTCATGCTGGACCAGGAATCGGGTACGCAGCCATCACCTTCTTCAAACTACCTTAGAAATCCTAAATTATTAGATTAAACTATCATATAAAAATACAATTAGCAAGGATTAAAATCTAAAATATCATAGATCGAAAATAAAATATATATTATCGGGTCACTTATATCCGACATCGTAAGATCAACCCTTCTCCCCCACTTCCTACATCGTAGGAATTATTCAAAGGTATTACCGATCGAACATAAGAAATCAACTGTCTTGTCGTTATATAGGAGAAAGTACGAAACATTCTGATTAGTCTCACATCGAATATGAATAAGATTAAGATTAACTTATAAGGATCTAATGAGTATATTACTATCAATTTCAGTTTAAATATTTTGATCAATGATTTTAGATCAAATAAAATTGATAGACCAATTAGTCCATGCGAGTCGAACGGAGGGTCCATATTCTAACATAAATTTGCTTGGAGTTTGTCGCAGGATCATCCTTTGCATCCAACAACATGTTCTTGTTCGGCGAGATCGACATGAGGATCAAGCTGATACCTGGGTACTCGGCTGGCACAGTGCTCGCCTACTACGTCCGTTATCCCTCCCTGTTGTGTCTTTCTGCGTGCATGATGAACTGGTCTGTGACTGTTTGCCGGCCTTGCAGCTCACTTCTGATCGACCTAACAGGGACGAGATCGACTTCGAGTTCCTCGGAAACGTGACCGGGCAACCTTACATTCTGCAGACAAATATCTACGCCGACGGGTCGGGTAACCGGGAGGAGAGGATCTATCTGTGGTTCGATCCCACCAAAGACTTCCACACCTACTCCATCTTCTGGAACCTGTACCAGATCGTGTAAGCCAAAGCATAGCGACATGCATGCATGGCAGTGGTAGCTGATGATTAAGCTTGAGGTGGTGTTGGCTTTCGTGCAGGCTGATGGTGGACTGGGTGCCAGTTAGGGTTTACAGGAACCACGCAGACGAGGGTGTGGCCTTCCCAAGATGGCAGCCGATGACTCTCAAGGCGAGCCTGTGGAACGGCGACAGCTGGGCGACACGGGGAGGGGAGGACAAGGTGGATTGGTCCAAGGGGCCCTTCGTGGCCACGCTGGGGGACTACAAGATCGACGCCTGCGTTTGGAAGGGCAACCCCAGGTTTTGCAGGGCAGGGAGCAACAGCAACTGGTGGAACAAGCCAAGGCTGCGGAGCCTCACAGGGCGGCAGAGGAGGCTGCTGAAATGGGCGAGGAAGTACCACCTCATCTATGACTACTGCCAAGACCCCAAGAGATTCCATGGTCAGCTGCCAACAGAGTGCTCACTACCCAAGTACTGAGATGGAGCTAATTAATAGGCTCATCCAAGATAATATTTGATGATAGCAGACCTGTCCGATCCATATATGTTTATTCCAGTTTTCTTTCATTTTGGATGTAAGACTAAATCGAAATATTACATATAAGTTTATATTAATTTAAATATATTTTTTATTTTATCTTTTCCTGAAACCACATCTAATTATTTACTGTAAGAAATAGTTTTTTCCTCATCACATTACAGACAAAATGAGTTTGGAAAAGCAGAGATAAGAACTGAGGTAAACATGATTCTACCAGATGACCTCATCTCATCAATGCCTCCTTTTCTTCCCCATCCTTTTCATGGACAAAGAAGTTGATATTGTCCGGACTAACTTGCACAGCAATTTTTTATAGCATTAAGATTAATTAATGGTTGTCATATTCAACATAGGTTCAAGTTAGCTCTTTGTTTACTCACAATGTCAACATCTGGTTAAGTTTACATCCCATTCAAGTCCACTTTGTCATGCTGATTTTGGATTATAGCCTTATGATTTGATGTATAAGATATCATTCATGATGATGTATAAGTGACCTAAATTGATTTAAATGATCTAATGGATCTTTTCATGAGGAATATTTATTTCAAGAAAACAGGTGGACATAAATCATGATCCATTCTATGTTTTCTGTACTTATTTCTTTCCATTGAGTATTACATCGAATCGTATCCAATGAATAGTAGTAGTACGATACATTATTGCGAACTAAAAAACAAAGGAATAGTAGCAATGAATGAAACATCGGTCACCTTAAAACCCAAGCAGATCGAGGGCTTCAAGGAAAAAAGAATCAAGAAAAACAAAATAATGTAGTATGATCGATGAACGAATTTAAAGAATCGTAGTAGGAGTAATCATGCATGCAGTCATTGGCAGCTTAGCAGGCGTTATCGCTCGGACTTGCGATCGGCAGACGATGAGGCTGAGCCGAGCACCCATTTGGCCAAGAATTGCCGTCTTGGGCGGCGCCGATGGCAGGAATCCACGAAGCTCTCGAGCCGCCTCATGGCGAGCTCCAGGGTGTCCTCGGACATGTTGGCGAAGCAGACGCGAAACCACCCTGGTTCGTCGCAGTGGCAGGAAGAACCCGGCGAGATGTTGAGTCCTACTCGATACACGATCTTCTTCCACAGCTCCATCTCCCCTTCGAAGGTGTTCGACCTCAGCAGGTGCCTCATGTCCACCCAGCAGAACAACCCTGCGTTGCCCTCCAAGCAACCGATCCCGATTCGCCGGAGCCCTTCCACGAGCATGTCGTGGCGTTCTTTGAGCCGCTTCTGGCTCTCGCGGACGTACTTCTCGGTGAATTCCTTGTCCGATAGCAGCGCCGCCAGGAGGTACTGCGTCTGCGAAGAGATCAGCCCGAAGCTCGACATCTTGGTGGCGGCGGACACGACGGCCTCGTTGTCCGAATAGATTGCGCCGACGCGGAAGCCAGGGAGGCCGAGATCCTTGGAGAGACTGCACACGATGTGAATGCGATGGGAGACGTCGTCCCTGCCCTTGGTGGCCTCGGCGATGCTGACGAACCCCGGCGAGCCGAAGGTGGTGCCGGAGTAGATCTCGTCGCTGATGAGGTGGATGTCATTGGCGACGGCGAAGTCGACGAGGGTGTCCAGTTCTTGTCGGGTCAGCGTCGTCCCCAGTGGGTTGGACGGGTTGGTCACCAGCACTCCTTTCACTCTCAGTCTACGCTTCTGCGCACGTCGGAGTGCCTCCTCCAGTGCCGCTCGGGTGATTCGGAAGCCATTCGAGCTCGAGCAGTGGATGGGAACGATCTCCACGCCGGTTCGCCATTTGAGGTCCCTGTCGAACCTGTCACACGCGCATCCAAAGGAGTGTCACCACGGCGACCCAACAACATAACTCAGGTATCGACGAGGTCAGTGCAGTACCCTGGATAGTACGGAGTTGGGAGAAGGAACGCTTCTCCAGGGTCGGCAAGACAGAACATGAGAGTCTCGTTGGCAGAAGTGGCACCAGCCGTGAGGACGAGCTTGCTGGGCTCGAAACTTACTTTGTTTCCTCTGACTTCTCCCATATATCTAGCCAATGCCTGCAAATGTATGTGTTGCAGAGGTCAGTAGAGACATCAAGAATGGATGCGAATCTTCCCCTGGATCGATTAGCTGAGGCTATAATATGGGCTTACATTCTTGAAAGCTGGCAAGCCATGATAGTCCTGGAACAGAGCAAGCTGCCGGAACACCAAACCACCATCTTTCTTGAATCCGGTGAGGTCAGGGTGGTCTTCAAGCCATGACTCGATGAGATCGAATGAGAGCTGCAGGCATGCACGATGAACAAGACGGTAAGGGATCAATCAAACACTAGGGTTTCAGGAATGACGAATGAGGAGAAGCTATGAGAGGGGAGAACCAACCTGGTTTTCTGCAAGACCCATCTGAATGATCCCTCCTGTGTTGGCGATTGGATCGTAGGGGTTCTTCTCGAACTCCTGCCACCCCAAGAAGTAGGACGAGTCCTGCCCGTGGCTGTTGCATGCAGCCTTTCTCGACAGCAGCTTCTGCTCCATCGTGGTATGCCAAGAAGAGATCAAGAGAAGTTATACCTACAGAACACAAGAGAGAGATTGCAAAGAAGGGAGAGAGCTGCGATGATGATCCGAATCTGGAAGAGTAGCAGCTATTTATAGCGAAATCTTTGCATAAACTTAATGCCACATCGTTTGCGACATGCGGAGAATTGCGGAATCAGTGTGGATAATATAAAGCTGCCGACAGAATCTATTGGGACCCTGGCGTCGGAAGAAAGACCAACACCCAGCACAGAGAAGGATGAACACTTGACTCACCCACTCCCTTTCAAGCCCGGAGGATACAGCGAAGTCAGTCACCAAGGACACACAATCGAAGCCAACCGTGTGCATGAGGTCGATCATACATATATTAATCTATGCAGCGATCGATCTCTCTGTGGTTTTGTCCTGCACAGATGATGTGAAGCACATGAGACCCACCCGAGTTAGCACCCATCTCTGCTCGCGCCGACACATGGGCCGGCCGTGTTCGTCCGGTGCTCCATGGCGTGGTCAAGCAGAGAGGTTGAGGAGACTGGTGTTGTCGGAGGTGGGTGCGGATAGCCTGGATAACCAATACAATAATCATGGTGATGAAGTCCGGAAGCTGATGGGTCTGACTCTTCTAAGCATCACCCATCAGAGTGCTCTTCCCGGGCAACTTCCTGTGGCCTTTGGTTCCTCGACTAGCTCCAGGTGAGTCCAAGTGACCAGCCTTGAGCAGTAGCCATTGGCTCCCCCACACGGCATCCTATTGGTCTGCGGTCCTTTTCTGCATTAACTCAGAGCCAGAAAGGCTAATGCTCATGGTTTTAGTTTCTTTCTTTCTCTCCTCTATATTGTTTACAAGGCAGTTGACATTAATTATTATATGTCAAGCAAGTATTAGCTCTGTCTGCCTGGCGACATGATGCAGAGATATCAGTAATATATTGTTGGCAAGGTACCAAGATGACATATGGATATAGACCTCATCAAGGTCTAGAATCAAGTCGGTGCACATGACAAGTGAAGCCTTAGTTCGATGGTGAACTCATACTATGATGAGTCTGTAACTCATACTATGGTGTACATGAGATCTAATCCAATAGCATAATATGCAAATGTAATATGAGATCTAATCCAATAGTGATTATATGCAAAGATGTGTCTTGGTCTCATCTATCTATCAGTAGATATAATTTGTCATAATTCAGCCAATGAAATAATTGACTCATTAACTTGATATACTTCAAAATAGTAAAGTCCAAATAAATATTAGTAAACTAATTCTACTCCTGAAAAATTTACTTTGAGACTAAACCTGAAACACAATTCAAGCATTACTTAAGCCATCAATCAAAATTGTGTTGCGGTACCGTACCTCAGAGGCCTGGCCAAGTTCCAACTTGTTCGACATGAAGAACATTTGCCGGCAGGTGCAGGAAGAAGATGTTTGGATGTTTAAAGATCAACAAATCCAAAATAACGGATCAAATTTCTCAACACAAGTATTTTTCTGATGGATCCAATGTGACCTGCCATGATTTGATATGAAACAAACAAATTGATTGTATTGTTAAATTTGTTGCGGAAACACATGTAATAATAAGAGAGAGAACTTGGGAAATGGTAGAATTATTATTTTGTGACCAAAATGAGCATGATTCAAGCCATGGCAATAAATTGGGTCCTTTCTAATCACCAATTACTTAATCACACAGCAGAGATATGCAGAGAATTCAAGTGAATCTATCATGTGAAAGAAGATCAAGAAGCAGTCTGTTTGGTTATGGATATAAATGCATGTAATAATGAATAAATCTCACACATCAAGGCATCTATTAATTTGAACAAGGCATCCACTTGAACTGAAAGCAGAGGCAAACTTAACAACAACTTAGATGGAAGTGATTGTTACTAATTTATTGCCAGAAAGCTTGACATCAAATGATATAAGGTAATGTAGCTACTGATTGGATACAACTGCAAAGCAGTATCCATATTAAACAGATGCATGGTTGCATAAAGTCAAACAAATTACATTTAACTGAACACGAGAATCCAGCAAGTTTCTCTCATTACAAAGAATGATAATCCTGAAAACTAAATCAAAGTGCATCCATGATTTAGTTTTTCCTCCCAGTTAACTTGTTTAATAGAACAGAAAAAAATCTTGATTTATATCATATATCATGATGTGCCCAATCCAACTCATTGGCTAAAAAGAGACGACATCAGAAATTCCAAACCATCAATGAGATAGGTATTGAAAAAATTATACTCCAATTGAAATGTCTGATAGAGGTTTATTCAGCATTTTGAGTCACATACCTGACTTGATTCAGAGTCTGAAAACTCATGGGTGCCCACTACAGGCTACACAAGCCAGTGCGCTGAATTGACATCCTCGTGTGCCCACAAGAACCTAACCCTCACTGGTGCAATCTTTGGAAGCCAATACATGTTCTCGACAGATCATGGTTTTATACATTCATGAAATAAATGATGAGTTCCTTCACAAAGAAATTGAGTTTGCGAAGATTCATCTGTGAACTAGATCCAAGATAGTAGCCAGGATTGAAGATGATCAGAAGGCACAGAGAAAAGCCAATGAAAATATCATGTTATTGCAACTTCCATTGCAGATTTGCTTTACCAAAGAGGAACCTATCCAAGAGTCCAAACCCTTAACTCTCTCTTCAATTGAACTATAAACATGGATAAATTGAATAAGTTAAAGATATACAGCAAACCATAAGATCTCTTTAAAAGCAACACATATTTGCACGTTGCCAGTTCCTTACTGAGAGGATAACATTGTTTTCCTCTCAATCTCTTTCTCCTTTTGACCTGTGCTACTGCCCTTATTTCCCACTATTCACTTGTTTTTACAGGCCTTCCATCGAGCATCCCTCATGGCATGATCTTAAAGCACTCATAACAGAATTTGCACAGCATAGCAAGCTGGCAGCATTGTCACGACCTTAGTTGATTTTGCCTAAGGCGTGCGGCACCCTTGCGTGTCCGTCCGCAAAGGTCAACCTCCCCGAAGCCTCCCATCGTCCCTTAGGACCAACAAAAGAGAGAACGGGCTAGAGAAAACGCCTCAAACGGGATCCATAAGCAAACATCTCCGAAAAATACTTCATAGACAATGCAAATTACAAACAGACTTTACAAGCTCTGAACAGTGGCACAACAAAGGGTAAAATGGTCCATTACAGACCGAGAAGCTCTCGAGCGTGTCCACATGACACAACCTTTATTTACAAGCCTAAAGAGGCCACCAACCCAACTAAAATGGGACTATCAAGCCTTCGGCTGCCCCTCTATATGCTGTACAAGGCATGAACATGCTAAAAGACACGGACATATATAAGCATTACATCAAACACCTTGTTTCGAAGTTTGTCCGTGACATTCTCCCCCACTTATCCCTTCGACGTCCTCGTCGAAGCCTTTGTGAACACTGCAACTCTTCGCCTTTGCTGAGTCTTCAATCTTCTGCTCCAGCTGCAATGCGCCTCCTGGCTCCCAACTGCTCTCCGCTGCTGTTTCTGAGTAGTCGAACCTTTGATCCGCCATGCTGCTTCAACTCGCCAATGACTGACTCTGGTGTGGGGTTGGCTGAGTTGTGTTGATCCTCATTGATTCCTGCGGATCTCCCAGATGAAGGAAAAGACCATCCTTACTGCGCCAGTCTCTCAAATTTCACATGCTGCTTGAACTGGGTGGATGCTTGTTGGAGCTTTAACGAGCATCATCTCGCAAACTTCTGAAGTTTTGGGTCCTTCCTCCACAGAATCTGCTCATTGACTCTTCTTTCAGTTAGTTGTCACATCCAAGTAGGTTCGCATCACTTCCGCTTTCGATTGGCATTTCGTTGGGAAATGAAGCGGACAATCTACTCTCAGTAGCACTGATCACCGTTGGTGAGGATTTGACAACTATTGTCTTCCATTATCTTCGAAGGGTCTTTGAACTTGTGCAGAGCTCCTCTGCTGGATAGATAAGAGAACTGGGGTACTCGGTTTCACCCATTCTCTTAAGAGTTGAGAAGGCAAAGGTTACTTGACTTCGCCCGCCTCCTCGAGGTTGTACTTCATGCATCGAGCTGGTTACTGGCTTTCGCCTGCTCTTTTCTCACACTTCTGAAGCACTTGAAGTGTTTGCACTCCTTGCGTTGAGTTAGCTACTGTGATTCACCTTCTCAATGCCATTGAACTTCTGGAATGCAGGAAGTTTTCACCCCAACTTGGAGTAATTCTCTGATAGATGAGGTCGCCTCTGGGATTGTACCGTCTTCTCCATCAACCCTGCCGCCTACTCCACTGAGTAGCAAAGGTACAACACCACGTACTACTTGCTTCGTTCCTTGGTCGTGCACTCTTGCATGACCCGAAGTCCTTCACTTACGACTGTCTTGATGAGAAACTTGTTGACACCGGTCTAACGAAGTTCCTCGGCCTCTGCCCTTCAGCTTTCTCTCGGTACTTGGAGATTGCCTCTGCATGCTCCACCTCCTCGGCCCCTTTCACGACCAAGCGCTCTCCCTCCATGAGAGCAAGGGATCAATGACTTTCACGGAAGTCCAGCCTCTGTGGTACCATGGCGCTGCCATGCCCATGGCACTACTATCCGTCGCCTCGCATCTACATCCCTTTTCTTCACAATCAGTAGATATGCCTTCGTGACACTCCTCTGAGTCCACCTCCATTCTCACTGATTGCTTGATTTTGGGTAGCTAAGTCCCTCTGGACTCGTCGTCGCTTCCTCGCCCTTTTCGACCCCCTGCTTCAACACCTCTGTGTTCTCCAAGCAGCTCTCCTTTGGTCGATGGAAAGACAGACTGCAACTCCCATGCATGGCCTCTGCCATCGCATTATAGGGTCTGCACCGATTCTGTTCTCCCTAGCTTCCTTGGTAGCAACGTCCGTTTACTCGACCTTGTCCTCTGACTTGTCGGGCTCCCTTAAGCGAATATGAGCTCTGGAGCAGTCCAACTCTCCAGCTGTTTCATACCTCTGCATGATCAAGTCCCTCCCATGGGACTCACTGGTACTTGCATTCGAACTTTTCCCTTGGTGGAACACAGCCCCCATATGCTGATGACCAAGGTTTTCATCCGATGCAAAATTCGATGCACGCACGGAAGACCCGCCTCTGCGGTACCATGGCCTTCACTCCTTGAATCCATAGCCCTTCTTGCCGTCGTGTTGTTCACCAAAGCGGAGCTCCCAGTAGCTCCCGATCATACCTCCATATGATCTCATCCCTTACGGGACTCTGTCGTGTGTGTCGCATTGCCACGAACTGTTCCACCACGATCCGCTGCACCATGTCGCCTCCTGGTGACATCTCCATTGCATTCTGATCCTTGTGGAATAAACTCGAATTGTGAACCCTCCATGTGTGGCCTCTGCCAATACATCGCAGGATCTCTTCCACCTTCGGTTTTGTTCGCTCCTTTGGCAATCGACCTTCATCCACCCACTCCTGGGTCACACCTAGATGAAGCACCGCTCTAGGACAGTTCGTCGCCTAGTAGCTCCCGAAGTCCCCCGACTTCACTGTAATTTGTGCACCATTGTCTGGATCCTGGGCCTCTGCCCCTACCAGCACAATCTCCGCTGCGCACCGCTTCCCTCATGGCAACTTGAATGACAACACTGTGGCATATTCTTCAAGAGTACCCGCCTCCGCGTCCTCTTGCCCCGTGCTAAGGCCTTCTGAACCCAACTTCGCCTCCGCAAATTGAGTCGCCTTAGTTCCTCCATCAAATGCTCCTCCGAGATAAGGTGCATGTGCCCCAAAGCTCCCTTCGTCTTTGGCACCATGCAAGATGAGTCCGCTCCGTCAGAATGAAGGACCCATGGAACAACATGATTATACTCCTGCATCTGTAAGAGTTCATGTCCTTGACCTCTGTCTAGGGAAAGCACTGTGCCTCTGCTCCATGTTCCAACTTCTATGCTGGCTCCCTTCAAGCGGCTTGAGTACTTCGCCAAGTAACACCCAAGTTGCTCCGCACCTCGTGTTTGCATTGAGTCGATGGTGGCCCTTGCGTCCACCATTCCACGGGTCAGCCCTTCCTTGAGTCTGATCTCCATATCGACTTCAAGTGTGTCTCCATTTGAGTTGCTTTGGGTCGCTCCCCCACTTGATCTCGCAATGCATCCACCAATGCATTATCTCAAGCGAGATCATGCGACGACTCCTCGCCGCTTGCTCAGTCCATCGAGCTTCATGGAGTTGTTGTTTGTTGAGGTACTCCTCCTCAACATGTGCAGTCCGTCGCACATGATTCTCCCTCTAGAGAGCCGGGACTTATCCCTCCTGGATAACTGTCCCCTTTGGAGCAACATCTCTCTTCGTTTCGGAGACCACCATCCCCTTGGACTACTCCGATCTGCTGGACAAACTGTGCATTGTTCTGCCTCCTGCAAACGCACTTGCTAGATTGCGACTCCCCGTCAATATAGCCCCCACTGCGCCCCTCAAGGCCTAGCAACATGCTGAACTCATTGCACACTTCAGCCTCCTACGGACGTATCCTTCACATGCCGAAGAGAAAGTTTCAATGCTCCATGGCGCCAAATTTCGGTCGCCTTGGGATGGCCACGAACATTCCATCGTCCGCATACAAGCCCATGCATGAGTACCAAATTCTTCGAGTTAGTAATTCCCCTCACCTCTGTGAGCTTTGCATAACTCTTTTGGTCGTTGAGCAACTCATTCCACCTTGCATGGTCTCATTCTTGCCAAGCGCCTCGCTTGCCTAGAGCACCATCAAGTATAGTTGTCAACGTTGAGCCGTAGCTCAAACTCAGCCATCCCAACCTTTGTGCGCTCCAAATTCTTCCAAGCTTGCCTGTTCTCGTGGTGCCTCTTGCGCGAAGGGTTGGTCATTCCTCTGAATGCCAATGTTAGATGCCCGCTCCTCCGAGCGACTCCTTTTCCCTACATCTCCATGCCCGTTTTCCCCCAAACGGTCGCGCGTGTGCTGACTGCCCTCAACGCAGCCCCGCTAGGTCCCCCACGTTTGCATGCTAAGTGTTTCTATGAGTGCTTGTCCCGCTCTGATACCAAATGTCAAGACCTTAGCTGATTTTGCCTAAGGCGTGCGGCACCCTTGCGTGTCCGTCCGCAAAGGTCAGCCTCCCCGAAGCCTCCCATCGTCCCTTAGGACCAACAAAAGAGAGAACTGGCTAGAGAAAACGCCTCAAACGGGATCCACAAGCAAACATCTCCGAAAAACACTTCATAGACAATGCAAATTACAAACAGACTTTACAAGCTCTGAACAGTGGCACAACAAAGGGTAAAATGGTCCATTACAGACCGAGAAGCTCTCGAGCGTGTCCACATGACACAACCTTTATTTACAAGCCTAAAGAAGCCACCAACCCAACTAAAATGGGACTATCAAGCCTTCGGCCGCCCCTCTACATGTTGTACAAGGCATGAACATGCCAAAAGACACGGACATATATAAGCATTACATCAAACACCTTGTTTCGAAGTTTGTCCGTGACAGCATGACACATAAATGGTGAGGCCACTCATGATGTTTGACATGTATCACAGCACTGATTTCCACCTTGCCCCTTCCCTTTTTGTCTTTGCCTCAAAGATAAATCAAGCAAAACACCATATTCATAAATCATCACTCACTAAGAGCCCAATGTTGTGCTCATGAGTGGTGTGATACATAATGCAATACCCAATCAATCGGATCTAATTTGACTAGACTTGAATCTAATTCTAACTCAAATAGATTGATTACTAATCAATAATTTTATAAATTAATATTTTAATTTTCTTCTTAAGTGATTCAAATCAAGATAAACTCTTTATCCTATCCAGAATCAAACACATAAATCACACAGGATCTATTTGATTGGTATATAATTAGTCCTTGACTGAGGTCTCAGAAACCTGTCTCTAAGTGCAGTAAACTGCATATAATCTAAACCAACATAATTTTGGACAAGAATAATATCACAAATATGCATTAGATAAATAATTTCTGTTAGTATGCAATGTAGAAAGTGCTCCACTAAGCAGGTATTATGGGAAAGAATGACAAGCTACCAAAATCCTGTGAAATCATCCCTAATACTTTTCAGAAGTGCTCAGTTTCTCACTCGTGGGCAACCATGCTGGAGGATCAACAAATTTATAGGGATGAAGAGGTTGTGGATGTAAGCATGACCAAAATCATAATCCTCGTAGTGCTCATTCACCAAGAATGCTACCTGAGAATATCGTCCTTTAGTTGTAGCTATTCCATTTGCTCACCTGGTTTGGAAAACAATAATATGCAAAACGGAACTCCTTTGAGAAGCTCTTTTGCATTAAACCCGGCTTCCAAGTAACCAATGCCTTCCATCAAAGTGACCAAAACCATCTAATGAGATACGCCAAAATCAGATGTAAAGCTGAACTATCACTTGGACAAATCAAAACCAAAAAATGATATGGTATTTTCACATTGGAGGATCTCATTGTTTATTCAAAGTAAGAACTCATGACCCACAACACATGGTTGGCAACGACAATGCAAACTTGAAGTGTAATAAAGCCACCGACAGTTTTTGAAGAGAAACCTGAACTCAGTCATGGTGTACTTGTTCTGAGGAAAGACCACAAGAACCATGCTCTGGTGATGGTGGAAGAGATGAGGTAGAGAATTGTATTGAACTTGTCACGAAGAAAGAGGCAATGGGAATGGAACTAGAAGGATCATTGTGGAGGGTCAAAAGAGAAGCTAGCATCACAAATCCGCAAGAAAAAGAAAGTGGTCAGATGAGTAAAATGGGATCACAAAACTGCTACATTTTGGACAAGTCTCACATTAAGTCGTATAGGATCCTTCAGGATGAGCATCAAATTAATTAGAAGGATCCCAACCCTGATGGAGGCAACATTGTCGTCTATGGCACTTTTCCTTCTTTCTCTTCCTCTTTGTCCTGGCCTTTGTTTTTGCCTTCACTATGGTCTGTCACCCTTCACCTTTCATACATTTTGAAAGCACTGTGCCTCTCCTATGCCATCTTCCTCATCTTCTCCAATATTTAAGCTGCAATTTGCCAGTCATCCGGCTTATTCAAACCCTTCATGAGCTTTCAAATGTATCAGGCTGGGTCATTAGCCAAGCATCGAGCACATCCAAACATGTTTCAGACTAAGCCTTCCATCTCATTCCATATAGTGACCGTTGAAGCTCCCCAATATTAGACAGCCAGCTTTGGATATCGTACTCATGAGCTCCAACGACTCCTCCAATTGTTCCTTCATCACGTGACCAGCTAACATGTAAAAGTAAGCACATGAGTCTGGCCTCAATCCTTGCTTTCATCATTACATCGAGGAACTCATGCCCTCTAGGAGTCTTCCCTGACTTACAAGACCCACTAATGAGAATGGCGTGTATGTCATGGCATCAGCTGCGATACATTATGCTTCATTTCCAGAAACACCTGCATAACCTAGTCCATTCTCTCCCTTGAACAGAGTGCCTGGATCAGAGCGGTGTACAAAACTGCATGAGGTTCACATCCCTTCTGCTGCATCTCTTTTAGGAGCCCATGTCCATCCTCCATCTTCCTTGGAGCAGCAAAATCATCGAGCAAAGTGTTAAAAACGACATCAGGCAAAAATATGACACCTTTCATCGGCAAGAATACAAATTTTGCGTCCATGAGCTTTCCCCAGATTGCACCAGCTGTAGAGGACATATGTGAGGTGGTTAACATTAGCGGGAACGGAGTGTTCGTCGGGCTCACAGCCGTTCTCGGGCATTTCATCGAGCACCTCGAAGGCCTTGGCGACCATACGAGCGGCCGCAAACGGCCATACGAATCCGACGAAGAGGTCGGCGGTCTCCTGGCGGACTCTACTCGACGGGGCGGAAACGGCGATCATGGCGCGGCTGGCGGCGGGCGCGAAGTGTAACTTGCGGACGCGACGTTATCCTGATGAGCACAAGCCTTCTGCAACAACAAGAGGTGGCGATCATCTGCACTCTTCTCTTCTCCAAGTATTTAACATATGTTGCTTGCATGACAACAGGGCAGAAGGGAAATAATAATAATAATAATAATAATAATAATAATAATAATAATATTATTATTATTATTATTATTATTATTATTATTATTATTATTATTATAAACTTAATTAAGTATATAATTTTTAAAATCTCAATGACAAAAGATTTATGTGGTCAACTCCAAATAATTGAGATTTATAATAATAAGAATATTTATTATTATTATTATTATTATTTTATAATTTTTAAAATATATAAACTCAAAAAAAATACTAAAAATAATTAAATTTTATTTTCATTCAGTAAATACCTTTTAATTATCTTCTATTTAAATTTTTTTACTTAACAATTTTTCCTATACACGCCGTCTAAATATCTCTATCCACCGAAAAACCTGTAGCAGAGTCCAACAGAACCCACAAGAATTTGGTGCTGATACTGTGGGAGGATGATGAGTATACAGTCCTGGTAATGATAGAAGAAACCACAGACAACCATCATTTCTCCTCCTATGATCCATCGAGCTTCCATGTGGATGCGCACTTCATGTTTCCTCTCTCCCCTCGTCCCAAGCCTTTTGGAATGGCCTCTTCGCTCCAATCCCTTGCAACTCGAGGAGCAAAATTTGCTTTAGGCATGCAGCCACCACAACAAAGACATGATGAACAGAGAGATCTGCTGGGACTCTTCTTTCTCTAACTTCACACTTCATTTCTCTATCTCATTCTATCCTAATTTACATAAGTAATAATTGGATATAAATATATGCTTCTACTCCTATATATTTAGTGGGGTCAAACAACATTCGTTATATATTGGAACAACAATCTGAGAGACAGCATTCATTATCTTGCGTTTGAAATCTCTGCTCATCCCAATGCGTAACTGTGCGAGTCCAAAGGCTGCTGGTTGCAGAACCAGATTTGGGCACAGTCGTTGCTTCTGACAAAGATGGAAGATCACGAGACATGAACCGCAATTCTGCCACCCACTCATGGTCCCCTTTCCCCTTCATTTCCATACCTCACAGAGATGGTGGAGCTCATGCCATGATGCTCAGCTGTTGCAGTGTTGTCTGGCTTGGCTTTGTGAGATGCAGCTGCGCCAAGTTCATGGTACTCATGTTAGGCCTTTAAAGTGGGTCAGCATTTATTACAGCTAAACTTGTCTCAGACAAACATATGGTTTAATATTACAACTTGAGCAGTTTAGCCTGAAAGATCCAATTACAAACGCGTCTTTACTCCACAGACAAAGAAGAGAACCATAAAGAATGGAGGTAGGATTTTTGGAGATATAAATATGTAATGAGGCCAAGACAGGATACTTAGCTGCTAAGGACACAAGACCTCAGGCTTTGTTATGGCTAATCCTGATGCCTCACAGATTAGCTCAGATCCATTTTCTCTGCAGCCTCCCAGCTCACAAGATTGAGATTGAGCAGAACCAGAAAAAGATCTATTCGGAGTGTCCTCTCCATCCATCGAACTGTTGACGCACTCCAAAACAAATTAACTTATAAGAAGGTGTAGATTACGTTTATTTGTCGGAAAAATCCTGTCTTGCTTCACAAAGCTTGAAACAATTCAGAGGATCTATGGATCAAACAAGGAACAGAAGTGAACAGAACAGTGGTGAATTAGTTTCTTGGTCACTTTGGTATACATCTTCCCTATCAAACGGTTAAGCAAAATCAAAAGAGAAGGGAAGAAAAAGAAGAAGAGGAGAAAAAGGATCAAACTTTACTCCTAGAAGAATGAGAAGAGTTACAAGATGGGTCTTTGATGCTGAATTCATGGCGGAAGAGGCCCGAAGAAGACGAATTAATCAGTACTCGGGCATGAGATGGGAGATCTTCCCCTCGTCAGCGGCCATCATGGCTGCCTGCTCCGTGACCCGAAGCCAGATGCAAACCGCGGTGAAACTGAGCACCAAGCTGAGAAGCCCGCTCCCGAGACCAATCCCGACAATGGCGAGCACCGAGAGACCCCTCCCCTTTATGGGCGGCAGGGGATACCCGTAAAGGTCCCGGTTGCCGATGAAGGAGCTGGCGTTGAACCGCGGCAGCCCCGGCGAGATGCCCGACCGGTTGGCGAGCAGGACAGGGATGGGGCCCTCGAGGCGGTTGTAGGAGACGTCGAAGGTGGAGAGGCGGACGAGGAGGCCAAGCTGGTCGGGGATGGGGCCGGAGAGAAGGTTGGAGTGGAGGTCGATGACGTTGAGGTAGGCGCAGAGAGCGAGCTGCGGAGGGATGGGGCCGCTGAGGCGGTTGGAGGAGAGGTTGAGGACGGCGAGGTTGAGGAGGGCGGAGAGCTCCGGCGGGATGGGGCCGGCGAGCTGGTTGGAGGAGAGGTCGAGGGACTGGAGGTTGGTGCAGTTGGAGACGTAGGGGGAGATGGCGCCGCCGAGGGCGAGGCCGGCGAGGGAGAGCTTGTAGATCCGCCCGTTGTTGCAGGTGACGCCGTGGAGGTAGGAGGTGAAGCCGTTGCAGGGGGCGGCGAAGTTGGCCCGGGTCCAGTTCCGGAGACTGCCGCTAGGGTCCGTCAGGGACCGCCGGAGGTCGGAGAGGCACGCCTCGTCGTCGTTCTTTGCGAGGCCCCGGGGAAGCAGGAGGAGCTCGACAAGAAGGAGAATCCCCACCCACCAAAGCGGAGGCGACGGCGGCGCCATTAGAGCAAAGCAAGAAGAAGCAATGGAGTGGGAAGAGACAAAAATGAGACGTTTGCGGGAGAGAGGTCGAGGGAGAGAGAGGAGGGGATCTTTGTTGAAGGTATCATCTTACCCAACGAGGACCCAACTCCGACCTGGATTCTGATCCATATCTAAACGTTAGATGGTGATGGATTTGGCCAAATCGAAGACACCTTGTCACTGCAAAGATATGATGTTGTTCGTTCCTTGGTATAGCGAATATTTCTGCACCAATTGTAGGATGAAACGTAGATCCTAAATCAAATCCATCGAAACATAATAGTTATGTTAGTACCAAATAAACATCAGATGCGGTGAATTCTTGATCGATGAGCAGACGTAATCTTGACAAGTTCGATGAACTATAGTGACACGTCTTGTTCAGAAATGAGCCTAACATGTCAAACTCAAAACACATTCGGCCATTCCACTGCTTTCAACTCTTATAACTACCACTGTAAACGTCTCTTTTTCTCCCTTCTCTGATACCACAAACAATCAAGTGGTATCGTCACTTGTGTTTCGTCTTCTGGCGGGGGTGTTAAGTTGGGAGTGGAAAGTGTCCTAATCGTAGGTGGGTGACCGCCCCACTATAACAACAAGGACACACAGATGGCACATTTTTTCTACGGCTGCTCCGCTCTTGCGTCGCGTCCACTCTTACCACTGCCATCTTAGATGCTTGCATACGTAACAGGAGCAGACTCGGAAGGCTGGCGATGGAAACCACCACCACCACCACCACCGCCTCAGGAGAAAGAGACGGAACTGACCAAGAGTAGAACACCAGTGAGGAGGCTCGGTGGTCGCAGGGGACGAAAGGCTTTGGGGGTGGGATGAATGACACATTAATTTGATCGATCAACAAACCAAACACAACTGAGAAAAGGCTCCCGGGGACGAAGGGCTTTGGGGGTGAGATAAATGACACATTAATTTGATAGATTAAACTAGATTGCATAGTCCCTGTGTTATCATACACATGTAAGTCTGCATTGCCGAACTAATATGTGATCACAATTACTTCATGTCATGTCTTCATCAGGCCTATCTTAATCTATATTATTAGAGGATGAGGACGACGACGAGGACAACAAGAAAAGTCGAAAATCCTAATTATTTGAGATCGACAGTCTATAATATTACACATGATTTTCAAATTAATATAACAAATTATACATAATTACATTAATATAAACTAAGAATAATTGAGGAAGTAGCATTTTATGTTATGACAACATGTTATGAGTTGTTGGGAACACACCATGTTACGTTATGACCTTTTCATGCTTCTAATATCTTTATTTTCTATTAAAAATGAATTTATTAGATATTAAATAAATTTAAGATCATGATTCTAAAGGTCAGAATACTCCATCATTTATAGAGTTCTATGCCATCAATCCATTGCACAAGCAAACATATAAAAAAGACCTCTGAAAGCAAATCACACAAGAGAAGAATGTTGGTGAGGGTGACTTACATGATAGATTCAGTAGGCAAGTGTTAAGATGATAAACACGAGATTTTATCTGTATTTGTGTCGATGAGAAATTGAAAACACAACTAAAACACATATACTATCTTATTAAATTAATTTTCACTTGATGAATACATGCCATAATAATTACCTTATTGAGCATAGCGAACAGGACAGGTCCGAGATCGCCACCTCTGCAACACAAACTTGAGCAACTGCATGGAACATACAAGACAAAACTTTAAGCCTCGTTGGAAGATCTTGAATATTTAACTTTATCAAAAGAGAGAATTGCAGGAGAAAGATGAACGGATCTACCTTGTATAATATAAAGTGTAATAACTTGTTGGTGGTAGAAAAGAGCAAGTCTTGACAGTATTAGCATCTTCTCATAACTTTATCACCAGGTTACTGCTTTACCTTACATAATCAATCAAGTTTGGGGTAATCAAAGATGAGAAGGTTAAAAAGGGAATGTTGAATGTTGAAGTAAATGTTTTAACAACATATATTAAATTGTAGATTGATAATATTCTAGAAAAGGAAAGTATTGAATTATCATATGAACACAAACAAATTTACATGGCCAGATACAGTAGCTGAAATTAAAGAACATGTATAATGTGTTGGCTAAAAAACTACTTATAATCCAATGGAATTGGTAACAGCTTAAAAAGTGCAATTTAAAACAAGATGCATAAAGGCATTATCAGCAATCTATGAGAAGATACCGACTTAACCTTGAAACAAGTTTAAAATAGAGCTCATGATAGAACTCACCTATTTAAGTTAATTACGCATGATAGTTGTCCAAGTTTATGCAACTGGGACTCTGCAGCATATGTCAAAGATTTCATCTAAAGGTGCATGATCACCCGTCCCTTCATCTTTTCTTGCATACAACAACTGCTTCCCTCTGAATACAAGCATACCACCCTGAAAGAAGATAAAATATTGTAAGAAAGTCCAGATGCAAGTGATCTGAGCTCTGGATAGAGTAAGTGAAGAAAGGAACAACCTGCTGCAGGACACTGGCCTTATCATCCGGAGTGGCTGCAATGGTATAGTTCTTGCCTGCCTTTTTGATAGAATCCCATCTTGAAAACACCTTGGCCTGTTGAATAACGACGAAAGAATTAGCAGCTTCACTCAAGTAGACAGATACCCAATTTTAACTAATGTAGAACAAACAAGGAACATACACTGGCAGGATTGAAAAAAGTGCGGCCCAAACCGTAATACAAGCCCAAGACTTCATAAGCCTGGAAACATAAAATCAAGAGAATTTATTCTCGCGAATTGCAAGTGAAACAGGAACATGTCACATGGTCCATTACCTTCCTATCTGGGTCCGCATATAGGCAATCCAGGGGAAAGGGCAGCTGTCGAACAACAAAATTAGCATAATTTAGTGGTTAAAGATGGCATAACAATTTTATTAACAATAACAATTAGATTTATTTTACAGAACACATCAAAAAGCAAACTAGGATGTGAACTTTGAGGAACTTAAGATAAAAGCACCATGTTTCTTGAATGTTGAATGTAATTGATGATGCATATAAGTATTTCATGCCGCATAAGCAACTTCCCCAACATACAAGTTATGTCTATAATTTATTTAGTTTTCCCAATAATTACCAACATTGACTGCACAGTTGATGAAAGTTCCCTAAAACAAGAAAACCATTTCACCAATTCCAAAGTGCTTTCCAATCAAAGGGAAAAGAACTAAATTTAGTAACTTCACTTCCTTGCTAAACTTATTAAATGTTTCCAACAACTCAACTTCTGAACAAGGCTTGTAACTGAGACTAGATTAGAGTCACTAGACGGCAGTAAAATTGCAGCATGTTGAACAAGAACTGGAGATTTAGTTGAAAACCTGTCTAATTTATAAGAATAGACAATGAGTAATAATGTAACTTCAACCAAACTGAAATCAACAACTAGGATTTCACTTTCATGACAATTCATGTAATTATATTTATGCAAGTAAAGAATCCATGCTTTATTAAATTCTATTTGTTAAAAAAGAAATACAAAACCAGTAAGATCATCACCCGTTCAGCAAGAATGCGAGCTCTGTCAGGAGTACCAACACCAACTGCAATTAGCTTAATTCCAGCCGAATCAAATCTTGGCATTGAGTCTTTCAAAACTGAAGCAAGTTCCCAACTAATTGATGAAGAGAGGAAAGAAGATATATTATCAGCCAATTGTGTGTCCTACAACTAGTTGACTTCAAAGGATTCTCTCTTACCAGCAAATACATCCAAAATGCCTTAAAAGTGCAACCACAGCTACTCCCTGATAAGACAAAAAGAAAATTCCTATTATTCAGGGATGACACAAGAGAAATGCTTGTCAAAACTTGAAACCTAGACTTTTCTTTTCTTCACATTAAGTTTTACACAGTCTCAAACTTAGAACCAATATTTATTTCTTACAAAAGACACAACAACAAAAAAAATCTAACAAATTTCAGTAGACTGTGGTGAAAAACTCTTTGAAAGTTTTATACACATAATTAAAAATC
Organism: Musa acuminata AAA Group; assembly: GCF_036884655.1. NCBI lineage: Eukaryota > Viridiplantae > Streptophyta > Magnoliopsida > Zingiberales > Musaceae > Musa > Musa acuminata. Next base: position 3,248,097 of record NC_088338.1, on the reverse strand, counting down.
AAGAACATTAGTCACAAACAGACTCATTGCTAAAACCTTGTAACACAATATCCACTCTAGAATTTTAAATGATTTAAATATTCTGCTCAGACAAGAAGCTCTGAACAAGCATATCCTCTAATCTCATCTTGATATTAGTCAGGATATGATGTGTAGTAGTTTATGCTTAAGGAGAACAGTAGAACAGGAGAGGATTTTTAGTTTTATAGAAATACTATCCACTAAATCACGACCCCAACCAATAATGAATCCAACAACAGATCTCCTTGATAGATTATACGACGATTAGTACCCACAAGAAGCTAGTTGCTCTATTTCCCTTAGAGATGCTCTATTGGCAGATACTGAGTGTCTATGGCATGAAGCTTAAAATTCGGAACATAATTTACATAGATTTCGAGAAAAAGGTACAAATTTTGCGAGAAGCAGGGTCGGACTTCACCCTGACACTACCCCAAGAGGAATTAATTCTTACCGATTTATATAAAAAGGAGCTCAACCACAACAGGTTACCCGATTTAGAAGGAGCAACAAGCAATCAATTTTGCGTATTTGCTATAAGATTAGAGAAAGAACAGAAGCAACCTCACACCTCGTTTTGGTCCCACAGATCCTTAAACAACACGGGCTCACCGGTGGACGCCGCCAAGACACTGACGCCGCCAAGAACCTCCCAGGTGCTCGCATCGGCGGCGGCCAAGGGAGAGGGATTCGCTGATGCAGCTCGGCGGACCGCAAGCGGCAGGCGACGGGGGAGGGACGGAGCGGAGAGATCGGTCAAAGAGACGGAGGGCTTCCGCAACGGCGGCGAGGAGCGGGGCGATAAGCGAGGCAGAGACAACGCGAGCGATCGGGGCGAGAGGATCGCCATAACTGATCACCTCGAGGATGAAGTGGAGGAGAAGGAGAAGCCCTAATTCGGAGAGCACCACACGCGGCCCGCTGTCAGCTTTGTGGTGGTGGAGACGAAGACACACAGCAAATCTTTCCAGTAACGGAAAGGGGTTACTTAACGGCTATGAACTTACACACGTGGCAAAAGCTGCTGCACCCGGAACCTCTGTGAACGCGCCTCGCTCTCTGTTATTTACTTGAGACAATTTAGTAATGAAAAACGAAAGTATTTTCTAAGCACAAATATAAGCCATGAAAACTATCAGCACTGCACAGATTTTAAAGGATCGCAGTGGAGCTTGACTGATAACGTTATTCGACATGATGAGTGAATCAATCTAAGTTTCAGTTGAAATTACAAAGTTGTGAGTTACTAACTTGTGGATAGTGGACACACTAAGGACCGTCAATCACCTCTTGTAATAAAATGGCAAAGTATGTTTGATGGACCTCCTTAGCATTTCGATTTTTTAGATTTAAAAAATTATATTAATTTTTTTAAAATTATGAAATTTAAATTTCTAACTATATTTTATTTATTCGATTTTATTAATAAAAATATAAAATAAAAAATAAAAATAATTTTAACGTTTCAGTTGATGATATCGGATGACTTCAATTGTGAAAGGAGAGCGACAACCAGAGGTTAGGATTGCATTGTACGATGCACTACATATAGAAATTGAGTCAGGTTGATCACAACATAAGCATGTACAGGGCACAAGAGAATCTTTTGCTTCTAATAACAAAGCACATCTAACGAAACAGGATGAGAGGTATTCAGAATCTACAAATAAAACAATCTAAACAGTGGGCAATATATACAAGACAGCAAGTTACCAATGAAAAAGAATAATACACAAAGGTGTTTCCCATTCGATAAGCAGCAGTTCATAATCTGAAGAAAACAATACCATACATGTGACGTCAAAACTATGGGATCATCTGAACAATCATTTCAGAGCTTTAGGTGCATCAGGTTCATCTTCCTCAAGATCACTAAAAGACACGTCCTCGTTGTACATAGCAATGGTGAGACTCCCTGAACAATCAATATCTCCTGTTTCATCTTTCAGCCAGTCGTCATCATCATCATCATCCGACCTTTCGATGGATGCGTTAGACACAATGCTGAGTTCCACAAGGCGTGATGTTGGTGGCCCTTCTTCGACAATGGATTTGTCAATGAATTCTATATGTGCTACTTGAACTGGGTACTTCTCAGTGTAAATGATTTGCTGACTCTCAGTTGATGAGGTTTCATAAGCATCTGTCGATGCTGTGACCTGCTTTAAAGGTGGAAATGAGGTTTCCTCCGACTTCCTGTAGACATCAACTAGCCTCTGTGAATCTGATTTATTCTGATTCTGCAGTTTCTGTAGCAACAAGGCTCTGGCTTCCACGACCTGCAGATATGGATAATCTTCAAATGAGCCATTTTTTAAAAGAATGAAAAAAAAGATTTTAGATGTGCCTTTAGATACAGAGATCTAGATGTGTTTCAGATAAGATTTTATGAGATCCAAAATTTTAAAAAATGAAGACTCCTCTTATCAGTTATCTTAATTTACGGTATGCATGACATTGAAAACACTAGATACTATGTTTTGAGATGCCAATTAAAATAAAAGTATACTAGACCACTTGGAATCAATTTTCTTGCCTTTCATCCTATCAGAAAAACCTATCATATGCTATATTCTAATCAGAAGCATATAGCATCTTCTTATATGATATGTTGGAAGCATGTCAATAAGTGACACAGGACAATTTTGAATTGAAAGAAATGCATCCAGATTTTCTGGAATATGTGAATTTGTTTTATCAAAACATTTCTAAAAGTAATTAGATCAATATTAAAGATTAAAATTCTAAGAGACAAAGAAAATAAGCTCGAGTTGGCTGTTAGAAATTCGGAAATGATCTTAGTTCTATAACACTGGGTGGCTGAAAACCAAAGATATCACCATGGCTAAGTCTAAAGCTGACCATCAAATCATATCTGAACTGGTTATCTGAGTCAGCTAAAAATTAACTTTTTTTTACCCTTTTTCTCTTCTTCCTTTTTATTTGCCATGTCCACTAGGCTTTCATCAAGCCCCTTGATCACATGGTCTTTTTCAATATCACCAGCATTATTACTGTAGCCATCATTTCCTAATGTCCATCAGCTTAAGCATAGAATGTGAAGCTCAAGTACTAAAAGCTTGTTACTTCACCCAAAACAGTTAACCGCACATAATGGTGCTACCCTTTATTAAGATTTATAACCAAGTCTATATAGCCATCACCATGTTATATGATTGTAAGTATTGATTTTCCACCAAATTAATGACTTTTAAAACTTCTTTCAGAACAGTCCATTTTCTCATTTCCAGTGAAGTTTATATGTCAAGGTGCTTTCTCATTAAGAAATTTCAAGCAATATGTCATATCTAAAGAGAAATTAGTCAAAGCATTTCAGATACCAGAGAATATCTTGTTAAGAATAAGCAACCTACCTGGGGTGTTGAGAGAAGTTCGGCATCATGCTTATTGAGTCTAGGATGCAAAAGCACAAAATAGGTTTTCCAAAAGTACCCTTCGCTCATGTGGGTTGGACAAAGTTCAATTCTTAAAGCAATCAATCTTGGCGAAAGGCGTTCAACGGTCAGTGCATGTTCTAATTGCGCATCAGACATTTCAAAATCTAAAAGATGAAAGAAGAAAGAAGCGGTTGTTAAAAGAAAACAGAAGTATTTAAATAAGCTACAAACATCCAGCACTCTGAAGAACAGACAAAAATTGAAAACAAAATCTATTAATAAAATTCTTGAACCTAGTTAAAATATGTCAGGCATCCATGCTTAAATATATCAAGAGAAGCAACCATAAAAAAACTTCTCCCTGTTTCAGCAATAAAATGGATACAGTAGTTGGCACACAAATGAATCTGCAAGATACACAAATAGTGATAATCTATCAGTTATCTGTAAGATAGGAAAGATAGTGATAAATTATCAGATATCTGTAAGATATACAAATAGTGATAATCTATCAGTTATCTGTAAGATAGGAAAGATCTCATTGTTGGAACAAATAAGAATTTAAATAGTATTATGAAGTCTAATAGCAACAATTGAACAGTGTTCCATATCCGAGATGTTCCAAGACCAATGATCAGGTACCATCTGTTCCAGAAAACAATACCACCACGAACCACAATATTTCAGACTAACTCAGGTTGGGTTTATAAATCCTTTATAAAACAACATGATCTTCACAACAAATCGATAACTTCCATCTTCGAGGCAGATTCAGATTTGAACTTTGCCTCTCGCTGAAAACTCAAGGTTTGTTCTTTGGAGAAACAAAACAAAGGATTTATTATTTTGGGGCATTCTCAAGTTATCTTGTCCCTTGTCAGGATTTCATTTTAATACTAAAATTGCAAACAGAAAAGGTTAAATCTTCATACAAATCAATGAAACACAAAGATACACTTTCCTATAAACCAACCACTAATGGATTTATGATAGTCCCTCATCGGTCGAGTTCTTGAATTAGAACTTGTTACAGATTCAAACGATTAACATCAGGTTTAGAGTTAATCATGAAATTTTATCTAAATCAACGTGGTACCTTCTCAACTTTGAGCTGCACACAACATTCAACACCATGAAACAATGCTCAAAAGGATGACAGGGGAACCTGATTTTGTTTTCCCTTGTGACTATATTTGTATTACAAATTCAACAACAACAATTAAATTGTTGCCATTAGAGATAGAGAAGGTCCCCTCAATTTCCTCTGATGCCATGTTTCTCCTAAAGTATATCCATTATATAAAATTAGTAATCAACCACCCAACACATAATCTGATAATTTTGTCCTAATTTTGACAATAAATCACCTTATAAAATTTACACAAATATGTAGCATGTCTTTACTTAAGGTCAGGCAGCATGGCAATCTAGCAAATAAATTGCTCTGATTCCAATAAGAGTGGAAGTAGTGATATTTAGTAGAACATGGACTGGCAACACTGGCCTTCAGAACTATGGACTAGGGACACAGCTCCTTTTAGCAAAACTAACACTGCTGACAAGTTCCCGAAAACATTATGTAGCTGCATAGCAACAAAAACCATGTCACGCCAACCTAACTCTGTGGAAGATAAACTTCCAAGGAAGCTTTACTGAAGTACTGCAGGCATTCCATCATAATTAAGTATCAAAATTGACCAAAAATCAATTCTGAGGAGTAATCATTATTGAAGTACTGCAGGCATTCCATCATTCCACCAACAATTTACTCGTGGATTAAACCTAAAAAAAGGAGAATGAGTATTATGCAACTAACATCAATTTAGCAAACAATATAGTGAAGTTACCATGCCTCCTAACCTATTTGTATTAGGCAAATAGACAACGGAAGATATCTACATCAGATCAATGTGAACAGAAGAAGACAGATTACCATCAGAATCTTCGTCATCTGATAGCAGTGGGAAATCCAACCATGTCTCCGGATGCATCGAGATGTTCCGGACAAACGCCATGACCTCTTCCGTGATGCCAATAGCGCCGCCACTAAAGCTATCATCGTCTTCTTCCTCCTCCTGCTCCTCCTCTTCGTCCTCTTCTTCGGCTTGAAGCGGAAGAAAATTGGAGGCAATCTTGGATATCTCCGAGACGCCCATATTGCCAGAAATCTTGGAGAACCCAGACCTGAATCTCCCACCGATCTCCGCGAAATCGTACCGGATCCCAGTCATCGCTGCGGAATCGGAGGCCTCCGCCTGGCCGTTGTCGCTGGGGGGCGGGGGATCGTGGCGGCGGCCGGAATCGCCGTCGGAGGATTGGGAAGGAGGGGCGAGGAAGGAGGCAACGCCCCAGAATTGGCGGGCTAGGGTTTTGGAGAGCTCGGAGAGGTCCTCCTTGACGCCACGGCTCGGATCGACCTCCTCCTCGCCGCTTCCGTCATCCGATCCGAGGGGTCTGGACTCGGCCGTTGCAGCCCGGGCAGCGATCTCGTCGGCTCCGCTATCGCTGCGGTGATCGGGGATGAGGGAGTCGGCCAGAGACCTCGCCAGCCATGACATGGCGGTGGTTATTCTTCTTCGTCGTCGTCCGTGTTGATGGTGTTGCTTCCAATGGGAACAAAGCGGTCAATTTGCAGCGCCGACGGGGTTCGGTTTCGAAGACCCCCACCGCATCGCATTCAGTCATCATGCAAATGCTGCGGGATGGTTAGAGATATGGCTTACATAGCCGAATAAAGTAAGCTGGGCGGTCCTTTATGGGCTTAGATGGAAGCCCATGAAAGGTATCGGTCCAAAGGCTTCTTCTAATTATACATTATCTCTTATAATTAATTATTTTTAATATTTTGATCTTTATATTTTAAAAATTATATTAAAAAAATAAAATATTAAGATTCTTATATAAGATTATAAAAATAATTTTATAAGATTAAAAATCAAGAGAAAAGGATTTTATCGGAGCAACGGATTAAATATTCAATGTAACTTTTTAAAATATAAAGATCGAGATACTAAAAATAGTTAATTACAAAAAATAATATATAATTAACTTTTAAATTAATGATACAAGAAAGAATCAAATTTATTATATGATGACTAAATTGATGTTAATTTGTTCAAGATAATGCCATTAGGATTAATAAAAATATAAATTTGAATGACTCCATTGAAATCTTATATTAGGAATACCATTTTATGATATTTCAATCCAATATATCATATATTAGTGGCAATCAAATTATTAAGATAAATTAACTACATAATTAGTTAATCAATTATTATTTCCTAAAAGAAAGATAAAAATACAACACCCTCTCATATCAGATATAGGAAAAGCATGGATTAATTTATAAAATTAAATGAATCCACTAATTTTAACTATGGTTTAAATATCTTTAAGCCATAGTTTAGACTCATCAAATTAATTAATTCAGTTATCAGGTAAGTAAAATAAAAAGATCGAAGTGATTGTGTCACCAAAAATTTACTAAAAGATGATGATTATTGTGTTAGCATGCCTTAGTTAACAGTGAAAGTGGTTTCTAATAATAAATTTGTATTGAATAGTATTGGTCTATATATGCTATAATAATGTATGATACTTACTCACTGATCAAGGATTAAGTATTTGAAAATTAATGTTTAGATCTTTAGATTAAATATTATCTTTAATCATTATCACCTATATATTTCTTTTTTACTTGTTCTCAATTTTATTGGACGATGACTAAATTATACTTTAGTTATTTTCATATCATAAACGAAGGATATATTATGAACAAAGATAATTTTTCTGATACATCAAGCTCTTCAAATATTTAGTCTTTCACGAATACATCAGATACAAAAGGATTGCTTTGGATTATGCCAGGTGATTCATAGCTTCTTTGCACTAGATAGACATATTAGTTATAAATGAGATATATATTTTGAGATACATCTGTTGGTGTAAACAACTTCTTAGCCGTGGCCTCAGGGCGGACGCGGCTCGGTTCGGGTCCGGATGACGGGTCGTCGTTTCCTTCGGGAAGGGGCTCTTTGCCGACGCGCTCGGAGAGGGGTGCTTCGCCTTCGTCCCTGCACGCAAGTTGGGTCCGGATGACGGGTCGTCGTTTCCTTCGGGAAGGGGCTCCTTGCCGACGCGCCCGGAGAGGGGCGCTTCGCCTTCGTCCCTGCACGCAGGTCGAGTCGGGGTGCTCGACCTGACCCCTCTGATGGTTAAGTTAGACGATGATCGTGGAAGTCCCCCCCTTTTCCCGTTTAAAATACAAGGATCTTTATAGGGGAGTTCAGTGTTACCTGATGTGCCTACTCGCAGGGGGTAGGATCGTACCTTCTGATGACGTTTGACATCACTGTTGGCGTGACGTACGGGATCGAGCCTGAGCGATCGTTAATGCGCCTCGGTTGGCGTTACGACCCGTGTCAGCTACGCATTGTCAGTCCGACATGGGTGCTGGGCGTCAGCGGGCGTCACACAAGTCTTATCGTAATTATCACCCTCATCAATATCAAATGTTTTACAAGTTTAATAATCCTAAACTGATACATCGAGCTCCTTACATATATTTTTTTTACAAAAAAATATATTATATATAAATGGATTTATTTTTTTTTTATTGTGCCCTCGATAAACAAACTCATTGTGCATAAATGACATACATTTGTGCTCTCTACATTGCACCTCGAGGGAAAAGACCTAAGAACTATAAGGAGTAACATCCTCCTTAAAAGTATCATTCAGTTCAGTGGCGGCATGGGGATCAATCTAAGAAGTGAAATGGTGATGAAGGACTTCGAACTATCACTAGGATGGTGGTATCAAGTTCATCTCTTCCAAGGGCAATTGGTGTCTCAAGGGATAAAGGTCAGAGTCACAATCAACCTTCTTTTGGAGCAAAGAATCCTTATTTGAATTGATCAAAGGTTCTATTTGTCAATCATTTCCAAAGTCAGTGTAAGGGCTTTGCAGTGATACAAGTCAAGGATACATCCAAGTCGACCAATCGATTGAAGGCCATTTGGAACCTTCTAGTGGACACAATGCCTTTGGATAGATGCATCAAGGCATCAACTATATCCAACAATATACATCCAAGTAAACAAAGAATATAGTAAAAAGGTAATTCTTTTGTATGATATATTTTTTTTTTTTATCTTGGTGGCAACGTCTTATCCTTATAAAATTACTTTGGTAAATTATGTTAGTCCTTAAGTAGGGGTCAACCGCCAACCTATCTAACTTTTCGGGAAAAGCTCGAACCCAATTCCTATAGTGATGGATATAAGCACAATTGAAATTCCTGAGGAGTTATACATTTATGTATTGATAAATAAATTACGTCTAATAGGATTTGAACCTATAGAAGACCTCAGTCCTATCCAGGCCGTTTATTCCAAAAAAAAAAAAGATTAGACATTATTGAAATAGAAAAATAGTCTCTCTCTCCAAAAAAAAATATTTTTTTTTACCGACGCACGAAGAAAATATATATTTTTCGAAACGAAACGAAACAAAATCCAACAAAATTGATAACTTGATAAAATAATTTTTCGAAACAAAACGAAACAAAGATAATTTGACTTAGCGAGTGACTTACGTGAATGATTATATCGATGATTTATCCAACAAAATTCTTTTAACGATCGAATTAGTACATATTCATAGTCATTAAAACTATAAATACTAATTCAATTTATTTTAAATAAAAAAATATATATATGAAAAATTACTTTATATATAATTAATCTTATAAGATAATTCAACGAAAGAATATATCATTTAAATATTTTATTGATGCGACATATCGAATAAGTTTATAGTCTTCTATAGGTGCAGTATAAGATTCCACGTGTTGTGCCCTCATTGATTGAAAACTATGGTTATATCAGTATTTAATATTTAATGTGTGTTATGCGCATTAATTTGATTAATTAATGCCTATCCCATCTTAATTAGTGTGGCGTGGTTTTAGCCCGGCCCACATTATCTCGGCCCAGCCCCATATCAGCCCTCACTTGATACGTTTGGGCTCACAACCTCAGCCGCCGCGCCGTCCCGTTCGCGAAGACTCCGCACCTTGCATCCCTGGCAACGCCCAAACAGACTGGTATCTCCTACCAAATCTCCCGGGATTTCCATTTCCTATCTGGATCTTGTCCTCTCCCGTTGCTGATCAAGTAGGAGACTTCTTGCGTCTGTAGTCTTGGTAGATGGTGAAACCCTGATCTCGCGAGGATGCAGTTGAGGGTTTCCTCGTACGAGGACGTGAAGGAGTCGGCTCAGGCGAGGGCCGCCCAGCCCCGCGCCTCCCGGCGGCTCCTGCTTAAGGTCCTGCTGCCTCTCCTCGCCCTAGGCGTCGGATTCTCGGTCTTCGGCATGTACCTGACGCGGCTGCAGGTCGCCGCCCCTGTTGTCGCTGCCTTCCGGCCCTGCGTCGAGAAGCCGGCCGGCCTGGAGCGATGGATCCAGCCGCCGTCCGATTTGATGCACTCGATGAGCGACGAAGAGCTCTTCTGGCGGGCGTCCTGGGTGCCGCTGGTGAAGAAGTACCCGTTCAAGTGGGTTCCCAAAGTCGCGTTCATGTTCTTGACCAGGGGGCCTCTCCCGCTCTCCCCTCTCTGGGAGAGGTTCTTCAGAGGGAACGAAGGCCGTTACTCGATCTACGTCCATACGCATCCGTCTTACAAGATTAACTTCACTTCGGACTCCGTTTTCTTCAAGAGGCAGATCCCTAGTAAGGTATTCTATCCATCATCCCACTCAAAAAACTGAAGCTTTTAACATTTTTGCTGCTTTGTATTGTGGATCGTCCTTGATAACGTACCAAATCTATAAAATTGCATCTTGGGAATAGCTTAAATAAAATGTCTGATGGACATTTCTTAAGTTTGCTTGAGTGTCTCAGCTTTCAGTCAGTTGGCTTTTAGCAGAGATATCGCGCACAAGGCTGCCTTGGGTTAGATGTTACTCGAGGACGAGTTGTCCATGTGGTTTATCCAACCCTGTGCTAATGCAGATTTTCTGAGAATGGATGTTTCTGACACTGTCATACTTGGGATTAGTTTGTGCCATTTATATGACAAGTCAATATTCTTTGCTTTGCAGAGCATCTATGGATTGACAGTTAAAAAAATGAGAAAGTGTCTTGTAAAGAATAATGTTAAATCAAAATTAACTTCCTTCTCCCATGGAAACCGAGAATCCTAACTTGTCAAATTTAAATATTAAATTTATAGCTATCTTCTTCGCTTGAATTAATAAAAAGTTATCCAGGGTTGGTTGTACTAATTTTAGGGTGTACTTATGTTAGGTTACTGCTTAGATAGACGTTAAGAAGGATTAGCCACAGGCTATCAACGTCCTTCGTTCGAAGTGTATGCAATCAGTTGGTCTGGCCTTGTTCATGTGGCTTCATCAGCTACCAAAAGAGTGGTATCATACTCTATTGTAAGTTGCTAATTTTAATTGGATCATGTTAGTAGCCTATTGTTGATCGAATTTTCTGAAGGACTCAATGGCAACAAAGATAGGAAAAGTAAAAGTATCAGAGGAGATAGGAAAAAATGTAATGTTTGGGATATTAAATTGGTGAAAATTTTGTTTATTGTAGAATCTAATGTAGATATTCGATATGCAGTATATCACACCTTCTCTATCTTACTTGTGATAGACTTCTTTTCTCAATTACTAAGGACTCTTACAGATAACTTCCGGAGGAACATAAATTGAGCCTGTCATGATCTCCCCTTCTGGAGAAAAGGGAGATCGAAAGGAGGAACAGGGAAGGGCTGCAGAGGAGGGAGGAAGTCAGGATTAGGGGAAGATTGGAGTAGAAGAAGATGGTAACGGGCTAGATGATATTGCAAGATGGGGAAACTAAGTGTGAGGCCAGGATGGGTCAGCCCATGTGCCAAGCCATATGTCAGGATAGGCCAGTTCATGCTTGAGCGAAGACATCCCTGCAATCATGCCATGCCAACTTGGTCTTAGCCTGCTGATCCCTGGTCCGTGATTTAAAAAGCGCTAGCCGTTAAAAAAATGCCAAGGTCCAAAATACGCCCGAGGTGCTAGGCGCTCGCCCGAGCGAAACGAGGCGCTAAAATATAAAAATATATAATATAATTAATAAATATAATTATTTAAATAAAAATATGATATTAAATTGAAAAAATCTTACAAAATCACAATATCACATTAACAAAAAATCTCAAAATTCAAAACAATAACAATTATTATTGTTCGGTAGCTTGGTTTAACCCGGGCGCTCGCCCAAAGCGCCTGGCGCCTGGGCTCGAGCGAGCGCCCAGGCGGTGCCTCTTTGAAGCGTGCCGCCTGGAAATGAAGCGAGACGCTTGGGCCTCGCCTCATCTCGCCCAAGCGCCTATTGAAATCACTGTCCTTGGTCCAGCATGGACTTGGCCCAAGCTACAGAGCAGCGCACAACACTACAGTAGCACATGTTGCTGCCAGTCATTTCTTGCCGCAGGTTAGGGAATTCTAGAATTTGGCATCGGAATCAATATACAAATTCGTGTGTAGGTTTAATCAATATTATTTTAGTTTTCATGCTTGGTGCTTATGTCCAAATGAGGTGCACTGTGATGGATTGGTTTTATCTTGATGCAATCAAGGTGCCTTGGGCTTGCTTGTCTTGTTCTGTGCATTCAAAACTACTATTGTAATGTACATTGATGCAATTGATAAGTTTTCAAGTTGGTCCATTGTGAACTTTAATGTACTTTTATTTTGCTTAATATGCATATTCGACTGATGATCTAAATGCCTCATAGAACAAAAGTTGATTCATATATTGTGTGAGATACAACAGAGATCTAAAGACAATCTGTCATGACCCAAGCTTAATGGGCTAACTAGCCCATCAACTTCATTTGACCTAAACCACTAATCAAAATACTTAAGCTGAAGTTGTTAGTAGTATACTCATCAAACTTTTATAAGTCAATCTTAGTCTTTTCCACTTCTGATGTGGGACTAATCAGGGTGTTACGTTACAGTTTTCTCCACTTAAGAGCTTGAAGTTCTTGTTAAGTCCCTGCATAGCCCAGATCAAACCCTAGTATGGTGCATATGAGGCATAGCCCAGTAGTGGTATCACACCGTGACGAGTCTTCTGACTCCATCCATAAGTAGCCCTTTCTTACTTGAACCCTCTCACCATGCTTAAATCCCAATTGTCACGACTTGGGCCTAGTGGGCTAATTAGACCATTGGTTAAAATGCTTAAGCTGAAGTTGATAGTAGTATATTTATCAGACCTCTATAAGCCAATTTTGGTCTTGAGTAGGAGAAATTGTAACACCCTGATTAGTCTCACATCGAAAGTGAGCAAGATTAAGATTGGCGTATAAGGGTCTGATGAGTGTACTATTATTAACTTCAGCTTAAGCATTTTGGCCAGTGGTTTGGGTCAAAGGAAGTTGATGGCCAGTTAGCTTATCAGGCCCGAGTCGTGACATTTAATATTAGAGCTGACCTAGTGTTTGGGTATGGTGGGGAGATCGAGTATGAAACGGCTACCTGTGGATGGAGTTAGAGGACTCGTCATGACGTAGAGCCACTACTGGGCTACGCTTTACATGCACAATGTTAGGATTTGATCTGAGCTACGTTGGGCCTTGACGAGGACGACAAGTCCTTGAGTGGGAAAAATTATAACATCTCGATTAGTCCTACATCAGAAGAGGTAAAATTAAGATTGACTTATGAGGATATGATGAGTGTACTACTATCAACTTCAGCTTAAACATTTTGATCGTGATTTAGGTTAAACGAAGTTGATGGACCAATTAGCTTATAAGCTCGGGTCGTGACACAATCACATCATGATAGGCGACTTTTATGAAAGGAGCTTGATGAATTTAGTGCAAATGCATTTAACTCTTAATTTTTGGTAAGGTTGAGTGTTGTATGGTCTAAAATCAAATTAGTCTGGACAAGAAATCCTGGGATTGATTCGAACAATGACTGGTATTGTAAAACCATGCTTTTGAGTGACCTATTTAGATATAATACATACTGTTGATTCTTGAAGATGATAATCAGTTTATGAGTGTTTAGAATAGGTTGGACCAAAAAGAGTGCTTGGTTCAGCTGTAGGATAACTAGCCTAGGAGTTACAACACTTCCCAATAAATACATGTTATACTTTACAGCGGCATCAGATTTCTGCAACATTGAGGTCAACAAGCCTCCAGAACCTGATCAAGCAACACTCCAGAATTATTTTCTGGTGCAAGGACAACCATGATGTATTTTTTCATATCATAGATTGATTCGATTAAGAATATGCTTTTCTTGTCATAAATTAGTTTGGTTTATTTATCTTTTGACTCGAGGAATCATGGGGTAATCAATTTATAGAATGTTGTTATGGTTAGTCTTCTCAAAATGACATGGTGGGAGCAATTTTGTTAATTACTCATTTGTGATAATGTTGCCAGTATGAACTTTTAAAATACTGGGAATTGCATTGTCTTTTATTTATATCTAATTCATTAGACAAATGGTTTTATTGGACTCTCAATTGATTTAAACATCTAATGCATAGGTGTCTGAGTGGGGGCAGATGAGTATGTGTGATGCTGAAAGACGGCTCCTTGCAAATGCATTACTTGATCTGTCGAATGAACGGTTTGTGCTGTTGTCTGAGTCGTGCATTCCATTATCAAATTTCAACATCACCTACCAATACTTGATAAGATCAAGGTATAGCTTTGTCGGGCTGATTGATGATCCAGGTCCATATGGAAGGGGAAGATATAACCCGAACATGGCACCAGAAGTGAACATCGACCAATGGCGTAAGGCATCTCAGTGGTTTGAGGTGAATAGGAAACTGGCTCTTAGCATAGTCAAAGATGCTACTTACTATCCAAAATTCAAAAGGTTCTGCAAGCCACATTGTTATGTGGATGAACATTACTTCCCTACGATGCTCTTCATAGAATCAGCCAATCTTTTGGCCAACAGAAGCATTACATGGGTAGACTGGTCAAGAGGTGGTGCTCACCCAGCAACCTTCGGCGGGGTCGATGTAACAGAAGCATTTCTCAAGAAAATCCTTGGGGGCCAAAATTGTTCATACAATAACCAACCTTCATCTCTCTGTCACCTTTTCGCAAGGAAGTTTGCTCCAAGCACACTGGAGCCTCTCTTACAATTGGCACCCACTTTGCTTGGCTTTGGTTCGTAGCAGAGAATATGAAGGTAACAACACATTGAAGTTCTACTAATGGTTGCTTTCTCGGATTTCAGGGGATCTACTAAAAACTAATCTGTTTTAGTAGTCAAATTATGTAAACCTATTCTCAACATAGCCTCACAAATTCTCTGTATAGCAAATTTACAATTATTCATTACTCTATACAAGTGACCGGTCTTCGTTCGCATGAAAGAGTTGGGTTGCTGTGCTATTTATTGCTGCAGCACGTTATCATTCTGAGCTTATTATTTGATGTCCAAATTATTTAGTTAAAACCTTATTTTTCCAAATGTGATTTGTATTCTCTCCAAAATTATCTGTCAAAGTTTTGCAGCTTATCATCCTTTCATTGGAGTAACCTACTAATACTTCACAACATAGGAGTGTTACAGCTTTTCTGAGTCATTTCATGGACACAGACCCTTCTCCATTGGGATCATCTGCTGCAAGACATTTGGTACTCTCAGCTGTCTTGTTCTCACTTTTAATTATTGCTGTCCAATTCAATTGGAAAACATTATTCTTCTGAGATCTTACAATACAATTTAATGTGTATACATATGGAAGAATAAGGCTAGTCACTGTTTGGTAGATTACTGAAGAACTATCAAGGATGAAAACTTTTGTAGAGGGAAGTTTGGTCTTTCTGATTCACTCCGATGACAGGGATGACTTCTCTAATCATTTTAATTATCTTTAATTAGAATATTTATTTTGGAATAGAAAAGAATAAAAAGGTGCCCTATAGAGTGGAACTGTCGTAGCTCCCACTTCCGTTGCTCACCTGCCCCCGTCTTCCTCCTCAGTGGCGAATTATTAGGGCAAAAGCTGGCCAAGGACATGTATCCATTTGGCTTCACCCTATTCCGTCAAAGAGGATCCTTGGCGAAGAAGAAACAGCATCACGCAGTCTCATCAATGCACCCCCCACTCATTGCGCTGCTCATAAAACAAGCATTATATGTCTGCACAGTGGAGTTGGAACCCAAGCCATAACTCTTCTCAACACTCTTACTTTCCCATCCCGGTTGTGTGAGTTGCCAATGATGTCACAGAGGGATAAAAGCAGCAGCTTGGACTGGAAGGAGGCATGGGCTTATAACCTTCTAATACTATGTCATTTTCTTCACTTAGTCATCATACAAGATCACAGAGAGATGAAAGAAGCAAGAGGGAGGTCTTTCTTTGCATTCAAGCAAATAGCCGGTTGGTGGTGGCAGTAACATCTCCCCGTAAAAGAATGTCATTTGCTTCACTTGTCATCATATTTCATGGCTTTGGAAACATCACACCAACATACAAGGATTATTCACCCAGTTGTGGAGTTGCCACAAGATCACAGAGGGTTAATTTTAAACAGCAAGTTGAGGAAGTCTTCCTTTGCAATCAAGCAAATGGTAAGGTGATGGTGATGTTCAGTAACACACAAAAGAAATCCCACCTTGGACTGGAAGCAGGCATGGGGTTGGAGGTTCATCTCCTCATAAAAGCATGTCATTTTCTTCACCTGTCATTTTTCATGCTGGCTTTGGAAACGTAATATTATTATACAAAGATTATTGACCTCCACCACCATGTGATCTCCTATCATGCTGGATTTGAATGAGTAATACATCATGTTATTTCTATTGGAAGAACATGGTGGCTATGACTTTTGGACTGTCCTTGGCCATAGTGTGGTCCTTCATCATCAACTGCTAAAATAAAAAAGTATAACACCTGCTGCTACTACCAACCAGACTGATCCAAAGGTGTCAATTCTCTCTGCTTTCTGCTTGAAATTTTCTTCAGGTGGCCTGATTTCTTGAGTTGGAACCATCCTAATTTTTCATCTGCTCTGCCCTCTGTCAATCTCAGAGCTGAAGTGGGACATCTTTCGATATATCCATATTGGCAAAGTTGGTGTTGCTGACAAAAAGGTCACTTGGGTGTTACAGCAGTCTTACAATGCCCTTCACAGAGTTCTGTATTGTGTATGTGTACATGTGGAGAATTTTGTAGAGAAACTCATGTCCCTGAAGATGAGGATGTGACATTAATGCCTGTCACAGTTTCTTGCAATTACAAAGGCTTGAAATAGTCAAACCCTTATGCAATGTTCTGTAGAAAAAGCTTATGCAATAAATGTGAAGCCTTTAATCTCCAAGAAGGTCAGGTACTCAAATCTGAACTCCATATTTTATTTTTTCCAAATAAAAGAAACTTGTATTACTTAATGAAACACAAACTCTAAATGTCAGAGGCATCAAAAATCAATACATCCATAAATTGAGAGGGACAATCTCCTCCCAGAAACCTGGTTAACAGATTGATTAGCTTCTCCACATGTGTGTTCAAGAGAAGCAGTCAAAATGTTTCAGGTGGAGAGCTCTTCCACTGAATAATTTCCTGCAAAATTCTATTGTCATTCTCCACTTACACACAAGCTCTATTTCCAGCTGCCTTTTGGTTTGTATCCCCTGCAGCACTGCATCAGCTTCACAAAAAAGGATACACTTGTCTTCAATGGACTTGCATCCAAAAGAAATAGCATCACAATTGTCATTTTCTCATTTCTGATAACTGACCCTAACTCCTATTTTAGACCAGAATTTTGGATTGAACATTTTTAGTTGCAAGTACAAATTCAAGGAAAGTTAGTCCTCATTCTTCAATAAGTCAACCAAGTGCTTTTAAATCTCACAAACTCCATAGCCAAGCAAAAAATTTGATTTACTTAGATAACTTCCAGCAATAGGAAATTAACTGGAAGAAATCATAAGTTTGGTGCTGACTTTTAGGTGAAGAAATAAATGAAAGAAGAACCACTGGTGTTACCCCCTTTTTTTCTTTTTTAGTTTTTAGGTGAAGAAATTAGGACTTCTTAAGCATAGTTGGAGAAAGGACTGGTTAATGACTTCCTTGTCATCAATCTGGGAGATTCATGACCATCTTGCTAGGCCATTTCATTCTTTTAATGTTCTCAGTTCATTAATATGCATTGTCATGAGTTAAATGCATCTGCAGATGAGGAATATTTCCCCTCATTACACACCTCACACTTGTATTGAATATTCTTCTCCATTGGTTATTTATCTTTAAGACTATAATATAAGGGATTTCTTGGAATCTATAAAAGCACCTTCTTTACTCTCAAACATGCCTTAAAAATAAAACAAATATACATGACCTTAAGTTAGATTTGTTCGACAACATGACCTATAATCCAACTAACCTTGGAAACACTACTAGGCAATGAATACATGATTATTTCAAGACATGTAAAGAGAAAAAAGAGGGATGAGTTTGGAGCAATACTACCAAACCCCACCCACTCCTTTCTTGTGCCACACAAACAACTAGAAGTTCTTCTTCCCCTAAAATATTTATATCAAAATGTCTCTTTCCAATCAATTCATCTTCTCTCTCTCTCTCTCTCTCTCTCTCTCTCTCTCTCTCAAGTTGGGTGCTATACATTGGAATTCTGAGATGATAAATGTATCTAAGAGTCATGGAACTGAAAAAAGAGTATTAAATTAAAATGTGCTTGAGTTGCTTAAACATCAGTTTTCTGGAGTGGAGATATTCTTCATTTAATTCATCTTGCTTTGGAACTCAAGGAATCTTACATTTATTTCATGCTATTTTATTCACTCTTCAAATCGTAGATTCTCATGCCCAAATCCTCCAAGATGGAGATGAAAAATGAAAAGGTGTTGAAAGATGCACAAAAACAAAATTTGCAGATATATATATATATATATATATCTGCACAGTGTTTTTGGAAAGTTGTAATCATGATTTTTTTTCTTAACATAAATATTGTATTATTTTATTTAAATTATTAACTCCCTTTTATCTATAGTATGGCTAAGAAAATGATTAAAATTGATTTTTTAATCATGTCCATAAATTTAAAAATTTATAAATTAACTAAATTATTAATTTATTTATTTTCTAATGAGTGATTTGATTTTTAGAAGGTAAATAATTAAAATTCTATTTTTATATGTGAACCATAAAAAATAAATATTATAATTCTATCTTTGAGAGTTTATTATAAAGCAATTTTAAAATATAAAGGGGAGAGTTCAATCTTTTTCTTTGTAAAGGACTCCTCTCTTATTCCTGGTTGAGCCTGACTAGAAGATTGAGGAAAAAATTCCATGAAGAGAGGATCTTGAGGAGAGGTTGGATTTATTTTATCAGTTTTTAATTCATATTTTAATTTTTTGACATTAGAATTATTATAATTTATATGATGCATAATAATATTTAAATTTTAAAATTTTATGATTAATAAATAATGATCATTAAATATGATATTAGAATGATTAGTTAATTTAATAATAGTTATAATTTATTTAATTAGACATATTTATGTTTCAAAAAATTATGTGTAATTTTTTTATGATTTAATTAGTTTTAAATTTAGAATCATGAATCTAATTAGTTAATTTATGAACAAAAATAAATTTGAGATTAATTATTATTTTATAATATTTTAAAGCACTTTTGAAAATATTAAAATATAATTTAATTGTGTCAAATTAATATCTAACTTGAGTTAAGTTGATTGAGTAAATCAACCCATGTAGCTAGGTAAAACTATTCAATTAGGATTCATGATTAAGAACTATTAAGAGATTGATGCCTCACATTTTTATGATTTGATAAAATTAATAATTTCATCCGGGTGAGTTATTTAAAAATAATTATTAATTTTTTTCTTTTTTTTATAGATTAAATTGATGATATTAATATAATTATTATCATGTATTATATGTTACTACGTTGAATGGTCCATATTAGAAGTAAAACTTATGAAATGAGCTCCGGATCTATTATAATGCAGAGCCACAAATGAATATAGTCTAGTAGATCATATATTAAGCATTATTCTTTATAATATTTTAATATACTACTTAATGTATGCATATATTAATAAATGAATGATTATGATTGATTATATTCCTATGGAGGATAATAGAGGACGAATAAGATGATTCCCTTTAGAGATTAGTAAATTGTCAATGGCAATTAGATAATTTTTCCATAAATTATTAAGACGAATATATTCCCATTTTGATAGGTGAAGAACACCACTTCATCTATATTGGAAGTGTAATATGAGTTTTTCCATCCAAGTAAAACTCTTCATCTTGAAAGAGTATGTGATATATAACTTTGTTATTTGACTATTATGTATATCATCGAGATGTGTTGCATGTGACTAATGTATGATTTTATTTATTGAATAAAAATTATTATTATTTTTCTAACATATAAGTTTCATAATAAATTTATATATTATCATTTTATATTAAGTTGTTGGTATTTATATATGTTTCATGAGTATTTAAGATTAATTATATATATATTTTGAGGTTTTATGTGTAGTTGTTTATGTATTTTTATCATATATTTATTCTTAGAGTAACTTATTAATTTCTAATAGATAAGAGATTTGAGTAGAGAATCTTTTTCATTACTTGGCCTTAATATGATATTTAATGTTTTAAAGATAGAGATTTGAATTCAAAAATAAAAATAAATCTTCTGTAAATTATGAATAGTGAAATGATCCATTATTTTGTTTATAAACATGAGATGCGAAGATGAGATTCACTTATCAAATTTGATACCTCATCCAATATATTTCATGTCTAAAATACTAGATTGATGATGATGTATCAAGCTCACTTATCAAATATTAAAAATTTGATACCTCATATAAAATATATATTTTAATGAATTCACTTACAATAGTTCAAGATTCATTTTGGATTTCCAACATTTAAATAAGTAAATTTTGTCCATCAACCATCAAATTAATTTTTTTGTATATAAAATTTACCAAAGGTCAATGTACCTTTAACCCTTAATGAGTTTAGTACATTGTCATCATAGCAATGAATAAGATTTTTAATTCTATAAATGGGTATACTATACTACCACCACCAATATTTTAAATATAAAATTTATTTAACAAAATTTTAAACCATACTAATATTATAGACATAAATTTATTAAGTGAGCTAAGTATGTCACTAGAGTAGTATTTTAGGTGTATATTTATTAATAAATAATTTTTTTTGAACATTTAACCTTGAATAGTAAACCATTGTTAGAAGATGCTATGTATTACTTTTAGGAAAATATATCTAGAAGGATCATAATAAAAATTAAAACATTTTTAATTTAAATAGTAATATAACCTTAATAGAGTTTGATATTTATAAAAGGATTCATGTAATCGATCAATAAATAAATAGTTGAGATATTATTTGTTAGGATGTATTAATTAATTTGAAGTGACATATATGTCTTATTTATGATTGTGAAGGGCAAAAAGGTTCTTTCAATGCTTTCGTTGGTAAAACCGTTTTAGCTTTTATATAGTAGGAATACGTCGAGGCGGGTAATGGCACTTTCGTTATAAATCAAGAAAATAGTAGCATTTACGTAACGTTTAGTTATATAGTGGATTATCTTTACTTTTATTATTGTCTTTAGAAATATCAGAGCTACGTCGTCACTCTCTCTCTCTTAGAGTTCGCCGATCCTTCTTCCGTCGTTGCTTCCGACTTCCGGGAATTACGAGACCCAGCAGATCTCCACTTCGGCCCCCATCGACTCTCGGCGACCGTCGCGACTTCTAATGGCGCTCTGATCCGCCTGCGGACGGCTACTTGACGGGACCTCTCGATTCCGGCGACTGTGCAGGCGTAGGGAGGCGTCGTCGGGCGGAGAAAGCGAGCTCCTGGCAGCGAAGGCGGGGAAGCAGGGCCCGGCCTGGTTGGTGGTGCGGATGATCGGTCCCCCGGTGGGTTGATGGAAGCGGCTCCCGCAGCCTTCGGGTCGATATATGGAGGTGAAGCCCTCGCTTCCTCGTGCGGTGTCATTGGGGGCAGCATTTCCCGTGTCGGTTCTTCTCGCGGTCGTCGCGCTTGAGGTAGGGCGGTTTTGCCACTCGATCTGGCTTGTGATTTTTTTTTGGGGTGGGGAGGACATCTTTTTGCCGTGGGTGGGAAGAATCGAATGGAACTTGTTGGCTTTGACGGATTTGGGTTTGGTTGTTTGAGTTTGCATTGGATTGTGGCGTCTACTTGTGATCTGGGGAAGGGGGTAGACCAATCTAGGCTGGTTGTGGTTTAGGGTTTACTATTCCTGTTCTGGTTGTGGTTTTGGGGTAGGTGATTGGTCTTTCCAGTTATTCTGGTATCTTTCTTTCTGCGTATGGGGGTTCTCGATGTTCATGAGTCTTTGTTCAGAGCTTTGCGGTGGTTGTTGTCCTGTGTAGAACAAGGCTTCTTCTATTACTATGAGTTCCTCGAAATTTTAGCCCTTAGAATGATCTTTTAGTGTCGGACTGATCGCTATTTTAAGTTAGGTAGGCAATTTTTGTGCTCTTTGCTACCGTTCCTTTTACACACTTAATGCGTGGTGATTTGTTTTTCTTATCCCAAGCCCCTTCAGTAGAACTTGAGCCGAATGCCAGACTTTGACAATTATATTTATTCTTTTGCTTTGTAGATTGCATTGTTCTTTGTGAGTTTTGGAGCAACTTGTGCCAAACCTCAAGACAGTAAGCCTCTGCTTTGGCAAAATACTGAATCTGGGGAGAAAAATGTTTATCTCACGCACTCGTGCATCCATGATGAGATACTCCATCAAAGGCGGCGCCCTGGCCGAAAAGAGTACTCCGTCACTCCTCAAGTTTATCATGGGTCTAGTTTGTCAAGGCCACATCATCGTGGAGGGAGAACTTTGCTTGAATTGTCTCCAGCTTTTCCACTGCAAATTGATGCAAAGCAGCCTATACGGATATTTCTAAATTATGATGCTGTTGGGCACACTTCCGATAGAGATTGTCAAAATGTTGGAGATCTCGTGAAGGTAATTTGTTGCAAGTAGATATTTCCTCCCTCTATGCATTCGGAGTCGTGCATTCTGTAACTGTGAATTGGTCTTCTATTATGCTCATATTTCAGCTTGGTGAACCTCCTGCAACATCAATACCAAGAACACCTGTGTGCAATGCTCATGGAGATCGACCAGTTTTTGCCGATTGTTGGTATGAGTGCACCCTGGAAGATATTTCAGGAGAGGATAAAAAGCAACGTCTTCGGAAGGTATCATTTTAGCTATTGCTGCTTCAGCTGCAATGGAATTAACTTCACATGGATTATAATCGTTTATGTTCATGTTATGTGTCTACCATATAGTCTTTCTTTTACCAAGATTTTACGAGCAAAGTTTGAGTTACTAGTGTAGAAATCTGCCTGTTGCTTCTTACCCTAGTTTTGATTTCCCAACTTGTTGGTTTATAAGTGATGTTTTGAATAAAGTACAAATGATGTGTTCAACCATTCAGTTTCAGTTTGGTCTGTGAAGTCTCATTTTTTACTGTTATGCTTCAAGTCCTATCCTAGAAGATTTTGGAAACACCTCAGAAAAATTAGAAGAGAATATTAGGTGCTATTATAAACTAATACCTTGTGTTGTTTAATATAGTCATTTAGATAGTCCCAATGACTTGTGGCTTTCAGATGAAATTTTGTTATAATAATGGTTGCGTTGTAATCTAAAAATTCAAGAAGCATTCTAACGATTAATTTACTAAGCCAATATAAAACATATTAAACTCTATGGGAGGCATGGTATGCTAACAATTAATACCCATATCATTTATGTTTAGACTTTAGACTAGTTACACTTAATACGTCCTCATTGGTTTTCATGACAATTCTGGTCATCAGGTTATAAAGGAGCAACACCAAGGGCCATCCTCTTAAAACAGTCAAGTCACAATATGACATAGTGCCGACTTCTTTCTTATCATTCTTTTGAGGGAAATCTTTACTACTATGTACTTAGTATGCATTCTAGATGCTGTTATCTTTCATCGCCATGGTGACTGCCATGGAGGTAGTATTGACAAGCCATATTGAATTAGATTGTTGATATTTCAACCAGGTTTCATATGTGAACAAAATGGAATTTGTTTTAAAATTATAATGTTTACGCTACATCAGTTCAACTTCTGAGAGAAATTTGGGAGGCAGTCCACTAAAAACTAATTTAAATGACAAAAAAACTACCAAATGCTTTAATTTTGTAGTGAGATTATTTTTAAAGCTTAATAGTTTGAATTGGATATTTCTAGCTATAGGAAGGTATGATTGAGTGCATTCGAAGAAAAAGCTGAAATTTGGAGAGAAAGGGGTGAGAGTAAATCTTAAGGAATGGAAGCACTTTCTAAAACTGGATTGATCAAATTTCGATGTTTTTTGTTCACTTCAATTTGAAACTTCCTTATACTGAATGAATCAATAAAACTGGTGAGACCTACTGAAACCTAACTAAAATTAGTCGTTGTTCTCCTTTAGAAACTCACTGAGATTCCAAAATCAGCTTATTTAAACAATGATGGTTTGATTAGTCACTTGTATTTATGAGAGCTCTCTTTAACAAGTTTTGTTCATCAAATATTCTTGAGCAGGCACTTGGGCAAACAGCAGAGTGGTTTAGAAGGGCTTTAGCCATTGAACCTGTTAAGGGAAACTTGCGGTTAAGTGGATATTCTGCGTGTGGGCAGGATGGTGGGGTGCAACTTCCCCATGAATATGTTGAAGGTACCTTCTCTAGATGTTCTGGATGCGGCTCAGTTTCTTCTAATGTACTTTAGCTTCAGTACCTTTATACCATGCAGATGGAGTGGCTGATGCTGACCTTGTTCTGTTGGTAACCGCTAGACCCACAACTGGCAACACTCTTGCATGGGCAGTTGCATGTGAGCGGGATCAATGGGGTCGTGCAATTGCAGGTGTTTTAGATATAATAATTGTTGCCAATTATTGGCAAACTTTGTATGTGATTTTTTTTTTGACTTTGATGTCTATTCTAGTTAACCTTTACCTTACAAAAATTGTAGGACATGTAAATGTCGCTCCTCGTCATTTAACAGCAGAGGCAGAAGCCCTGCTTTCAGCTACTTTGATACATGAGGTTGGCCAATTTCTTTTTGTAATGAGGTCTCTCAACTATGCTTCGGTAATTGATGGGAATTCGCTTTGTAGGTCATACATGTTTTAGGTTTTGATCCTCATGCCTTCGCACACTTCCGTGATGAGAGAAAAAGAAGGCGTAGCCAGGTATCTGTTTGCAGTCTGTCTTTAGTACTTTCTTTTTTTACTCTGAGCTCTTTGAACAAGTCACTATTGATTATAAACATCATCTTGAATTAACCACCCATGTTTTCAGGTTACTATGCAACTTATGGATGAGAAGCTTGGACGTATGGTCACACGTGTGGTCCTACCCCGAGTTGTTATGCATGCTAGATATCACTATGGGGTAAGTTGGAGCCAGTCATATAGGAACAAGGAGATTCTTTCTTCATTCGGTTGTTGGAGCATACAAATTAGTTTAATTGTTCTGGAAATTAAGATCATGCTGTCATTTGATCTTGATAATTATTCTTTTTGTCAGGCATATTCTGAAAATTTTACTGGCTTAGAGTTGGAAGATGGAGGAGGTCGTGGTACATCAGGTACTTTCTTTTGCATAAAAAAGTGGTATTTAACCAATATGCCTGATCAAATACACCATTGAATTCCATTTGGTCATCTCTAAATGATGTACTATCTATGGCAGGTTCTCACTGGGAGAAAAGACTTCTAATGAATGAAATCATGACAGGATCTGTGGATACAAAATCTGTAGTTTCGAAAATGACTTTGGCTTTATTAGAGGATAGTGGATGGTACCAGGCTAATTATAGCATGGCAGACCACCTTGATTGGGGTTGGAATCAAGGAACGGAATTTGTTACGTCTCCTTGCAATCACTGGAAAGGGGCATACCGTTGCAACACTACTCAGTTGTCAGGTTGTACATACAACAGGGAGGCAGAAGGGTACTGCCCTATTGTGAGTTATAATGGGGACTTGCCACAATGGGCTCAATATTTTCCACAGGCTAATAAAGGCACGCCTCAATTCTAGTTAGCATTTCAAATTGAAATTTTAATTGAAATTTTAATCTCCTGTTTTCTGTTCATCTTTTTTTACTGTAGTAAAGTTGTTCCACGGTGACCTGGATCTTGGCCTTAATCATTATGTATTGAAGAAGTAGTTGAAAACCATTGCAAAACCTGTAGCTACTTGTACTAAAAAAATTATGATTACCTGTCAGAAATGGTAAAAAAATTGTTCTATCTACTTATGGGTCATTATCATTCATTGGTAAACTTTACCAAGATCAGCTGCATTTGGCATTTTGAACATCTTCAGGTGGTTCAAGGCATTATCCATATTGGTACTGTAAATTGTATTTAAACCTCTCACATTGTGTCTCAGTTTGTCTTTAAGAGGGTGGGGCACCAAAAAGGTTCCCCATTCTGCATATCATTTTTGAGCCAGAACCATTTTTCTCTCTTTTTCTAGTTTTCTGGTTTGTTTTTTATTTTTAATTTCGAGGCAAATAACTGAGTGAATTTTCAAATCCACAAAGTCATAAGAAGTCCCGTGATGGATGAAGCTGAATAGGTACTATAGGAAAATGAAGTGAGCGAGACCTAGCCAAGCCAGATTGGGGATCCACAAAGTGGGTTTACGATACATATATGTGATTGACAATAGTGAACAATTTAAAGGAGAAAAAAAGACAAACTATTTGATGGTGGTTCAATCTCACTAGCAAAAACAAGTGAAATTATTAGCCTGCCTAGTTTGTGATAAAACAGCTTTGGATGTTGAAGTTCTCACTCTCTATGATTCCCTCATTCTTGGGTTCAAAATTTCAAAATGAACATTGCTGCATGTGGTGGTGTAATGTTGTGTATTATCCTCTCTAGATTTGAATGATGTGAGCCCTATGTGTTGGTTGCCCTCTTGTTGTTCCATCATCAGAATGATTGACCATATCATAATAATTTTTCATTAAATTATTATTTTTTCTTGAGCTTGGCAAGTGTAGGACAAGGTATGTTGTGTCACAAGCTAAGATTCTCTTTGTTTTTGTTGTTGATGTTCTTCTTAGTAGTTGAACTAAGCTGTTTAGTTAATTTTAGTAAACTGGTGTTTGTATTGATACTAATGTTTTTCAAATTTATAAGTCTAATCATTCTGTCCTTTCCTTTTTCCTCTTTTGTTTATTGTTGAAAGTCTGGTGTGGCAATGTGATTTTTGTGTTGGATGAATTTTGTTTTGTTAAAATTTTAGTATAGAGAACCATCAACATATTCCCTTGTAATCCACTAATCCTAAGGACATCATGCATAATCTGTAACTTTGAATGAAGTTACAACATGACAACCCTGTTATTTGTTCCAATGTGAAGTGCAGTTTGGTCCAATTTGCCCTCTTTGAATGAAGTTAGTTTTCATTTTAACATTGTAAAGGAATTTGTACCTTTGGTAGCTCTTATAGTTTAAATTAGAAAATTTTCAATATGATGCATTTATTTGTTATAGATGTTAAAAACTACTTTGTCAATGCAGGTGGGCAATCATCATTGGCAGACTATTGTACATATTTTGTTGCTTATTCTGATGGTTCATGCACGGACACGAAAAGTGCACGATCACCTGACAGAATGTTGGGTGAGGCCCGAGGAATTAACTCCAGGTGAGATGATCAATTTTAACATTTGTTTTAATTGGATAACATTCTTTGCTTACAAGAAAGAGGCTTAATGACAAAATGTCAAACAAAATGGGAAATTTATTTATTTATTTTATACCAGCACTAAGATGAACTTATACTAAAATTGAATTATTTCTTGATCACCTTCTAATGTGCTACAAGCTTGTCAGGTGTATGGCTTCATCATTGGTGCGCACAGGCTTTATTAGGGGTTCTATGACCCAGGGAAATGGATGTTATCAACATAGGTGTAGAAACAACACATTAGAGGTAGAGAACTATTTTATTTTGCATATTCTTACTGTTTATCTTTCTACATTTTTTTGTAAGATAGCATATCGCACTGCAACTATCCAGATATGTGGATGAGAATGTAAAATAGCTTATTGCACTCTACATAAACTTGATATGTCTGGCACCTCAATCTAGCCTTTGTTGTTAGTAGGAGGTTTACTATAGTATATTTTGGCATTTGATGTTATCTTAAATATTTGGAAGAAAGCCTTTTCAGTAAATATAATGGATCCGATCGATGCAAATTGGTTATGCATATGTTTAACCATTTTGCTTCTCTAGGCAAAAACTATTCTGAATTTTGCAGAAATTCCTGTCTGATGCAGACAAAATTGAAATCATTATTTAACTTGAAGATAAATCATAGTAGTCATTTCTTCTAACTCATTGGAGTAATGTAATTTTCTTTTCTTTTCTGCGATAAAATTTCTGCTCTTATTGAAACCTTTAAGTATCTTTAGCTCTATCAGTACCTGCTGAGATTTCTGTTGGAAATTT
Source organism: Musa acuminata AAA Group (assembly GCF_036884655.1). Taxonomy (NCBI): domain Eukaryota; kingdom Viridiplantae; phylum Streptophyta; class Magnoliopsida; order Zingiberales; family Musaceae; genus Musa; species Musa acuminata. The sequence goes on along the minus strand of NC_088338.1, from coordinate 3,220,033 downwards.
AACATCTAGCCCTTAGAAAGCTCATTCCATCTGTCAATCCCTGAAGAAACTAAAATTCTCTTTACATGCTATTTGAAGTTTGCTTTGGCTACCAGCCTTTTGTCTCTTATTTCGTGTACAAGGCATACACCCCTACTTTGAGTGCATGGTTATGGTTATTTCCATGGATGGCATAAGTTGATTTCTTATGGCACCTGGCTCTAACAGTTCCCATTATTGTTTTATTTTATTAGCACCAGGGTATAGCCTATAATGGTCTTTGATTTATGGGTTTCTTCACAAATGTATACAGCTTATGATATCTGTAGATTTATGCCCACATATGACCTGTGGTAGATCTGATTAATTCATCTAGGTTGCCGTGGATGGTATCTGGAAAGTGTGTCCGGAAGCTGGTGGTCCTGTTCAGTTTCGTGGATTCCATGGTGAGTTTCTCATTGTGCTAAAACATGTCATATGAGAGCTTCATAGACTCATCAATATGATTGACCTTGATGTTGCAGGTGAGCTGATCTGCCCAGCATATCAGGAGTTGTGCAGCAGTGTGCCTATGTCTGTCACTGGCCAGTGCCCTGGCTCTTGTAGCTTCAATGGTGACTGCATTGATGGGAAGTGCCGTTGCTTTCTTAGCTTCCATGGCAATGACTGCAGCAAAAGTGAGTTTACAAGATTACAACACCTATTGCATAGTTTATTGCATTTTGACTCCGTCCATGTCAACCAAATGATGACGCTCTCCATGTTTTTTACATTCTTTGTAAAAGCCACAATCCACATTGCAAAATCCAACCTCCTTTTCTTTGAAGATAATTGTTATCCATGTCAGCCAGAGGATATTTTTCATGTACTCTAAGCAAAGAGTGAATTTTCGAATTCTTAATTAAGCTGGAGGAGCCAGAATGACTGATAAAAATTGTGTGCATTTTATGTGCTTTCTGTTGTTGGTTCTCATTTTCAAACTATAAAAGGGCTTCCTAAGATACTTCAAAATATGTGGCTATTGCTTTTTCATCCCTTCAAATTTTTTTGGCGAATGCCAATCGTACCATTGGCATTACTGTCCTGTGGAGAATGTAGGCTCGAGAATCATATATTACAGTATCATGCATCGGAGTGATCCATCGAATAATTGAAGTCATATGCCCTTTTGGACTTCCTATCCAGATACAAAGTAAAATCTAAATGTATTATGCTGCCTGATAACGTACCTGCTGATCCTTTAATTATAAAATATTGTGGTGGCAATAAAATCATGTTCTTCCACCTAGCTGGTTCTTTGCTTTTGAATATTTACAACTCGGTTGTGGTGCTCAGTGCTCTTGTTCATACTTTTCATGTTTATAAATTATGTTTCATTTGCAGGATCATGTACAGGAAACTGTAGCAGACATGGCATATGCCATCCAAACGGTATCTGTGAATGCCAAATTGGTTGGACAGGTGTTGACTGCTCTACTGGTACTGTTCCCCATTCTGTTTAGAACCTGTACTTCTTGCACATTTTGTGATGCAAATTACATTAGCGTTGGTTGCTCATGCTTTTAGACAAAGAAAGTGTAAGAACTGATATATTGATTTATATTTTGCAGCTATATGCGATGAGCAGTGTAGTTTGCATGGAGGAGTCTGCGACAATGGTGTTTGTGAGTTCCGTTGTTCTGACTATGCGGGTTATGCTTGTCAAAACAGCTCATCGTTGCTTGCTAGCCTCTCAATTTGTGGTGATGTGCTAGCTCAGGATTTACTTGGACAGCACTGTGCACCGAGTGAACCCAGCATACTACAGCAGCTTGAAGCAGCTGTAGTAATGCCTAACTACAACCGATTAGTACCAGGTGGGCGGACGTTGTTTGGCATCCTTGACAATGGCTACTGTGCAGCTGCAGCAAAGCGGCTTGCCTGCTGGGTATGCTATTTATGTCTATCGACTTTAAAGTTCTCATGGGTATTCTTTCTGTTAGTTCTATAGCACTTTGGTACAAGGATTTTAACCAACATTGGATTCATAAACAGATTTTACTTGAATGTTGAGTTAGATATGAACTGTTTCTATGAGAAATAAGAAGTGATCACCAAAACTACAATTTCAAATGAACACTTTGGTTTAAATTTTGATGCAATTAGTGTCATACTTTGCTCTTTAATATCGATCTCTGATATATTTCAACTAAACAGCCACATAGGTGTGTTAAAAGACATGCACCTGTTCTAATATTTGCTTCTTTCTTGCCTCAGATCTCAATGCAACGTTGCGACGACAAGGATGGAGACAATAGGCTTCGGGTGTGCCACTCTGCATGCCGGTCTTACAACGCAGCGTGTGGGGCAGGCCTTGACTGCTCCGACCAGACCCTTTTCAGCAGCGAGGAGGAAGGGGAGGGGCAGTGCACGGGCTACGGTGAGACGAGACCGTGGTGGCTAAGACGCTTCGGGAATCTCTACTCGCAATACGAACGGAAATTGTAAAGTTGTAGTTCTAATCTTTATGTTTGTATTTCCTTTTAGCCATTGTTTTCCTCTCCTCAAGCCTGCATTTTGTGTGCCAAAAGGTTAGGTTTTGATTTCACCCAGGCCAAGAGAATCCTTGAAGAAGGATGCATGGGTTTTTTAGAGAATTATTAGCTTGAACAATAGTAAAAATGTGATTGAGGATAGAGAAAATGGGAGGAATCTGTTGAATGTACTTACCATGTCACACTATTCCTGTCCTTTACAAATGATGCATTTTGCTCATCTTTGATGGGGGTGTCAGGCTATCTGCCTTCATCTCCTGAGCATTACTGGATTGTGATATGAAGCAATGTAGATTTTGCTTGAGTTGTTAATTTGTGTGAGAGAGAGAGAGAGAGCGAGAGAGAGAGAGAGAGTCCATATAACTATGGATTGATGTTTCATCGATGACATGATATCCACGAGAAGATATGTTACAAAATATGTCGTATTAGGCTTGACATTAATCAATTATACAAAATAAAGAGAAACGTATAAATTTAAACTCAGATTCCTTTATGATAAATATTCTTGATTAAGAGACCAATAAATAATTCAAGAAACTAAAGCTGTTAGTAAAGAACCTAATATATAATTTAATGTACGAGTGAATCCAAATGTACTATACAAGTCAACTAAAAAACGAGGGCTATATACAAATATTAATTAAACTTAAGTTTTTTTTTCTTTTTTTATAAATATGTTCAATTAGATGACAAATAATCCTACAAATTCAAGCTATTAGGAAATAACCTTTATATATATATATATATATATATATATATATATATATATATATATATACACACACACACACACAAAACTCGGACGCAAGCTCCCGACCTTTGTCGCTTCCCCTTTGAATTAACTCTTTTCTTCCCTCCTCCCATCATCCGCCAACTACCGCTTGCGCCAACGGCGGCGGCCACGGTGCGCAGTGCCGGGTGGAACACCAGCGGCGGCACGCACCTCTCCCGGGCACCACGCCGGGCTACGAGGAGGGCGGCGCTGGCTCTGACGGCAAGCGCCGCCACCTCCTCCTTACTGAGCGGCCGCTGCAGCATGGAGATCGGCAGGAGGAAGTAGAGCTGCCCGGGCCGCAGCTCGTCGTCGGCGCTTACGGCGTGCACGAAACCGTCGAACTCCATGTCGTCGGAGTCGCACACGAAGCACGTCGGGTCCTGCTGCAGCAGGTGGGACACCTTCGCGGGCCTCGCGAACTCCTATAGCTGCCCGTCCTGCAGCACCAGCTTGACGGTCGCCGGTTCCGCCACCGCGGCCGCGTCGCACGACTTGCAGATACCCATGTCACTGGACAGGGGCCATATCGACCTCAGGTAACTATATATATATATATATATATATATATATATATATATAGAGAGAGAGAGAGAGAGAGAGAGAGAGAGAGAGAGAGAGAGGAAACACTCTGAGAGGAGTAGATCAAGAGAGAAAGAGACGAAATTACCTCTTAAATCTTTTTAGCATCATAATTTTAAAATTAAAAAAATTATATTAAAATATCCATGTATAATTATATAGTTATAGAAGTGAAACATATAGTTCTATTTATTCTAATATCATCGATTTTATCGATGAAAGCATAAAAATAATAAATAAAAAAATAATTTAAATATCTCAGTTATATTTTCGATGGTGACATACGATGGTGCTGCTGAGGGTTATAAGTGATTATTATGGTTAAAGAAAAAGAGTAATGACGAGATATGAGATAAAGGAAGACGAGAAAGACGTCGATACGGATGTCGATGCTTTGCATCTTTTGCGTCGACATCGCTTAACAACTGCGTCAACACCAACGTAGTTCTGCACCGATACAGTTGTCGAGCAATGCCAACGCAGAAGTAGAGCGTCGACATATGTATTATCTTCTTCCTCCTCTCTCTTAATTCACCTCTCGTCGTTACTTTCTTTCCTCATCCACAACAGTCACACATGGCCCCTAGTGACACCATTATCCACCACTACCAAAAATATAATTAAGATATTAAAATTATCTTTTTGTCCATCGTTTTGTGCTTCTATCGATAAATCGACGATATTAAAGTACATGGAACTAGATGTTTCATTTTTCAATATAATTTTTTTAAATCTAAGGATCATAATACTAAATAAGTCTAACTACATAAGAAGAATACATAATTAACCCGAAAGAGACAAATGCGTTAACCATCGATTGCATAGAAAGGTTGAGACACAATTGCTTTATTCACACGCTTATAGAAGTCTTTGATATACTGAACTAGGCTTTCTATTTCAATTAGGAAAACTGTGCTTGGCAGAGTCTAATTTAGAGTTCACAATGATATATAACCGTTATTTGGAGTACAAATTATTTGGAAGATAAGTTATAGAAAAATATCCATCGTCGCCAATGATATATATTGTTACGGTAAGTAACTTTTTCAGTTGTGACCTCGGGGTCGACGCGGCTGGTTCAGGGCTCCAAATGGCTGGGATCAGACGTGGCTCCTCTTGGGTGGTTGCGGTGGCTGCCACGGGGGCCGCTGGCCGGAAAGTTCCGTGGCGTCGGGCGGATTAAGTGGCGGTCGAGTACCTGCACACAGGTCGGGCCCGTTGCTCGGCCCGGCCCCTCCGACGATTAAGTTAGTGAAGCAGAATGGAGTATTTTTGTGAGATTGTCCCCCCCTTCCTGTTGGGAGCCAGGGGGTATTTATAAGTGGGTTTGATGTTACCTGACGTGCCATCCTACCGGGGCGGGGCCGTACCTCTGATGGCGTCTGTCGTTGTGGTCGTTGCGTGGAAGGCCGAGCTGCCGCAGGGTATGGGGGGTGTCAGTCAGCGCCTTCCCCTGCCTTGACCGGCCACGAGGGGTCAGCCGAGGAGGTTGCTTGGGTATGGTGGGTGTAGGTGCGCGTCGTGTCGTCGTTAATGCTCGTTCAGGAGCCACGTGCCGCACAGGGTGTCCGGCGTGGGGGTGTATTACGTCAAATCCGGGGTGTTATATCAAATCAGTTTTTTTACCCCTATCATATGCCCCACCCGAAAGGAGTTATGCGTCGGTTTTTCAGGTAGGGAGTCCGATGCATGGCTTTTTGCTTCAAGCGAGCTGTTCAAGCGGGCCTGAGGGGCGCGCCGTAGACGGGTCGACCGCGTGAATGCATCTTGGGCAGCACTAGGCCGAGACGCGTGACTTAGTCGGGAGGCTGAGGAGGATTGGACTCGGGGGTAATGGAGCCGACGAGGGTCGAGGTGCGCAATGCAAGCGGGGTGACTGCGCAGGTGTGTCTCGGGAGGCGGAAGGCTGAGGGCCGAGGAGCACAACGCAGGCGGGGTGACCGCGCAGGTGTGTCTCGGGAGGCAGAAGCTGAGGGCCGAAGAGCACAACGCAGGCGGGGTGACCGCGCAGGTGTGTCTCGGGAGGCGGAAAGCTGAGGGCCGAGGGGCACAACGCAGGCGGGGTGACCGCGCAGGTGTGGTCTCGGGAGGCGTAAAGCCGAGGGCCGAGGAGCACAACGCAGGCGGGGTGATCGCGCAGGTGTGGTCTCGGGAGGCGTAAAGCCGAGGGCCGAGGAGCACAACACTGGCGGGGTGACCGCGCAGGTGTGATCTCGGGAGGCGTCGAGCCAAGGGCCGAGGAGCACAACGCAGGCGGGGTGACCGCGCAGGTGTGGTCTCGGGAGGCGTAAAGCCGAGGGCCGAGGGCCGAGGAGCACAACGCAGGCGGGGTGACCGCGCAGGTGTGGTCTCGGGAGGCGTAAAGCTGAGGGCCGAGGAGCACAACACTGGCGGGGTGACCGCGCAGGTGTGGTCTCGGAAGGCGTAAAGCCGAGGGCCGAGGAGCACAACACTGGCGGGGTGACCGCGCAGGTGTGATCTCGGGAGGCGTCGAGCCAAGGGCCGAGGAGCACAACGCAGGCGGGGTGACCGCGCAGGTGTGGTCTCGGGAGGCGTAAAGCCGAGGGCCGAGGGCCGAGGAGCACAACGCAAGCGGGGTGACCGCGCAGGTGTGGTCTCGGGAGGCGTAAAGCTGAGGGCCGAGGAGCACAACACTGGCGGGGTGACCGCGCAGGTGTGGTCTCGGAAGGCGTAAAGCCGAGGGCCGAGGAGCACAACACTGGCGGGGTGACCGCGCAGGTGTGATCTCGGGAGGCGTAATGCCGAGGGCCGAGGAGCACAACATTGGCGGGGTGACCGCGCAGGTGTGGTCTCGGGAGGCGTAAAGCCGAGGGCCGAGGGTCATGCGGCCGAGTAGCATGACGCAGGCGGGGTGACCGCGCAGGCGTGGTCGCGAGGGTCATGCGACCGAGTAGCACGACGTAGGCGGGCAGGACGCGCGGACGTGGTCTCGGGCACCATGCGGCCAAGCAGCACGACACAGGCGGACAGGCTGTACCGAGGTGGATCTCAGTAGTGTGTGGCCGAGGTGCTCGGTGTGGGCGGGCTGCGACCGAGGGGCGAGACCCTGGTGGGTAAACAACCCTGAGATAGACTCGGCTGTGAATATGGCCGAGGAGCTCGGCGCGGGCAGGCTAGACGCGCAGGCGTGTCTCGGGGGGTATGGAGCCAAGGGACACGACGTAAGCGGGATGGTGGCGCTGGTCTGTCTCGGGAACATGGAGCCAAGGAGCACGACGCAGGCGGCTGGCGGCGCAGGTGTGGTCTCGGGCATTGTGCGACCGAGGAGCACGACGCAGGCGGGCAGACCGCGTAGGCGTGGTCGCGAGGGCCATGCGACCGAGTAGCACGACGCAGGCAGGCAGGACGCGAGGACATGGTCTCGAGCACCATGCGGCCGAGGTACACGACAGAGGCGGACAGGCCGCGCCGAGGTAGATCTCGGCAGTGAGTGGCCGAGGTGCTCGGCGCAGGCGGGCAGACCGTGCATGGGGTCGAGGCAGCAGGCTGCGACGTCAGCCGAGCAGTTGAGGCCGGCAGCCGCGCATGGGGCCGAGGAGTCGAGGCAACGGGCTGCACCGTCAACCGGGCTGCTGGCGCGGGCTGGCCGCGCATGGGGCCGACGCGGGCGGATTGGCCGCGCGCGTGGGGCCGACGCGGGCGGATTGGCTGCGTGCGTGGGGCCGAGGCGCTCGGGCTGGCCGCACGCGTGGGGCCATCGCGGGCGAGGCGCGTGGGTTGGCCGCGCGTGTGGGGCCGAGTGGTCGAGACGCGTGGGGCCGAGCCGCGCGCGTGGCCGAGGAGCCGAGACGCGCGAGCTGGTCGTGCGCGCGGGGCCGACGCGGGCGGGCTGGCCGCGCGTGTGGGACCCAGGGGCCGAGGCGCGCGGGTTGGCCGCGCGCGTGGGCCCGAGTGGCCGAGACGCGTGGGGCCGAGCCGCGTGCGTGCTGCCGACGCGGGTGGGTTGGCCGCGCGCGTGGAGCCGAGGGGCCGAGGAGCCGAGACCGGCCCCAGAAGTCGCTGCTGCTGGTGCAGGTCGGTTGCAGTGGAGCAACCAAGGAGAAAGCTAATGTACCGTCATTCCGAGCCCTCCTTCTAGCGCCATTCTGTTACGGTAAGTAACTTTTTAGCCGTGGCCTCGGGGCCGTCGCGGCTTGGTTTGGGTCCGGAAGACGGAGATCTCCGTGGGGGGGCTCCTCGAGCAAGCTGAATCTCCGAAGGCGGGGATCTCCGAAGGCTTCGCACCTGCACAAAGGTCGGGTCGGGGTGCTCGACCCAACCCCTCCGACGATCAAATTAGCGAAAGATGTGGAGGGGGTTTAGGCGGAGGAGAAACCTCCGTGTGTTGAGTGTGTCCCCTCCCCCCTTTCTCTTTAGAGTTTGGGGGTATTTATAGATGAAGTTTGATGTTACCTGACGTGGTTGTCTGCAGGGCAGGACTGTACCTTCGGTGGCGTCTGACATTGCCACTGGGGTTGCGTGGGAGGTCGAGCTACACATAGGGTATGGCGAGCCTCGGGCAGTGTGTCGCTCAGGGGGTTGCTGTCATGGCGTACACATCGCCATTTTTACCCCTATCAGGAAATATGAGGATAGTGGTAAAGAAAAAAATTTTAAAAAAAACAAAAATATCAAAATAAGAATTATTTTTCATCAACTATCTGAAAAATATACATCATTGACATCTACAGCTACCCGTACTGTATGAGTTCGCTGTATGTGATCCTGATGTGCCCTGCGAGCCACATTCAACCCAATGTCACTTCGGAGGCTCGATCATTGCTGGGGTACGTCCAAAATCAGCGGGAAACAGCCGATGCCGTGTGATGTAAATTTTACCATTGTGACGACCACATGAACAACAACAGTATAGTATTTAATGGCTTCAACTCAAATCTAGGCATGGGTCCCTGTCGATATCACAATCATCTCACGAATCGGCTGATGGATAAACTAGTTTGACAAGCCTTACCATTCGAAATGCTTTAACTCGAAAAATAATGTGCTCGATCTAGTATCATGTAAGCACCGATTTAGATTGTCCATCGTAGATAGATTAATGGAGTTAGGATTGATCGAGTTACGATGACAATCTATGATCACAATGAATCCATCAAACATGCATATGATCCAAAACAATAATATTAGAAGACAAATGGGTGCAAATGATCCAAGAGGCTTGGGGATGGATATGCAGCATGATTCGATTAAGCAACGAGGCCATTTCATATAAACAACATAAAGCATATCATAACCTTTGTTCCAGTGGATTGTAACCGTTATTACTGCCAACAAGTTTCTCTATCAACGCCTGAAAGCAAACATATTAAATCTAAACCAAAAAAAAAAAAAAAACAAAGTAGTTCCCTTGAAGCATTTTCCTCCTTTGTTACAAATACTAAGGCAGCACGCGTAGCAACTGTAACTTCCACCTCACAATCTTGGCGGCACGTAATTTTCACTGCCCGACGATACGAAAGAAACCAAAGTTAGAAATTTCTGCACAAACATGTACCGATGACTCGACCGACCGATGACATAAGAACAATATTCACGGATAAACAAGGGAGAATAGTTCACAAGTGTAGCAATCTGTGGAAAATTTTGAAGGGGTATAAACTTGACAAGTAGTATTATCAATTCAAGAAACAAGACAAAAATTAGATAGTCAGAGCATGTAATGTAGGAGCAGAGACTTCATAAAAAAAACTGAACCTCTGTTTGTCTGAATAAAAATCAAAGCCCACAAAATTTTGATATACAGTTTGGGTGGTATTTCACTAGGATATCTATCAAGTTCCAGAGCTCAGGCATATACTCACTCAACTGGCCCACGATTCATCCTTTTCTTTTCCTTTTCAGAAGCATAACAAAATGCATGGCATTGTGAAAATCCTTAACTTCCAAAACTACAAAACAGTGTTCCAACAAATGGAGAAGAATAGATTTTGTACATGAATTCATCTACATAAAACAAAGAAGCATAAAAAAGATAAAAGGTAACCCCTAAACACTAGTGAAAATACTACCATAGATATCTCACATAACATCAATATAAGTAGTGGATCCGTCTTTCTTCTCTAAAACCCACCATAATATATCTCTAGGAATTTTATCATATACTTTATCTAAATCAAATAAAAAACATATGAAATCTTTCTTCTTTTCCCTTTGATTTTCTATTATCTTGAACAGTTGATAGACCAAATTGATTTTAGGAAGTTTTTGTTTCACAACTTATTTGACTTTCAATTACTATTTCATGAGTTCCTTTTAAAGTATATTTGTACTATTCATAGTGTAGCTACAATATTAATTCCTTTATAATTACTACAATTTTGGATATCCCATTTATTCTTATAAATTGATACTAAAAAACTCTTCATTCATCGGACATCTTCTAATTCTCAAGATTTTGTAAATAAACTAATCAAACTATTTATTCCTTGATCACCTTAACTTTTTCATACCAAAATATGAATGCCATCATATCTCAAACTCCTACATATTTTCATATTTTTTATAAATATTTTCCACATTTTCTTAAACTCTTTCAATAGAAAGTACTATCCAAATCTTTTTCTTTCTTTCTCTAACTTTAGCAATTCAAAGTAAATTGTCTTTTATTACCCTTAGTACACAACTTACCATAAAAATTATCATAAACCTTATATTATATAAAAATTATCTTCTATTCTTAGATTTTATATATCTTCTAAATTTTTCCTCATTTTCACAATTTTATCCATCTTTAAAGGATGATCTGCAAAGAAGAGAAAATTAAAAAAAAAAGAATAAATCTTCTATTCCTCAAGTGAAAGAAATAATATCCTTTTCTGTTTCTCTTTTGCTCTGAATGAGCATGACTATGTGTGTCTGTGAGAGAGAGACAGAGGAGATTGTGGCTAAGATCCTGTCAACAAGATTGAGACATCAATGCTGCTGATTCAAAATCACGCACATGAACTCTAAAACAGTGCTCATCTTCATTAGAAATAATTTTCAACATTCTGAAACAAAAAGATATCATTTTCTAAAAACCAAGTTATGCATGGAATAGAAAATAACAAAAAACATTAAACTGGAAATAGAAAACATTAATAATCTACATTTGTTCCACATAAAAAATTACTAGCTTTTGGATGGCAGCATCAAATTCACACAGATAGACCGTTCATGCAAAATAGCTATTTATGTGAAGACTTGTTGACATGCGAATTTGGTCCACATGCAACTAACATGATTTAGATCACGAAAAATGGTATGGATTCATAATGTAATTTTTCAGATCAGATTTTAGTGAGTGCTTTCTTCCAATATTGATTTTGGGTTTGACAAACATGCAAAACATCCTCATCTGCTTGAATTTTAATTAATTAGTCATCTAATTATCTATCACCCTACCTTCTCCCTCTCCACTCAACGGTCTTGACAGCCACTACTGCCCTTGATAAGGCCAGCCATCCACCTTCATTGACCTCCAATACTCCATCTCAGTCAGATCTGCTAACTTTAGCAATCCCTATCACCCAACCTCGTGTCCTTGATCTCTCCATTTTTGCTATATTAGCACACGAAGCACCAGCTAACCTCTATTACATGAGACAGATCGAACATCATCCACCAATTTGGGAGTCACCAAACCAAAGTAGCTGAGTAAAGGATGTTCGTCACCTCAGTCAAATCAGGCCTGGCCACCTTCAAGCAAGCAAGACCACAATTAAGCCTGATATAGAGTCAACTCAGGCCATTAGCAACTTTAGGGGCTAAGTTTTGTTGATCTGAATAAATTAGGGAACATAATATTGGAACTACGAAGTATAAAGTTATTTATCTGATTTTTACAATAAAAATAATCAATGCAACAGGGTAGCAGAAATTAAAATACCTTCAATGTTGAACACTGCTGCATGTTCAACCTTTAGAACTTGTAGAGTAACTTAATCGAGACCTGAAGTTGCAATGCAAGAAGATGATGTAGTACTATTGTTTGGATGAGTACTGGCATGATTGGAAATAACACCCTCATTTCTCGGTTCCATAACTGAGTGCACTCCGGCACTAGGCGAGGCAGAAGAACTGGATGTTCTTCTACTATCTCTAGCGTCCAAGCGCTCCATCATCCGTGACACAGTGGCAATACCAGCATTAACTTCTCTCCTAACTTCAGAACCAATATCTGCCACAGAACTATTTCGTGAAAACAGCCGTTCCCTCCACCCTCGAGTGCTCTTAACGATGGACTCCTTGTACCTAATTGCAAGATGTAAAGGACACAATCAGCATCTACAATGATACTGAAAACAGCACATAAACATCAAAATACCTCATTGAGACAGAATTCAAGCGAGATTTCAGAGATTCTGAGAAGGATTGTAGGTCTGATGGTCCTGGTTCATGGCTAACCGGAGAGGATTGGCCGGCTGGTGCCCTGAATAAAAGTCATCAGAGCAACTTTATAACAGAGTGATTGAGAAATAATACATATGTATATAAGCATGTAATAAGTATATCCTAAAGAGCACCTGGGACTTGAAATGCTGTACCTGAATCGATCACTGCTGGTCCCAGATGTCAACAAAGCAATCTGGCTAGCATGAGTTGGGGTAACACTTGTTACTTCAGCAGATTCTCCTACTGGAGTAGTTACAGAGGCCAATGGGTTAGCAGCAACTGTTTCAGGAGCTGACTCATTTTCTACTCTTGTGACAGAGGAGGCAGACAGGGATCCCACAGAAGGTGTGTTTGAATTTGTAGAGAAAACCAAATATTGTGGGTGGCCATGAGATCCTGATCTACCCTGTGCTTCTCTTCTAGCAAGATGGTGTGCTCTTCCCATGGCAGCAGCAGCAGCTAAGTGCTGAATAATACGCTCTTCGAGTTCAGCATCACTTCCACCAACTGGCAACTACGATCAATAGTTGAAAGATATGACCATTATTTTCATGGAACTTTTCCCTTCATAAACCCAACAAACGACGAGAAAGATCAAAACCAAATAACAGAACTACCCACATGCTGCAATTCGAAATCACCAAGAGCAGGATGATGAAAAATTGTGGTAGTCCGTGTATTGTTAAGTCTGACGTTCCTTTCGCGCTCTACACCATCCAATAATTCTTGGCTGAGACAACCAACAGCAGAAAAAATCATAAGCTTTTAGCTGTAACAATAGTCCAAGCACAAACTGCAATTTTACTTTAATTCATATGAACCTGGTAGGATCCTTCAAACTGATGGACTGCCAGCACATAGGACACTGAGAGCTCCTCTGGCACCTAATAATGAAAAAAAATATGGTAACTTGAAGTTATAGTGAAAGTGCCTGAAACAATGAATATATTTCAAGGGGGGAAATAAATAATATAGAATACTGAAAAGATAAACAAGCTTCCGGCATTAATGATACCTAACATGAACCAATATCCAATTAAGAAAGGCAAAAAATAATAACCAAACTGATTTAAATACTATCAGAAATATGCACCCTAGACAAGTTTGACCAATCACAGCAACAACCCAAAGATGGGAAATAGTTCCCTTGAATAATGTAATAGAGTAATATAGGAAGGTTGTAGGTGAACCTTAGTACAATGGTAACGTTGCTCCTTTACAACCTAGGCTATTTGAGTCGCTAAAATAGCCTAGCTAGACAAGATAACATAAATTGATCGTCACTCCAGAGACAGCATAAATGGTAGCCTCATACTCTGGGTTTACCCTTTTTAAGAATTGTATAAAAGTTGTTTCATTTGACTAAGAACTTTATGCTAGTACTATCCATGCGCTTAGAAGTACACGGTTAACATCTTCAGACTCAGGTAGTACAGAAATAACAGAGAGGCAAGAAAGACAGTACCATTCAAGAATACATTGTAGATGAAACTCATGCTTGCAACTAGTAACCTGAAGAACAACATCGGATATAAGAAGACGTCTACTTTGCAACAAAGGGAGCAAAAAAGTTAGTAGCACTAATCATATAAGTACATGTATCCATAAGACGACATACCGTTGAAGGATCACTTTCACAGAAGACTTCAAGACAGATGCTGCATGCATCATCACAAGCATCCTGAATACCTCCTTCCACGAAAGCCGCAGCTGATGATAAATGGCTCTCCATGTTTGCGGTATCTTCCATTGTTGAACCCTATACCAGTACCTCATTTAATTAGACACACAGCCAAGACGACGAATCAATCAAGAAAAGCCAGAAAACTTGTAACAACCTAATGAAAGTCTCAGATAAAAGAATCCCCAAGAACGGTTATATCTGAAACTTCTATCCAAAACCGAATACGCCAAATTCGACTACGACCGATGCAGATGGTCCATCCAAATCAACGAGACGCCACAGATTATACCGACAAATCCCCATGGTTATTATACCTAAACTGAAACCAGGGAACAAGGGAAACAAATGACGCCAAACAAGAGATCGATCGAGCACGAGGCAATGAATCTAGCCCCGGTAGAGTAAAATCAAAAGCGGAATCGAGACGAACGAGGCTCCAGAAAAGAATAGAATCAGAAACAGACAAGCGATCGGACCAATACCTCGATATTGGAGACCGTGACAGCGATCGAAACCCGCTACTGCGGATTACGGGACCTCGCGATGCGATTCGTTGGATGCTTATCAAGAAACCCTAGAGAGAGAGAGGGAGGGGTGGAAGGAAACCGCGTGTCGGTCATTCCTTTCCCTCTTTCGCTCGCTATTACTATTTCTTTTGCGATAATGAAGGGGACGGGGATGATAGGGGCTTTATATTTGAGCTTTACTGGCCACGCCCTGACCATAACTTACCCGGTGGTTTACCACCCTCGGAATTGGGTCGATTGTGACGGGACGGAGCAGTTAGCGGCTGGGCCAGTTCGACCCACTTGCTTGATTTGGGTCCAGGTAAACTATCGAGGGGTGAGTTCAACGTTTGTGTGTGCTATCTTTCGCCTTATGGACGAATGTGGCGCAGAGGAGGCGGTCCACCTTTTGACCAAGGAAAGGTTGCAAGAGGAAGAGGGCCGAATCGTAAGTCCATCCAGTGGATGCTACTAAGCCTAGTTGAAAGTATAGTTTCCATAACATTATACCGGATATTAATCCGATCAACAGTTGAATGGATCAGTTGTGTGGAATCATAAATTTATTATTTGAAAAAGGAATTTTTATTGGTTAAAAAGGAAATATACCCATGTAAGTTTACTTCTTTGTCATGTCTAAATTATTAATATTAATTTTCAAATATTTAAATTTAAATTAGTAGTAGTATATTCATATCTTATCAATCAATTTGTCTTAAACCAGTTAAGATTGTTGCAATCAAGAGTGTTACAATCTTCCCCACATCATATTTAGTCCTGAGAGATCATATTGTAAACTCCTCTTTTTTTATTATTAAATCCTATATATGAGTTGAGATAAACCCATATTTCATGATTTTGATGCTTCCAAATGAATGCAAAACAATACCATGTAACTTAAAGATAGCTCTTAAATAGTAAAGTCTTGGAGGATATACCATATTGTAACCTCCAATGGATGGCAGAATTCATGAGTGTGAGAAGAACCAAAGCAAGACAGAAATAAGATAATATAATGTTTCCAAATTACGAGTTATAAATCAAGCAAGTCAAGAACTTTCATTCAAACTTGCAAACCATTGATGATTACAGACGGAATTCCAACTGATGCATAGCCTTGTTAAAGATCTGTGTCATCAACCCATTGTACTACAAGAAAAAAAGAAACATGGCATATTTATCATGATTCCCTTGAACTAAGACTGTTCTATAGCCAGCCAATGCTATAGCATGAACTTGGTGTATTTCTAATACAAGAACAGTGATAATAATACAACAATGCTCAAATATTTGACAAAGAAAAACACTTGAACGAATTTATAAGAACCAGATAAATCCAACATGCATTTTGCACACAAAGCAAGTCTCAATTTGCCCGTGAAAGATTATAGCAATCCATATAGAAGTAGGAAGTTTACAGGAAACTTTAAAGAGTTCATCTGGACACCAAATACTTGTTTTAGGCTTTCATCATCTTCCTTATCTCTGTAACAAGTCCTCAAGAAATATTCAAAGTGAACAATCGACCATGCCAGGGTTGTGGAGGATAACAATATTCTCATTTTACGGCCTTCCTGCATTGCTATATTACCAGAGTCTAATTGTTTCAACCGCAAAGGAGGGCATTAGCAGACAAATAATTAAGAGACAATGCGGATATACAATTCAGTATATTCACACAACAAAACAAATACATCACAAGATCAATCTCAACAGATACTAAATCAAAGACACACAACTAACCCAGTAAAACTGCAAACAATCTGAAGACGAGCAGAAAAACAACAAAGAATAAAATGAGATTTTAAGCCAATATTACATTAAAGTAGATGAAAGAATAGATTTGGGAATAGAAACCCAAGATCCAAATCCATATGGGAATCACACATTTAGCTCATTATGCTCTAGAAAAACTGCTTGGCGCCAGAATTAGATGACGTGACTCCTATGTTCTTGTGAGAAACCTCCGGTGCCTCACACGGGGCGACTTGTCCAGAAGCAACAACAAGCCAACATTGCTTGCCGACAACCCAAAAGTATACCTGCTAAGATAACAAGCAACACTTTGCCATGATACATGTTACATAAATTAAAAAGAAAAGGAAAAATCACTACATTAAACTAAAAAGTAAAGACTTACTTGACCCGAGATGGTTTCTTTCTCCAGAAAACAAATGAGACGACACTCTGGGGAAAAAACAAAAATCAGGAAGAAATTATAAGAAAAAAGAAACAGTAGATTATATTGATAGAAATGGCATAGTAAATATTAAATAAGTCAGTGATACGGTGACTTCTTTTACCTTAATGATGGCTTACACATATTGAGACATCTAGGGTTTTGAATAAAAAGAGTGTGTGAAATTAGAATATGGAACTAACATTGGATTATCAACTTTACAAACAATGTCCCTCAATAGTAAGGTCATACATGCAAATTTGAAAAAATATATTTCCAGACTTCTTCAGTGAATGCTAACAAGAGACTTAGCTTAATAATAGAAGGCATAAACACAGCAATCATGTCATAAGAGATATTGCCCTCGGGATAGCACTATGCAACCTAGTCGCCTAGTCAAATAGCATGTCCATTAAAGAGTCAGTAACAAGAGAAGATTCTGCATAGTGTTACCTTCCTTCTTAGGACAAAGATAAAATAGTTGCACAGTTTGAGGTCCACAATGACAACATTAGAGAAAAAAGAAACCTTGCTACATCAAAATTAGTGGCTATTCAGAGGGCCAATTTGCACGGCGAATGATGATAAAGGTGGACATTCATCACACAAAGAGATAACAAGACGACGTGGGGGATTAACGTCCACCATTGCCAGTGAAAGTTGATCAAGTACGCCTTTGGTACTACAAAATGCCCAAGATATTCATATTCCAACTCGAAGCATAAACAACAAATTGGCCTAGACAAAAAGAGATCAAAACTTTGCTTGTTCATCAGTACATCATGATTCATGAAAGAGGTTGATTATAAAACATGTTAAAGAAAACAACAATAGAAGGTTGGCACCAAATCTCCTAAGCTAGATGAGTCTATTTTGTGATAGCACCATACAGTCCAAAAAGTCCATACATGTGGTATCCAATTTAGTTTCACATTGACAGTGGAAGAATGCTTGAGTTGGTCTACAGAACTAGATGAGTCTATTATTGCTACCTTGGCCTTAAGGTTTTTGAACTAATAGTTATAGTTCGGGCTCATGAAGTTAATGGATTAAATTATCACATCAAATCATATCATAACAAAACATACCAAAATAGACTTAGTATTGGACATGGACAACCTGCAGATGAAACAACCACCAGGTAGAGCTACCAGGCCCTATGTGCATCATACTAAAGTTTGATTATGGGTTATGTTATATTCATGACAAGAACATTAAGCCTTAAAAGAGGAGGAAATTGTGATATCCTAGTTTAGTCCTACATTGGAAGTGAGAGAAGGATTGAGTTGGTTTATAGAACTAAATAGGTTTACTATTATTAACTCGAGCATAAACAACTTAAGCCCACCATTCAAGCTCATCAAATTAATGAGACAATTATTCCATCAAGTCGAGTCATAATACAAAAAACTTGGCATAAAATCTTAGAAGAATCGCATCAATAATCACCATTGGAAGTGATGGAGATTCTTTTGGCTATGAAATGGGCCTTCAGCTAGTTGGATGAAGAAACAAATATAACGATTCTTGTCATACCAAAAAGACTCATGTACAAATGATATGATATATTTGATATATTTCTGAGCATACATGAACTTCCACTAAGTGATGTTTTAGAGAGAAAGAACAGTGAAAAATGAAACAATTCTATTAGGTGATTCGCCATACTTGCTATCTGAAGGCTTATGCTACAACTACTTGCTTGAGGAGCTATTAGGTCCCTAGAAACATTACAAAAGCTTTGTTCACTTTCATGATTCTGGATCTTTCAGATACACTAGACACTTCATATATAGAACATAACTGAAACAAAAGAAGGTCAAACATAATGAATGCACCTGGAGTCAAGAAATGCTTCCAAAGAACTATTATACCCCTTAATTGCAAACAACTTATCAGTTATCATCAACAAAGATTTAATAACATATATCATTTAGCTGTTCAAATCAAAATAAGACTACAATTATTTCCATGGCTATTCTATATATTAGTGTGATTGTAACATTCATTCAGGAAAGATACACAAAGCATTATTATATTTTTGTTTTCCTCCATTACTTCAAAATTTACTTCTTCTAATCTAAAAATAGCATTAAACTCCAACGACTTTCCAAATTGTTCTCAGGTCACTGACAGATAGCAATAGCTTCAGTATTACATAAGAAGAGTGATATCAAATGAATTTTCATTTCTTAAATATACTACACTTGACGAAGGAAAAATAACACAAAGTAAACATCCCATTATCAAAGAATGCAAATATCATGCAAAATTAACTAACTGATCGAACTACTTACAATTAACTAAAGAGTATTGCAAAACCTGCATTGGGCTGCATTATGGACACAACAAACCCTTGAACTTCAGAATTTTGTATGACAAAACATGTAAGTCCATTTAAGTTTAGATTTCTTCCAATTTTCAAGAAAATTTTGAAATTGCTTCATTGTTCAAGGAACCTCTAACTGAACAGAGACAAACAAATTAAAGCTTCCTACAAGCAACTACCCTTGTAGGTTTAAAGACCTTCTCCCCATCAAAAGTATTTTATCAAATCAATGATGGAGAATTTATCACTTATGCTACTAGTGGCTCAATACTTGCATGTTGAGATGCATCTCTCTTGAGGGTTTTGCAAACTTACACATATAGGGTGTCTGCAAATTTACACACATTAAACGAAGCCTGATGAGTGCACAACACAAGAATCTTATCTACCAGGAATATATATGCATATTTGTCAAGGCAGGTACTTATCATTGACTTGAAGTTATACAAGTGACTAAAATTATCATCATGAAGTAATTGGCAGATAAATCTTTACCTTGATCATCGACATGATTGAAATCCTCTTGGGAGGAGATGGTTTCTTGATGAAGCTCCTCTCTTGTGTCGCTTCCTTCTGCATTTGTTGAGCAATCTCTTTCAACAGCACCATCTGAGCCTTATCGGTACCCACAGAAATTAATGTCTGCCTCATTGACTCCCTATCAGCCTCAAGTGCTTGTAGCCTTGTATGAAGCTTCCTTATCTCTGTTTCCCTAGCCTCACCCCCCAAATTTCTCCTGTTCTGAAGCTCCCTTGGGGTGCTAACATAATCCTCGCTTGCCCCATGCACCGCATCCACAGTGTATATTCTGTCACACATATCATCCCTTCCACCATAATCCGATGCACCATCCATCACCGCTGGAAACTCCTCCCCGTTATTGAAATTCAGACCTGAACAGCAGCTGCCATAGGAGAAACTCCTGAGATCCCTTGAACCACTGCGTGGTGACTGCCCTACCACGACTCCCTTATCCATGACATTGGAAAAGCTGCTGCTTGGCATCCGCTCAAGCTGAAAGATGCGCTGCTCAAGCTTCTGCAGGTGCTCGCGTGGGGTCTCCCCGGAAGGATAGTTATCGAGTTCAACACCAGCATCACCACGGCACCTCAATGGGGGATAGTCGTCAGGTAGGAGGTCGAAATGAGGAACGGCACAGGCGGTCGTGGCGGTATCAGGGGTCTGCGGCTCGGAAGGGGGTGCATCGCCGTGGATGTCAATGCCGTAGCTGAGCAGACGGTGACGATATGCCTGGACCTCGAAGGAGAGGGATTGCACGGCCTGATCGCGCTTGAAGAGGAGGTCCTCGAGGACGGCGATTTCCTGCTGGTCGTGGGTCATCTTCTCCTCCGCGAAGCGCTTGAACTGGCGAACCTCCATCTGGGCCTCGGCCTTCTCGTGCTGGAGCCGGAGGATCATCGACATGGTCTCCGTGGCAGCGGAGGCCGCGGCACTCCGCTCCTCCTCCAGCTCCGCTTGGAGCTTCTGGATCGACTGCTGGTGGCTGACGAGGGTCTCGCGGAGGGCAGCCGCTTCGTTCTCGATCTCCACGCGTGCGACGCGGGCCACGGCGCCAAGCTCCTCCGTGACGCGCGAGATCGAGCGGGCCCCATCTGCCGTGCTGTCCAGCTTCCGCCTCACAGACCGGCGCCAGGAGGCGGAGCGAACGGAAGCATGACCGCAGTAGAGGCAAGAGCAGGCGAATGTTCCACCCACGGTGTCCTCGCCTCCTCCTCCGCGTCCGCACGAGTAGGCCGATGCCGTAGGTTCCTCGGAATCCATGGATTCCGACAGACCATTGAGGCAAGCACACAAATGGGTATCTCCCGCGCCTCCCCTTGGAATTCACGGGCCCCACCGAACGCCCCCCTCCTTCCCCACCTCCGATTCTGATCAGCTACGGCGGCGGCCGGGGAGGAGACGAGGCGAAAGGTGAGGAATGCAAGCGGGGGATGCGGAATCGAAGTGCTTCTCGGTCCGGAAAAGTAGGGTTTGCTGTCGAATTGAGCGCCGCGCCAGACGAGAGGAGAAAAGAGGGGCTTCGAAGAAGCTTTCGGGACCCCAAACAAATCGCCAAATCCTTCGTTTCTTTCTTCTTCTTCTTTATAGGATGTATATTTTATCATATATAATAAATTAAATTGCAATTAATTTCTTTCTCAATTCCGACGAACCCGTTCGGCTAATTAACCGTGCGAAGAATCTACTCAAACGCGCACCCGCTCAGCACGTGCAATCGAAGTGGGACAAAAACCGTGGGTCCCAAGAGCAAAATTGAACGGTGTGAAAAGGGTAGGTGGGATAGGGAAGATTTTTGTCTTCAAACTTGACGCGGCAGCCTCATTTAACGTTGGTTTGGTCTAATTAATTTATCTAGTTAAATTATTGCCAAATATGATTAGGAGCTTTGACTGGTGGGCCCAACACACCCTTCTCGCTGACGTCATTCGTTTGGGATCACGAAATTTGATTACACAATAATACTTTTTTTATAAATAAATGAACGATTTCTAAAAAAAATCCTTATTTTTATTTTTCTTTATTTATTGTTCATATAATTTTTAAAAAAAAATAATTAATGAATTATAATATATATCATTGATTCTCTTGATATTTATCAATATAGAATTATTCTTTCATTGTCATAAAGTTATACGTAT
Source organism: Musa acuminata AAA Group (assembly GCF_036884655.1). Classification (NCBI taxonomy): domain Eukaryota; kingdom Viridiplantae; phylum Streptophyta; class Magnoliopsida; order Zingiberales; family Musaceae; genus Musa; species Musa acuminata. The sequence goes on along the minus strand of NC_088338.1, from coordinate 3,198,411 downwards.
CTATAACATTGACCATAAAGTTTCATTAAAATCGGACTAATTATATTTTTATAATTAATTATTTTTAATATTTTTAATTTATATAATTTTAAAAAAATTATAAGAATCTCTATACTTACGAAATATTTAACTATGTTTTTCCACGCTGTCAACTCTGCTAATAAAAAGTTTATATGTACTTAGTGATAAATTGAAGTGAAGTAGAGTGAGCATATACTTAGTGATAAATCCTATGATATTTTCAAAAATAAAATCAATAACGTGAGAAAAAATAAAATTAAATATTTTTATAAATATAAATATAAATATCCTAATATAATTTTTGAAAATATAGATAATAAAATACTAAAAATAACTAATTATATAGAATAATTTACAATAAACCTATTGAAATCCAATAAATGTTTTAGGAGATATATTTCATCTAATAAATCTCCGTAAATATCTTAGTAATTGAATAAACACACTTTTCATACTAGAGAAAATCTAAAGCAACTGGATTTGAGTTAATTAAAAAGAGAGTTTTGTTTCCTATATTTATTGTATTTTCATATAATAAACTATATTTTTAATTATAAAATATAAATATAAATCTACCCTTTATTATTGATTCTCGTGATTATTCGTGGGTCAAGAAATCTTATTCCATATGGAAAAATTTTAGAATGGCATGTCAGAGTAAACAATAAAACTTGTTATTTACTCTCTCACAAGAAGAATTTACTGATGGCATGAAAGGAATCAAATAATTCATGAAGAAATATAAAATCTGTTACAGTCCCCAAGCAAAATTATTAAGGGAGATTCATACGGCAATTATGGGTCTGTGCTTAAACCTGATCGAATCGCTCCAATTACATAATGTGTACAATATGTAGAGCCATGCACCGTGTTTTGCTCCTCATGCCATCTCCTCTGTCTTCGCAGAGGCGAAGTTCTCGTACCCATGAATCGACTTCTCGTACGTCTCGCCGTCGCCCCACACCGCGTAGGCGTCCTCGCCGTGGATGGCGTCGTCTCCCACCAGCAACTCCTCCTCGCTAAGTCGAAGCGGGACGACCACCTTGATCAGCAAGCATATGACGCTGGTGATGACGACGTTGAGCGCAATGATGAATCCAATGCCGGCGAATTGCATGCCAATTTGACGCAGTCCTGCGGTGGCGCGGCCCATTTTGATGGCGTAGGCGAGTCCGACGTAACTGGGATTGTCGCCGAAGAAGAGGCGGTTCAGTCTTGGGTCGGCCAAGATTCCGGTGAGGATGCCGCCCAAGCTGCCGGCAATGCCGTGGGTGTGGAAGACGGCGAGCGTGTCGTCGACCTTCTTCAGGAATTGGATCTTCCTGTGGAGCACCATCATGGTAAACCAGGGAATGCTTCCTGACAGGACGCCCATGATGATGGCTGCCCAAGGCTGCACCAGCCCTGTTCTCCAAACAAATACGTCGATGGTAGGCACAATGTTTGTAGTTCGATGGTATGAATCTGGATTTACCTGCGGCAGGAGTGATGCAAACGAGGCCGGTGATCATTCCCTGGACGGCGCCGATGACTGACGGCTTCGAGAAGTAGAACATGTCGAGGAAGAGCCAGACGAGGAGGCTGGTGGCGGTGCAGAGATGAGTGTTGACGATGGCGATAGATGCGGCGAGGTTGGCCGCGTAGGGAGCGCCACCGTTGAAACCAGTCCACCCCAGCCACAGCAGTCCCGCGCCGGTCAGCGTTAGCAGGATGTTGTTGGGCGGAAACCTCTCCCTGTCCTTCGCCACTCTCGGCCCGACCTGCAACAGATGAAGAACGTTGGTGCACATACTACAACAACGATGACGGCGCATCAATTAGATGTGCTCTCTGTTCATACCCAATAAGCAGCGGTGAGTCCGGCGATCCCGGAGGAGAGATGGATGACGTAGCCTCCGGCAAAGTCCATGACGCCGGCCTTGAACAGGAACCCGTTCGGGCTCCAGAGGCTGAACGCGCCGATCGTGTACGAGAAGGTGAGCCACAGCGGCACGAACAGCATCCACGCTTTAAAGTTCATCCTGCCGAGCAGCGAGCCGGCGATCAGTATGGGCGTGATGGCGGCGAAGACGAACTGAAAGTAGACCAGCGTGGCGTTGGGGTAGAGCCCGGCGAAGCCCTGGGCCAGGAGGAACTTCTGCTCGAGGACGTTGGCGTCGGGACGGCCCCAGAAGGGGAGGAGCGGCTCTCCGAAGGCCATGCGGAAGCCCCAGATGCACCAGCAGATTAAGACGGCGGCGAAGGCGTAGAGCGCCATGAAGGCCGAGTTGACCGCCCACTTCTTCTTGACGATGCTGCCATAGAGGATCACCAGGCCCGGAACGCTCTGAAGCCCGACGAGCGTGGCGGCGGTCAGCTGCCACGAGTTGTCCCCCTTGTTGAGCCACTCCGGCGCGCCCTCGCTCGGCAGAAGGCTCGATGGGAGCGACATCTCGATCTCCCCTCCCTCTGCAAGCTCTTCGTTCCGACGACAGAGGAGAAAACCGCAGCGAGCCCCACGGCAAAACCACACAGAATCAGCATTTATAGGATCAGATACAATGCTGGGTTGGCTCCTCCGCCCACAAACTCAGGCATCGAGTCCACAGATACACGCATGATTCGCAGAATCAAGGGTGATAACGACAATTGCATGATTAGTTTGAAATTAAAAATACACTGAATCCTACATGATTTGGTTTCGCAACCGCAACTCAAGCCTATATACGATATCTCGGAATTCGAGGAGAACCGGCAATTTTTGGGTGAGCGTAGGAAGAAGCAGAACGGAATATATATGATAAGGAGGGTTTCTAGCCGTTCATCAGCTGCGACTTCTGATCTCCATCGTCTGTTTGAAAATATCTAATTAAAATTCTACGAATATTTTTATTTAAAATTAACAGAGTGAAAAATTGCAATGAGAGAAACCGAATCTTAAGATTCTTCACTGGAAATTCTGAAGAATCGGTCTGCTGCAGAACGGGAGATTCGCAAACTTAACATTGAGTCAAGCGTTGACCTTGCAATGCTGTCAAATTTCCTTTTCCTGTTAGTACGATGAGTATGATTCGGCTGTATCTAATCGGAGAAGGACGTTAGAGGAGATTCCTTTTGGAATCCTCCGAGATTCGATTCATCGTAATTGGAGATATATTTTCTTTCTTTTAATGCGACTTGAAAAGGAAACAACCAACCAGTTTTAGTAGTCACATTATGAATTGCCAGCTAGTCGGTTATGTTACTACCATCCTATAATTCCCCATCAAAAAAAGATATATTAAAGGCTAAGTAAAATATTAGAAGATGCTAAGCTTAACCGGTAAAGATCATATCGAATCACCATAAGATCCCAAGATCAATTCAAGCTTTCAAGTCCCGACATGATCATATCTCGGATTAAGATACATCATGTTTACTTCACAGAAGTAGGAAGAAGAACCACAGTAGTGGCTTTCATCGATCTCTCTTCTGGGAGATGGCTATGTGCGAGCGCGCCCGTAAAGGTTGAGGTACACACTTGTGGTCCTGTAAACGAGGACGAGGCTCAAGATGACTGCTATGACGCAAAGCCCGGACATGATCAGTGAACTGAGGAAGAAACAGATGGTCCCTGTGCATTTTAATGGTTCATCCACGCCGAGCAGAGCACCTCGCAACGAGTTGATGTTTCCTTGAGCTTGTTTCGCTGCTTCGTCGTCGTAAATTACGCTGGTAATGAGGCCAGAGAAGATCAATGAACCTGCAGGATTAGCCACCGTCAGGAAATTGTAGAGGGCTCCAAAGTTCTTCAACCCGAACAGCTCTGATGCAGCAGCAGGAACTATGGCCCAGTGAGCTCCATATCCAAGTCCGATCAACAAGGTTCCAACGTACATCGTTCCAGGCCAGGCCATGGCGAAGAACAGGTGCCCGATCGCCATCACAGCCTGGAAGCAAGCCAACGCCACCGGCCTTGGATACGCACGGTCCCTCACGATGAGCTCGGATAAATAGCCTCCGCCTACTCGACCAAGAAAGTTCCAAATGCTGATCATGGAGACAAAAATGTGAGCCTCGTCATAGCCCAAAGACTCGCTCATCTGACCAAGGTTGTCGATGACCGTCAATCCAGAGCCCGATCCGAGGAGAAGAGAGAGGAACATGAGCCAAAAGTCTGCCTTTCTCAGCGCCTGCATCAGGGTGAAGTCCTCCCCCCTGCGAGGGCCTCTCCTCTTCTTCACCCTGACTGCTCCGTCGGCAGCGGCTTGGAGCAGCTTGGCTTGCAGGTGAGCGATCCGCTTCTGCCTTTCTGATGCAGGGAGCAGGTCAACGTCCGTGGGCTTCTCATCCTCCACCTCACTGAGAATGACCTCAGTCTGTTCTGCAGATTGACTCGTCTCTTCTGCCTGTGAAGGTTCGGGCAACAGAGGCTCTTGAACAGGAGAAACCACATCGAGATGGAAGGTGAGCAGCAAGGGAAGGACGACCGGAGCCAACAAGAGCAATAGAAGCAGCAGCGTGAGCACGACGATGACGGTGTGGCCGAGGTCAACCAGGTCTTCCAGGAGCATGACGCCCATCAAGTACGCGGCCAGGAGCAAGCAAACGCTGTAGACGAACATGAAGCTGGATTGATCCGAGGGCCTCACTTGCCGGTGGCCGCCGACGGGCCTGACGATAAACAACAAGGCGATGACCACCATGGATGGCCCGACGGCGACCACGAAGAGCAAAGCGGCATGGTCGGGCGTATGTATCATTGCAAAGATCTGGGTCAAGATCGCACCACTGAGACCGGCAAAGCCTTTCAAGATGCCCACGACAGGGCCTCTGCTCTTGGGGAAGTTCTGCACGCAGGAAACCAGCGCAGCGGTGTTGAAGTAGGTCTCTCCATTCGTCGCCACAAATATAAGAACACACATCTGCGCACGAGGCAGAGAAGGATCAAAGAAGGTCACTTGTAGAACAGAAAAACTCATGATTAGAATTGACATCACGAACTTAAAACCATATGTCTAATTCCAAACGATCGATCAAAAGGACGTCCACTCACCGCCCACAGCGGCATCCGTGGGGTTCTTCCCGTCACGACGAGCCAAACCCAGCCGTATCCCACGAAATTCTGCAGCACTCCGACCAACAGCGCCGCCCAGAGCGGGAGGATCTCGCAGAGGGTTCCGGCGAGGAAGCCGATGCTATCGCCCAGATCTTTGGCGACTCCGAGCCTCGCGATCTGGCGCTGGTTGTAGCCCAAGGAACTCTTGATGACCGGCGACAGGCTGCCGAAGAGGTACCCGGTCCCTGCGACCGCCTGCACCCACATTGCGGCCACGAAAACCAGCCATCTGTTGTTCAGCAAGGTCCTGAGTCTCCCTCGTAACCCACTCATCGCTTCCGGACCGAGTCAAGACCTCTATCTGGTTCTGCCAACTTCTTGGGAGCTCCACTAGGAATGAAATCTAAAGACCTCTTGTGCTTCCTTTACGCCGGAAGAAGATGAAATCTTGATTCGAGAAACCAAAAGAAAACACCAAATAGGACTTGGCGCGATTTTAATCGGATTTTGAGAAGAAAAAAAAAGGTGGAATGAAAAGGTAAATGAATGAAATTTAAAAGCTCGATGTTGATGTCATTCTCTCACATTTATACAAGGAAGGAGGCAATTACATTTCTACAAGTTATAATTGCATTTTATATTTGCAAAAATTTAAAAAAATATTAGTTCTTTCTTAACATGTCATTCTGAGGGTGGTGGTAAATTATTGATATGATCATCATTCTTGGTATATTCTGAAAATGGTAATAAATATTTAGATTTGATACAATATTTCTTGATTTCGTCACGGTAATCGGACTTGATATAATCTAAACTCTTTAGTTGACATGCATATAATCTAAAATGGTAATTGACGCCATGGTAATAGGACGGACATGTCGATACAAAATCTACGGGGTCATACTAATGATGCTATAAGGATGGTCATGAGCTAGTGACTCTTCTACACAGGTGGAGTATTGATTAAGATATTTAGTCTCATATTGATTGAAGAATAGGAGAACATAGCGTCTATATGTCTGTAGGGTCACCCTTATCCTTCTTTTTGGGGCTCATGAGTTTCGAAAGGATAGAAATGGATAATTCTTTGGGAGCTTATGGATAGGAAGAATCGAGACAGATAGTTTTCTCATCCTCGTATGCATTTCTCTTGCTGTTCTTTGTTCAGGACAGGCCAAGCTCAGCTCATGTGAGCTCCTTTAGGCAATGGCCATCCTTTTGCTTACCTCTAAGCTCAATTACCATGCTTATGTTTGACTCATTCGTCAGTTGTTTATATTTACAAAGTAATTGCGATGGCTAGCATTTGTCATTGTGTCTATATAAGGTTTGGCCTTCAAGTTTCCTGTGAATTCTAATGGCTTCTTCTCTTTAGGTTCTTTTGTTTTCTGCTACCTTTAATGAAACTGCCAAGGCATTTGTGTCAAGTGTAGTTAAATATGGGAATGAAATATTTGTAAAGAGAGAGGAACTGACACTGGAATAGGTAAAGCAATGTAAGGTCCAATGTCCAGATGAACTTGCACAAGTCCAAGTGATACAGTTTGTCTATTTCTAACATGTTCTTTTGCATTGTTTCTTCTTCATGTTTACTTTGCCTGCCCTTGATGATTCAAGAGCCTGTTTCATTGGCCTTCCCATTTGTTTTTGAACTATCTTATGAGATTATTGATGCTGCTCTACATTTTCTGCAGCTTATCCTATTTTTTATTATCAATTTTAATTTCATAAACTTATTCGTGATATTCAAAGGTTTGAAATACATACGATTCGATACCGATGATATTTAATCTTTGCATACGTAGAATATGGTATACGGACTTATATGTTTTTTTTTTAACTCGATAAATACTGACGCATGCTAGTATGACTCTGGTATTAGTCAGGATAATACAAACCTGATATATGAAATTATAAAAATTAGTTTAATTTTTTGAAGTACAAATAATTATGGTGATAAAATCAGTTTTTTTTACATTTTTCATTACCTAGTTCTACTTTTCTTTTGTGAATTTAGTAATTTGGTTATTAAATCACGGGTTTGTAAAAAATTGATTCTTTAGATAATTTCAAGATACTTCCATTTCATCATTAGCACAACAATGCCATCAAGGCCATTTTTTTTATGGTTTGACGTGGAAATTATAGAGAGAGAATGAAACATAGGTGGAATGGTGGATACTCTTAGATATTGTATCAAGAAATGAAATTCTATGGAGAGTTTGCTGCTCCAATGATCATTGTGTGATGAGTTTTGGGAGCAGTTCTTCTGCTAATGATCACTGTTGCTATTACACTTTGTTGGAAAAGGGTCTCTTTTTCTCTCATAGACTAATTGGTTGCCACACTAAACGCTGTTATCTAACTGGTTGGAGCATTAAAGGTCCACAGTGGGATGTGAGGAGGAATCTTGTGAGCAGTATTTGGTTTGCTAACAGGATATATCCTGGCATCAATCATGGTCAATGACGAAGTCAATATCAAGCATGGAGGATCGAGGTTGACACGGCGCACAGCGTCGACGTGCCACCTCGGGTTCAAACAGGATGATCGTCTGCCCCGCGCTGACCTGGGTCATGCAAGATAGCGTCGCATGACACAAAGCCGCTTCGGAAAGCTTAGAGCGACGTTGTGCAACACAAATCCATGTTGCTTAATCGGTGCTCATGCGGGAAGTATAGGTCGGTCGCTCGAGAAATCGATCGTGTAGGATCGATTCTTGCTCGTAGGTATAAAAAATCGACTTCTTAATCGGCGCCAAGAGGCATTTAATTTCGAAGAAACAAGTTACACTTGAAAAGAGAAGATTGTGCTTGAGAGACGAGACTCAAACTCAACTCGACCTATCGCATACTAGTATATGAGTTATGTTTTACTCATATGATTGTATTTAAATATTTTAAAGTTACATAGCGAAAAATATGAAGGATTGATTATTGATCGAATTATATAATTAATCTATTAAGATTATTATACATTGATATTATTTTATGTATATTATTTAAATTATAATATAATGAATTTTTAAGGAGTTATTAAATTTATTGAACGTCATAATTATGGTTTGGAATATGTAATATTTGTCATGTGAGTTGATTATGAATTAATATATATGCAAATTAATTATGAATTGATTTATATAATAATTATTTTATGGAAATTATTTTATTTTGGTTTTGGCTTTGTATTCTTATAGAAAACATAATATGTTGTGTCATTTTCCTGATTTGAGTGTTGAAAACACGATTTAGGATAAGTATAGGGTTCTTCTATTTATGCTATGCGTATTACCATAAAGAATATATATTGCAAAGGATAAATAATTAAGATGAGATTTGAATCTAAGATTTTATAATAATTACCTGTAAAAACTAAGATTTTTAGAATTTTAATTTATACAAAAAATCTAAAAATTCCGAATTCGACGAGATCAGCAATTACTGCAGCCGGAAATATTGAAGATTAGGCTAACGTGTCATCTATTAAGTGGCCAATTACCCTGTTTCGTACGCGTTTTGTAGTAGCGATCCTTCGACGGTGGTAAGTAGCACAGTATCTCGTTGTCGAATCTTCTGGAAGGTCCACATGACAGCGCAGCGATGCGAGGAGCTCAAACATCCTACTAGTTTTACTTGTCCCCGTTCGAAGACCGATGGGAGTCCAACGCGAGTCGGATCTCGGAACGCCGCAGGAGATCGCGGGAACTCCTCTCCATGGAAATCTTAGGGTAAGAATCTTACCACGACGCTGTGCCATCTTTATTATTCTCGTCGTTTTCCAAATCAATTGTGGTCGGTATCAGTGTGATTTGATGCCGTTTTCGAACGATTTGAATGCTCTTTTTCTCAATTTATTTCTCGTCCCGACTAAGAAGGATTTGATTCGATTCGATTCGCTTCCACGAAGCGGAAGGTCTCCTAAGAAAAATTTCTCCTTTTACAAAGATTTCGGAGGCATCGGTTTCAACTGTCGCTCGAGGTGGGGTTCTCTTTCCCCGTCGAGAGCTGAATTGAATTGATTCACGGAATATTTGTCTCAATCGGAAAGATTTGTGAGCTTTTTTCCTTTCCTGTGAAGATTTGAGATTCTTTGTTGGGTTATTGATCTGTAGATTACCCTTTTTTAGCAGTGCTGAAGCAAATTGATTGCTACGGATCGAAATCCGTAAGACATTTTAGAAAGTTAGGGTTTTGATCAATCCCTTTGGCGAGGAAGAGAATTCTTATTCTTTGAAGGATTTCTCCCCAGTTTGGACTAATTTGGGTGTTCGGAAGAAGTAATCTTACGAAGGAAGTGGAGTTCTGCAGCTACTAACAAGAGATTGGAATAAATGGGGAAAGGAGGAGGTTGCTTTCCGAGCAAGAAGAAGCAGCCAACGGTTGCCTCTGATCAGGCCGTCACCATTGTGGAGAGGAATGCTCCCCTTCCCACCGAGGAGAAGATTGAAGGCAGCGAAGAGGTCGTGGAACCTGCCGGGCCACCGGTGGTCGAGACCAAGGTCAAGATCTTCATCGTATTCTACTCCATGTACGGCCACGTCGAGGCCCTAGCAAAGCAGATGAAGAAGGGCGTCGACGGCACTGATGGTGTAGAGGGTGTCCTGTATCGTGTTGCAGAGACACTCCCATCGGACGTCTTGGAGAAGATGTACGCTCCACCGAAGGATCCGTCAATTCCAGAGATATCGGCTGCAGAGCTGGTTGAAGCGGACGGGATACTGTTCGGGTTTCCGACGAGGTATGGGTGCATGGCGGCTCAGATGAAGGCATTCTTTGATTCTACAGGGCAGTTATGGAGAGAACAGAAGCTTGCAGGGAAACCTGCCGGGTTCTTTGTGAGCACTGGGACTCAAGGTGGAGGGCAAGAAACTACCGCGTAAGACCATCTCTGCCATTTTTCTTTCTGTTTCACCTTGATGTTATTCAATATGTGATAACCTGTCTTCTTCATCGAATGGATGCTTGCAGTTTACTTGGCCTATGTTGAATTAATTCTATGCTGGTATTTTATGATGGATAACTCAGCATGAATCTATTTTCTTTATTTTTCATTTGCTGTTATTGGCTGAAAGATAAATGTTTTCAAGTAGAGGCGCGAGAAAAGGACTGGAGCAAAGAATTCCCTATAAACAGGAGAAATACGATTTCGAGAACTATAGGACTTTTACTAACTTGAGGGAAAGTACTTTTACACCGAAATAGTTGGATTAAGGGTTCTTTGTGGTTGTGTTGGTGGTGTTGTAGGTTAGGACTGTTACTTGGTGAGATCACTGCAATCTCTGTTCTTCTGGCATCGTTCATACATAATTATTTATTTTTATTAGAAATGCCTACCTTCACCTATGAGGAAATATAGTGATGTGAAAGTTAACCATCTTAATCTTTTGTGCATTCAGGTTCATCAATGCACTGTTTATGAATTGCTATATAACCTGTTGAATGAAGAAGGTATTTTATCCTGTGATTTGTTGTATATAGGGTCACTTTTTTAATCTTCTTTTTGTCTACCATCTTCAAATCCAAGATTATTCTCTTACGTCACTGACACCACAAAGAGGGAGAAAAGAGTGCATGAGCTTTCGACTGTTCAACCTACTTACTTGTGGTTGTAGGTAGCTGTTTCTATAAATTTTAAAATGTCAAGCTTCATCTAGCAGATAAAGCAGTCACATTTTTGTTTGTAGTTGCAGACTGCCAAGAAAAGAAATACACTACACTTGGTAAGACCGACTTAGAAAAAGATAGTATTGAATTTGGCGAGCCCATTTAACAATTAAAAGAGTTGTTTTTTGGTTGAAACTAACTACATATTTAAACAAATAATAGCATGATTTCAGTAACCAAGAAATGTTCTTTTTAACTATGCATGCTCAATATTTTCCTTTAATGAGATATGCTGAGAAATATTCTTTGTATCTGGATTTTCCCAATTCCTTTTGTATATTAATTTCAGTCTTGTGTAGCTTTTTTACTTGCTTCAGGAAGCTTTGGTGATAAATAGTTCTTAATTATTTCTATCTGATTGCTTTCGCTAGTTAATCTTGAAAATTATTTTGTATGAATGGTTAATAAGTTCTTGTCATCTTTACATATATAATGCAAATGGCCAGGATGTAATCCAAAAGATTCTCTTTTTTTCTACATGTTATATATCTTCATTGTTACAAGGAACTTAATATTTCAACAAGACAAAAGTTTAAATCACATACAGTTTAAATCTTCATTGACAAGGAACTTAATGCAGAAGCTTAATCTGCTCTGGCCCTCACAGCAGCTTTTAAATGAACTTACTACTTTCTTCTCTTTTCTATAAGCTTGGTTAGATTGATGTCTATTATTTTACTTCTGTAGTTGGACTGCACTCACCCAATTAACCCATCATGGCATGCTCTTCGTTCCTATCGGATATACCTTTGGAGCTGGAATGTTCAAGATGGATGAAATTAGAGGTGGATCTCCATATGGTGCTGGTGTTTTTGCTGGGGATGGAACTAGACAACCTAGTGAAGCTGAGCTTTCTCTTGCTGAGTACCAGGGCAAATATATGGCTTCGATAGTCAAGAAGCTGGTGCATACATGATTTATGTGCTCATAGTTTCTATTACCTGATTGCATATTTCCTCATTGTCCCATTCTAAGACCTCTGTTGTGCTATATTTTTCTGCTATTTCTTTTTATTCATAAAATAAGCTCTGCTACTTTGGTTTTTCTTCTGGTGTCAATTGTTTGCTTCTGTTCTGTATGCGATTATTGTTTGTGTCCCAAAAAATGTCATATCTTTGACATAATAAGCTTCTGACATCTTTCCTTTCCATATGAATGTTTTCTTGGGGCATGCTTTTTTTGCAATAAAAGAAATATATTAAGATGTTATCGTTCTCCAGTATGTCCTATGATACAAGATATTATTTTCTTGGGGCATGTTATTATTTCATATGCTATGCAAGTAGTTCTCAAGTACTAAAACAGCTTAAAATCAAAATTGGAGTAGCAAAAAACATTTGCTTCCTATTTGCCTGTCATTATCCTCATCACATATTGTATTGATTGAGAGTCTTGAATGCAGAAAAAGTAGTCGAATGCCTGAGAGAGGGACGAGTTAGGATGGGAAGGATACGATGATCTAATTGTGATTTGCAATTTAGCTTGCAAGTGCGACAGAAATGTTACATTTTAACACATTGTCATAAGTTGAATTGCATGTATAAAGTGAGATACGTATATGGTCTATGGCCGGGTCAGATCGACCGAACAGATCCGTGTCCCGCAATCGAATCTTTGGACTTTTTTTGCCTCAATTGACTAAAACCCCCTTACAAATACACAGCGAGTGCAGCAGACATTTTTCTTAAACCCTATGCCCGCACTCCCGCGTTCGATCCCCTAAAGCCCGATGGCCGGCAGAGAGGGATCTCTGCCCAGTTCGCAGGCAGCGTACCTCAGCGGCGGGAATGCGGCCTCCGAGTGGCAGCGGTGGCGGGTTCAGAGGCCGGGACGGCTGTCGCGGCGGTGGCAGGGGACGGGGAGGTGGTTACGACGAAGGCCTTCCCGCCAAAGTTGTAGGCACGGTTGTAAAGGAAGGGTATTAGGAAAAGAGTCAGCACTAAGAAGGGGGGGGGGTGGTGTGAATTATTACAGCGGAAAGCTTACCTCGGTTCCAAAAACTTCGTTTCGATTAAATCCGTTTCCGACGAAAAATCGTTTCGTAAAAATAATAACTTTGAAAGTGTAGGGAAGAGAGTAGGCATAGTAAAACAAGTAAGGAGGTTTGCAGTAAAGATTAATTGCACCAATTTTATAGTGGTTCGGTTGTCGTGACTTATATCCATTTCGTCGATTCCTCTTCCGTCGAGGCCACCGGCATCCACTATCGATCTTCCTTTAATAGACGAAGATTAACCTCCTTCTTACACCCCTCTTATCCTTTTACCCGGTTTAGGAGACAACCATGACAAGCACTCACTCCTCTTTTAAACTATTTTAACACTTAGAATTTTGAAGAGGAGGATTCTCACAAGAGATTACAACAACGTTTTTGCCTTTTTAAATTCTCTGTGCTTGTGAATCTTAACTAGGGATGAGAGGAGTATTTATAGGCCTCAAGTTGATTCAAACTTGGAGCCTAAAAACATCTCATCCTGGCTTTCTTGGGTTCAGGCGGTACCACCGCCAGTGTCAGTCTGACACTGATATTACACTGGGCGGTACCATCGCCCAGTTTGGCGGTACCATCGCTTGGCATTGGGCCACTGGGCGGTACCACCGCCTGACACCGTCTTGAAGACTGTGTCACGACGGTGCCATTTCTTGGGTCATTGTTTGGGCCTTTCATTGGGTCCAACACAATCCTTACATGGGCCCAACTGGCCCATAATTGGGTTGGTTCAATTCCAATCCCAATTACATGCTAACTACGAAATCTAAGACATTTTCTAAGCTAAACAAGTCCGTAAGTCTAGTTTTTTCCGGCGATCTTCTGACGATCTCTCGGTAATGTTCCAGCGAACTCCCGACAAGCTCCTGGACTTCATGACGATCTTCTTTGCGAGTTCCGATGAGCTTCTCTGGCAAGCTCCGAGACTTCTCGACTGGTTCCTGCAGAACTTCCGACGAGCTCTCGAACTCCCAACGAAATCACGTTCTTGATTTCGGGAATTCATTTTGCTTTATGCCTTGCTATCGTAGTTAATCCTGCACATGTAAAACACACATCGATTTAGACAATTATTACTAAGCTTGAATCATGTTGTTCGGTATGTCATTGGTCCATCGATGCTTCGTTTGATTTTTTGGCGCATCGTCCTCTCTTGCGGCCTATTGCCCAATCGGCCAGTTGACTCCGTAACTCCGATATCCTTGGCGCAATATCCGTTCTTCTTGGCCCGATGCCCGCATCCATGGCTCGAAGCCTTTTGTCGATACGTCGACCGATCCTCTAACCCGATGTTCAATCTTCTGACATGTTCCTCCGGCCCAACAGGATTCTTCCTGCTTTAATTGTCTCATCCTGATTGAAGCATCCCGCGAACGTAGATCAAATCATAAACACTTATCAATTGGTTTCATCATCAAAATTCGAGATTCAACAAAGGGAATGTCATCACGAAGCTCGCGAATGAAAGATACCTTACTTAAATACCCCGATATACTTGCAGAACTAGACTCGGATTGGAAAGGTCGATGAGATCTTTGGTCCCATAAACGAAACTGTAAGCCCTTTGTTCAATTCGACGAGTCCTTTTGTTAGTTCTGCAGTTTGCTTCTTTAGTTTGATAGTCACTTCTCTATTGTTCAGTATTTTTGGACAAGTTATATATCGACTTGGTACTTACCTGGCGACAAGTTATATATCGACTCTGCAAAGCTGTTGCCATTGACACGTTTTCTCCCAAAGCCAAAGTATGACAACTCTTCTCTTTCTCCTTTTGTTGCTTACTGACCACCACTTTGTTATCTCACCATGATAATGTTGCAATGATTTCATGGTATGCTGCATTTCATGAATTAAACATTGAATTTTATTTTATTGTTTAGCATGCCAAAGCATGCTGGTGCGTTCCCTTCCTACATAATTAGCTGGACTGACATCCTTCTGTCATCAGGGCGGTTAGGTGATTTTTTTTGTTGTTGTTTTCGTATACTACTTTGATTTTTCCCCATGTGTTCACCGTGAAGAGAGTGCGGGTGTGTCGAGTGATCTTTTGTAAAGAAACCTAATGTTTCTTGACTTGTATCCACATTTAAAGACACAAAGTTACCGAACAAGTTTTGTAACACCCCTGATTAGTCCCACATTGAAAGTGGGCAAGATTAAGATTGACTTATAAGGGTCTGATGAGTGTATTACTATTAACTTCAGCTTAAGCATTTTGGTCAGTGGATTAGACCAAACGAAATTGATAGGCTAGTTAGCTCATCAGGCTCGAGTCATAATATTTGGTATCAGAGTTGACCTAGCATTTGGGCATGGTAAGGGGGCTCGAGTAGGAAAGGGCTATCCATAGACGGAGTAAGATGATTCTGTGCCTCACATGCACTATGCTAGGGCTTGATAGACTAATTAGCTCATCAGGCTCGAGTCATAATAAGTTTCCTCGTTGAGAAAGAGTTGCAAGTAACGAGATGGAACTTCACTTGGTTCTTATGTTCGCCCCATCCTGATTCGGTCTAGCTTAAGAAAAGGAAGAGGATGCCGGACCGCGTTGACTCGAATGATTAGCCACTGCCAGTACAAGCACTCGACACTGTACGATACTCCTCTTCTCATCCAGAACTGATCCATAAGGAATCTCATCAGTAAGTGGAATAGGTTTGTGATTTATCCAATCGTCCCGATCTTTCCAATGATGATGATCATCCCATTTACCTACTTAGTGTTTAGTACTTCTATTTCCAATTTCTTAGTAATAGAGTTGTTCATTCATATAATCATATTTATTACTTCACTAGCTGCTCTGTTCATATAATCTCATATTTATTATTTGACTATCACTATCAGCTCTGCTCTGATAGTAGGAGTCAGATAGCAATTGTCAAGACATCCAAAGCCGCTGGCTCCAGGGCATTGAATCAAATCATGGGTTGGGGGACAAAGATCATTTCGGAAATATATGCAGACGTATATATATGTTTCTCTTTTTAGTGTTGTTATCGATTTTTTAGGTACCATTATGTCGAATAGTGATTGACTCTACTTTTAAATTTGCTATGAGGTAGCTCCTTATGCAATTTGACATTGCTGATGACAATTAGCTTCCTATATGGAGTTTTTACACTTTGTAGTTGTTATGCATTATTAGTAATTGCGTAATAGTACATGTACAGAAGTTTTTATTTGTTAATCTTCTTATCCAAATTATCGTTTTTGGTATAAGACAAGTGTGTTTGAAAAATCAACATCAGTAGGACTATAAAATTTGTTGGATACCTTGATGTTCCCAAACTAGTCGACTGGTACTTTTTGTTTGACTTGGATTTAGCTCGTTGAAGATTACAGTAAGCCATATTGAGGTGGGATTCACTGTTCATTTCTTTTATGATTCAAAGCTAGACATAGCCTAGTTGGATCGTTTGTGCTTCCTAAAGGGTCTTTTAAAATATATGTAATATAAACACATAATATATTTCATCCTCTATGGTTCTAGTAGTTGTTGATCCGATGAAAGAAATCATCCTATTGGTATAGTAATTGTCATAGTCATGAAGTGAAATTAAGAGCTTTGCCAATTGCAAGGAATTGGCAACAAGCTGCTGCTAGAGGTGGTAGTGATCATGCCACCTTAAAGTTTGAGAGAACATGCCAATGGTCAACAGAGTAACAGTTGACCGATATCATTTTTTATTAGTAGAACAATTTATGTTGAGACCTATAATGATACCTACACTATTATACATTTTATCCAGGAACCTAAAATGAATGAACTTTTAATCATACATTTTATCTTTTACTTCTTGGATGTAAAAGATATCTTTATTAGATTTGGTGGGTCCCCTCTTAAGATAAGGAAACCCTACAAAAATTAGCGTATGCTGCTATAAGTGGCGGGCACACGGTATTCTTTAGTAAAAGGCGAAAGAATAGTTCGCTCTGTGCTCGCCACGCAGCTGCGTGATCTCAAACGCTCGGAAGCCCCTCATATGAACCACTAGCGAAAGCGAAATCACCGGCAATCAGTCGATGTGGGACTATTCTACCCACAAACACCAAGTCTTTCACTGGTTATACGGTAGGATTTGCAATTAATATGGATCAATGGTATTGCATGAACCCGTGTTTGGAGCACTACCGTCCTCTAAACTCGGATTACCCCTCTGTGGTGTCAATTTGGCCTTTAGATGATGTTATTTGTTGTCGCAAAAGACGCGAACACTTGGAAACATATTATGACGCGCGGTGTTGAGAACCCCCTTCCTGCTATTATCCACGTCCAACAACACAAAGATATTACCGCCCACCCGACACGCCACGCAAGCAATCGCGCACCGACGCGTGTCCTTCTCACCACGTTAAACTCATCCAACCACGCGGTCTCGACGAACCCCCGGATAAGTGCGTCCCAACTAACACGCGGACCCGAACCACATAATCCAATCTAATTAATTAGCTACCCTTATCTCTATTCTAATTGGATGCGGAGGAGACCCCAAAGCTACTTTGACTGGCTGAATCAACCCCCGAATAGATTCCACGCTGCTCGCGTCCCCCACCGATCTGACACCTGGAGCCCACGACCTCGACAGACGATCCACAGTACCTCGTTCAGCCATTGGTGTGTTTAGTGTCGGTCCCACCTGCGTGGCCAATGGGCATTGGCGTTTACCTGCGTGCTGTTTAAGTGCGCTCGGCTGAGGCTGATATCTCCAACTTGATGATGTCACTCAATGAGGTGGCATCAACAATTGCCGTTCGCTGAGGAGGCAGAAAGCGAAATGATCACTGCAAGTAATCCCGCACGTGCGAAATTATGTGGATGATAGTGGTAGTCCTTGTAATTAACGCCCAAACTCGAGCCGCTTTAATTAATGTGCACACTTGTCTGGGTCTATAATTACGCGAGGAAGTGCTCAGTCTTCCGAAGCCCTGTCGTCGTCCCCAAGGGAGCGAAGAGAAAGCCCGATGAAGCACATATTTAAGATCAAGCGGCACCCTCACCGATCCAACGAGATCCCCTCCCCATCCCCCGCCGGCGGTGCGGGGGCGACATCGGCGCCCCCGGCCACGGCCGTCTCCCCCTCCTGTGCCTCCGACCACCGTGCCGCGGCGGCGCCCGCGCCACCCTCCCCGGCCGAGCCCCCTCGGTCGGCCGCCGCCGGGGACGACCGGCAGGACTACTTCTCTTCCGAGGAGGAGTTCCAGGTGCAGCTGGCGCTTGCGATCAGTGCTTCGAATACGGAGTTCACGGGCGATCTAGATGGCGATCAGATCCGCGCCGCGAAGCTGTTGAGCCTGGGGAGGGACCGGATCGACCAGGATCGGGAGGAGGGAACGGCGGAGTCGCTGTCGCGGAGGTACTGGGTGAGTTCTTGTCTTTTGATTTTGATTTTGGATTTGGGGTCGAACCTTAGTTTATTATCTCGAATTAGGGTTGACTTTTGTGGTTCATCAACCAAGGATTTCTCCTAAGCTAGTGAGAGCTGGGAGATTGAGGATGGAACTTGGACTCTGGTTCTTAAAAGACATTAGGGTTTATCATCCTATTTTTAGTAAAGGGCAAACTCCAAATTCTTCGATGTCATCATATTCGTCTGCCCATCTTCGTTTGTTGTCTTGTTCTTAAATCTATATAACTAACGGTGGTATCTTCCCTTATGGAAAGGGGGAAGGGGACATCGTGGCTTCTAGGATTCCTTTTTATTCTTTTCCTCCATTGGTTCACTTTTGGAGATATTGACTGTGTGCCGTATCCAGGACTATAACGTGCTTGACTATGATGAGAAAGTTGTGGATGGGTTCTATGACATTTATGGGCTCTCAGGCAATGCTGCAAATCACGGAAGGATGCCATCACTAATCGAACTCCAAACTAGCATTGGGGATTTAGGTTTTGAGGTTATTGTAGTCAACCGTCCAATTGATCCTGCATTAGTAGAGTTGGAGCAAGTCGCACAATGCATTTGTTTAGGCTGCCCTACTGCTGAAATGGGGCTGTTGGTGCAAAGAATATCTGAATTGGTTATGGAGCATATGGGCGGTCCTGTGAGGGATGCAAACGACATGCTAACAAAATGGATGGAGAAAAGCACCGACTTACGAACCACACAACAGACAAGTTTGTTACCAATTGGTTGCATAAGAGTAGGGTTGTCTCGGCATCGGGCTCTACTGTTTAAGGTTAGTTTATCTGTTCTTCGCTTTTGGCAACTCTTGGTGGTATTGTTTTTCCCTGTCATGAGTTACTTTATAGCTGCTTCTGGGATGAATGTGCATTCTGGAACCCAGTATACATCACATAAAAATTATTGCTTTGTTTTGGCGAAGGCCTTTGAAGGAGTTGATGTTATTGTGGCAGTATTATAGATGGGTACAATTTCATAATTACCAACAAAGGTATAACCTTAGTGGATTTCTGCACATTGACATGTAACTTGTAAGCTTAAAAAGAGTTTCTGGAACTGGATAGAAATACCATTGCATGCCAAAATCATTGTAGCATGTAAGCATGCAACTGGAATTTAGTTCAGGAGAAAGTTATCTTAAGGTTCCTTGATGGATGATTGTTTTTGCTGGGTTCCTAGAGTTGTATGGATGCATCACCTTGTGAAGAAAAGGTGTGTGTCATGCCTTCAATTTTCAAGAAAAAAAATGAGCTAAGTTTTGTTAGATAGGCATTATTGTAGCACTAGAGTCTAAAAACTATTGTTCGATGAACTTGTCAGTAAGGGAACTTTTTCCTGATGTGGTCAGTGGCGCTCTATTTATATATATATTTTTTCAATAATCATATGGGATGGTGTCTAAAAAGAAAGTCCCGTTTTGCCTTTAGGATATATTGGTAAGACTTATTGCCTTATTGATCCTCAATCCTATCTGGTTACCACAACATCACAATGCAGGTTCTTGCAGATAATGTTGGCATTCCTTGCAGGCTGGTTAAAGGGAGTCACTACACTGGTGTGGATGACGATGCTGTCAACATAATAAAGTTTGATGCAAGGTTTATATTACTTACATTTATTGATCTTTCTATTCATTAAGTAACAAGGTGGAGGCATATATTGCCTATAACTTCTATAATCTTTGTACTTGAAAAACTAGATTGGTATTTACTTTAAGAATGAAGCTATTGAGAAGTATAACCTTTCGCTTACAGTATCTAAATTTTGACTTGATTTTCTGTTTGGCCCATGCAAACTTTTCTTGAACTTTTTCACTGCTCGTTCCTGTTTCTTATAGACTCATACCCATGTTTATATTGCTAGCATTGTTGTTTACATTCACAATCATATCTTTTGTCTTGAAGCTATGGGAGCAGACCATGCATTTCTAGACACTTCATATATACTCATAAACAGAGGCAATAACTAAGGGACATAAGAGTAGAGCTGAATTCTCTTGGGTCTGGAAGAAGTCCTTTTCTTGGTTCTAGTTTAAACTTAAGCTGCAGTTTGAAAATTTCTACATGATAATATTATTTGGTTTCATTTTGTAAAAACTTTGCTGATGATGCAGTTTTGGTCCTTGATCATAAGAAAATCTTTTACTTGTTTCCATTTTTATAAATAATTGGCCAAACAGGCCTGTATGTCGTAAACTACAGCCACCACATTGCGGCATGGATATTTTCCACCTTGGCATTTCATGCCTTGATGTATTAGGGATCTAAATGGTACTATTTTGCTTTCTTAGATTTATTCTGGTAATCTTAAATAAATTGACTGGAAATATGGCTGCTACATGTAGTCTATATATATTTTCTATTAAAATTGCCATTTCAGTCATTAACTTATAGATGTGTTACAGTGCTAATTGTAATGCTAATCTTCTTTATTAGGGAATTCTTGGTTGATCTTATGGCTGCTCCGGGCACTTTAATTCCAGCAGATGTACTTAGTTTAAAGGACACTTCTTACAAGCCAAAAGCAAGTAGGGCTGTGAGCCCTTCGACAAGCAAACCAGAGGATGACCTTTTCAAAGTTGAGCGATTACGTGAGGTGCATAACAATGGAAATGAAATTCCACTCTTGGATATGAATAAGGTGCATGATAAAAGATTAAGATATGAAAAATCAATTGTGATTCCTTCAGTTCGAAGTGATCATAATGGAGAATCATCTACAACTAGTGGATGTACTTCTATGGGAAATACGAGTTTGTGTATGCAAGACCAAGCTGATCAGTTTACATCTTCTACCAGTGCAACTTGCTCAAAGCAAAAAGCGATTGTTGTTGCTGAAACAGATGGTGATAATATGGGAAAAGGAAAGGTCAATACAGCATTTAATCCACAAGATTCTGTAGGCTCAACAAATCTTTTTGCTGAGCTGAATCCTTTCCAGGTAATTGGAGTTGACAAAGGTGCTCCACATTTCAAAACTACCGACATTACAAATAGTGGATATCAAAGGTGCGGGGAAAAAGTTGCTCTGGGTCCTGGAAGGTCCCAAGTTCCATTGGTTTGGAAAGGACGTTCTGCATGCAATGAAGTTCCTAATACGAAGCATAATAATTTTGTGGAGGAGTCAATTCCGCAGAGGAATTTTGTACTGAAGTCACCATCTCCAAAAATGCCCAACTTAGCTGCAAAAGTATATTCTGGAGGTTTAATTTCTGGTTCTTCTGTTATTTCAAACTCTAGCGGGGCAGTTTCTTCTGAAAATCAAACTAGTGATGCTTCTCTAAATATGGGCCATTCTTCCTCGGACTATATTAAATCAGGTATCGCTTCAGGGAAGAACCTTAATCATGAAGTACACAGACACCGTCTTGATGTTCAAAAAGATCATTCACTTGTCTCCGAAAAATATCTAATAGATGACCATGCGTGTCAACTAGTTTTGAAAAACCGCCAGTCACATGAACTGAAGGGACATGGGAAACATCTTAAGGAGAAACATGATCCAAAAAATTGCTCTCGTGATAGATATATGGAAACAAGTATTAGCTCAATTGAGCAAGGATCTTCAAGTTCACAAGCCAGGCCAAGTCAGTTTGATCCAATGCTAGATGATGTGGCTGAATGCGAAATCCCATGGGAAGACCTAGTAATTGGAGAGAGGATTGGATTAGGTACTTCTTGAACCTTTTGCAAAAATTTGAACTTATTCTGTTCTAAAAAAAACTCATGCATAGTTTTTAAATGGAAAGCTTCTACAGAACATTTGTGGGCTCTCTTTTCCAGTTGGTTTAGCAATGTACATTTTGTTTTCTTACTAATTTAGCTTTTGGTAAAAGCTTTTCTCCGTAGTTCATGTTTTAAGAATTGATGACTTGTAACTTTTGATTTTTTCCTCCCTCATGAATAGGTTCATACGGAGAAGTATATCGTGCAGATTGGAATGGAACGGTGAGTTGTTTTTTGTGGCACAACAGTACTAATTTTCACAAATAGCCTGTGCTTAAAGCAGAAAAAAAATTTCGAGTGAAGTCTAAAAACCAATCATATCAAATTTTGTTTGGAAAGATGGGAACTTTCATTGTGTTAATCAGTTTGTTTTACTTTATTTTTGTTATTTTTATCAATTTTGCTATTGTTAATCTGGGCTTTTGAAGAATTTTTCTTAGTATTGCCAAAAACTGGGCCTAATCAAACACTGCGTAAGGTGTTCTACAAAAAAAAATTTATCATAAAGGCTAAGCATCCAAACTTCTCTGGCACCACGAACTTCATCAATATCCAACTCATGTGCAAGATGAGAATTAACCTGTATAAGGCGGATCTTCTCCTCCAAAGCTGCATTAAGTTTTCAAGAAGTTAATTCATGAGCCTGACGAAACAGACCTGCCCAGTAGCCTGGTTGTCTCTTTGTAGCAGATTCAGGAGTTTTGGGAGTCTGAGGGAGTCAGGTTTCAGTGGAGACAAGGAGGGGGAAGGGGAAGAGGGAGAGGAAGAAGGAGATGGGCTGGAGCTATGATGAACAATTAGGACATTGATGAGTTGCTTCACTGCAACCTGCTAAAAAATGGACATATGATAGAGATTTTTTTTCTGGAACCCATTCACACCCCAGGCAGGGAAGACTCACTAGTGAAAGCATGTTCTCTTTTCCTTCAAATAGGAAGCATTCAATATGGGTTATGGTCAGATTTAGTTTAGTTGGTAAATAAGGCTTTTGTGAGATAGGGATAGAGAGAAGTTTTGAAAAGACTGGTACCTTTTAGCAGTCTATCATTTGCGAACAGTTAGTTGAGATTTTTAATAGGGATGTGAACACTATGGCTTAAGTCATGCTTATAAATGTGTCAGTTGACATTTATTTGTTATTGTGTTTAGTTGTGTATACTCCAAGCACAGAAACAAGCAAATGTTGCTTAGATTATTGAGTTTGGTGTATTAAATAACATGCATGTGGTTGGTTTTTAATACAGGAAGTAGCTGTGAAGAAGTTCCTAGACCAGGACTTTTATGGGGATGCTTTGGATGAATTCCGAAGTGAAGTATGTGAAAAAGAATTCTGAAACTCATTGTTTCTCATGCTTGCTTGCTGAATTTTGAACCTAAAATGGAAATGGGTAACTTTACTAATTTGTTGTCTAGGTTCGGATAATGCGCAGGTTGCGTCATCCAAACGTTGTCCTTTTCATGGGTGCTGTAACTCGTCCTCCTAACTTGTCTATTGTTTCAGAGTTTCTTCCAAGGTAATACATAGGTTCTTTCTTTTTTATGTGCAGGACAGGAACTTGTATTGAATAATTTAACTTTATATGGCTAAATTGTTTTGATTGGTCATTGAAATTTACAACTGATATCCATTTAATGTTTGATCTCTTTTTTTATTTTCTTAATGAGAAATGCTCATTAAGTGAATGTTACACATCTGGCCTGTAGCTTGAATGTTATGATGATCCCTCCAATTGGAATGACCTTGTTTTGTTTTAGATGTTATATAAGATCAATTTGGTTCACTTTGCTTATCTTAAGCAAGTGGACTGCGATGCATAGTAGAACTATACATGTTCCTTTTCTACATATGTTGAATGAAAGCATTTTACAAGACATGTGGTGATCATACTGTGTTTTTTACTTCTGCTGATCAATTATATAATTCCTATTTATGTTATACTTAGTCTTCAAATTTAATTGCTAAAATGCTTGTCATTTCAATTGGTTGCTAAGTTTGCCACCTTGCACTTGATGCAATTGTCCTTTGTTTTTGCGTTGTTCAGTTGGTTTTATTATCGCTTATTTACTCATGTTAATCCTACACTAGTGTGCTTGATCTCCATAGGCAACTTAATATTTTCACAATTTATTTAGGACTCCAGTAACTATGCTCTTTTTTATCATGTGCTTTTGTTCATTTATTTGCTTATAGGTTCAGTGATTGAAATCTTCTCAGCGAGGGTTGAAAAATCTTTGTGATGTAGATGTGGTGCTATGCTAGGCACGAACACAACTATTTCATATTGTTTGGTGATTTTATTTTGGCACACCATGGTTTAAGTTTTTCTTGGCACATGTATGCCCTCAACTATATCTGTGAAATACAAACTCAAACTGGCATTCTAGCTAACTAAGATTTTTTAATGCGGCCAAGTTGTTTTACTGATGGGTCAAAGTTGGTTCCATTCGGAATAACTTGGGCTAGCCAAGTTGTGAATCGCTTTTTTGGAAAAAATTCATTGTGAGTTTCCTTTCTATGAAGGAAACTATTGAGCCTTTCTATGAAGAAAACATATGCTTAATGTGAACCTGACTTGACCTGACAGCAGCTGAAAGTTTCTTAAATTGGACCCAAGCCATCATCCCATCGGTCATATCAAATGGATCGGATCCCGGGTATTGAGTTGACAGCAACATTGCTATCACTACTGGTTATGGTATCTGTGCTGATCTTAGCATAAGTCAACATTGTGCATAAGTGTTGTCAGAAAATAAACATGGCAAGCCATCTCATGTTGGTACCAGAACATCATGGTACATCTACACAAGATGGCCAAAATTCTCAAAAACTCAAAATCCTGCTTAGAATTGTTGTTTTGACTATTTCTTAGATCTATTCTTAAATATTGTCATATGCAACTTGTTCTGGTGAAATTTTCCTTTTTGATTATTTCAGATGTTCTTATTCTTTGCATCAAACAAATCAATATCTCAAAATGTCTTGCTAAACTCTTGTAGAGACATCTCTGTTTCATTGAGTGAACACCAAGCTAGAAAAGATGAGGACAGTTAGGAGAGTTTGGATGAAGCAATTTTCTTGACAAATGAATTGTTTTGAAATTGTATATGCTTGTTTCTTTTAATGCTACATATTCTCAGTGCAGCTAATATTTCTTCTAGTTAGTTTTAAGATTATTTCTTTTCAGGTAAAGCAAATTCGGTGCTGGAAGTTCATTTTCTTTAAAACATCACTTTATCAGCTTTAGTTGAGATTTACTCTTGCATATGTTTTCCTTGATTTTTTTGTTTAAACAATAATATGACTCTTTTGAAATTGAAATTTCAGAGGCAGCTTGTACAGGATTCTTCATCGTCCTAATTGTCAAATTGACGAGAAACGAAGGATAAAAATGGCCCTTGATGTGGTACAACTGCTGAATATTTGCATTTCAATTGTCTTGTTTGCATAAATTCTGTAGTTCTTTTAATGATTTTTGCCCCTTAGGCTAGGGGAATGAATTGCTTGCACACCAGTGTACCTACCATTGTCCACCGGGATCTTAAATCGCCTAATTTATTGGTCGACAAGAATTGGACTGTTAAGGTATGCAATAGTCTTATAACCATATTCTCATTTGTAATTATCTACAAAATTATGGTGGCTAATTTTCACTAATTTAAATGGCTCAAGTGTATCACCAAATGAATGGGTTCAAAAAACTAAAACTGTTGCTCTGTTCATGTTCTTTGTCGACAAATATTCATGAGCAACTTGGTCATCACAAACTGTGGTGGTTATGTTTACTCTTTCATGTTCTTATTCTGAAATATTGCTTGTTGCATTTGTTATCTTCATTGGCAGATTATTTATTGTCATAACTTAGTCCACCTTAAATCTTGTTATTAACTTTGTCCACCTTAATGCAAGCTTAGATATCATCAAAATCCTAGACAGAATTCTAAATAAATTAGATAAATAAGAACCTTTAAACCACAGATGGGGCTTTAAATACCATAGCTAAATGAGTATCTTTCTCATGTGAAAAATATGTTGCTTGTAGAAATTAGTTCAGCCACATGACATGGAATAACAGCATTTGAATCTCAAAATTTCAGGTTTGTGATTTTGGGCTGTCACGCTTGAAGCATAGTACATTTCTATCATCGAAATCCACAGCTGGAACTGTAAGAAACTTTTATCTTTGTTGCTTTGCTTATGACTTTTAAAACTAATATTTGAATTATCATATCCAAACAATCTCCAACAGTAGAATGTCATAAGATAAATATGCATAAGCGAAGGACACAGTTCACCACGTGCTGCATTTCTCTGTGAAACAAATGAGATATACCTGTGATTGACAGCAGTTGGATATCATGATAAGAGGCAAAAGTAACTAAGGAGGCACTTGTAGATGCTCTTTTACTTAACAATTCGTTATTAATTACTATTATTACCTCTGTTTCCTTACTTTTTTGTTGTTTTGATCTGATAGCCTGAGTGGATGGCACCAGAGGTGTTGCGCAATGAAAATTCCAATGAAAAGTGAGTTTCCTTGTCTAATATTGTCAAATTAATACATGCTGCAGCTTTAGTTGGTACCTTTATCACAGATTCTGCAAGAAGCATTATGTAATAAAAATTACTTTCCCATATCTTGAGCCACAACTCAGTGATCTTTTGCTTTTGAATAACCAGTTCATCATTTGCTCTTGAATAACCAGTGCATTGCAAATGCATATAGATCAATTCCATCTGCACTGGTCTAAAGAAGAGATGAAATTAAATTTTGGCCATACGATCCCGTTCTTAATTCTTGGCAAGTATGATTATGTGGACACAATTAGTTTGTAGCCTGACCTAAAGTACCTATTCTCTTGGGTCAAGATGCAAGATCTGCCAAGGAAGTGGTATCAAGGCTTTGTCAAAAGTAGCTTAAATCAATGACAAAGCAACATATATGTATCCCATGACAAGTGTGGGATCAAGCAAAGTTGTAATCCATCTTCTTAATAGATTTTGGACACATTCCAATCAAACTACCATTATGATTCATGGAATCATAGCTTGAGGGTAAGTAGATCTCAGAGAGAGAGACAGAGAGATCGATTGGACCATTTGAAATTGGTTGGCTCTGTGTATCATTCCATGTCTATATCGGTTGGTACATATATATTTTTTTTCATTTACAAATTCTTGCATAACCATGAAATTTTCATTTGGTTGGTACATCGACAACCAATTTCGAGCAATCCAGTTTGATTAGATTAAAAAGTCTATTTTTTTTTGTTTAATCTTAATAAACCCTTAATACTTTAGGGCTCGTGAATGTAAGCCCTCTATTCATGAGCCCGCGAGCCCTCTCCTCCTCCATGATTCCATCGCCATCCCCACCACCGCTATCTCCTGCTCATCCACTTGCCATGTGCTTGTTGCCTCTTTTCAAGTACTTCTCTTCCTTTGCCTCCTCTTCTTCCTTCGTCTCCTCCCCTTCTTCCTCCTTTCTGGCACATTGGTGTGGTACATTTTGGCATAAGGATTCATCTCGGTTCGGCCATGGACTAATACCCAAAATTGCAGTTCCTGAGTGTGACATTGTTGCAATGTCATGGTAGGTGATTGAACATCTTGATGGATCATCACTGTATGTGTGAAGCTTTTGAACTTTAAATAGGTAGTGTGGGTGCCTGCAGACTGTTGGAATATATGCTAGTCTTACCATGGTGGACTATTGGTGATCATTCTTTCAGGTGGTAGTTCTTTAACCCTTACTGCAAATATGGGAATGGAGAATATTCCTTTTCTTCTTATGGAAGATTTTCAGAGTAATCTGTTCCTAGTGTAATTCAAAGGTGGAGACATAAAGTTTAACAACTTTTATAAAATATGTTGACATAATTACAGAATAAGCCTAAATCTAAATCCCAAGTATTAAGTGGATACATGATGGTCTATTAAAGTAGTCATACTAAGAGCCATCAAATCACTTAATGTTTCTTATAAAGCTTTCTATACCTTTAATTAATATAAAAAATTTGCCTCTTCTAATTGATGCATGTAGTTCTTTTGACTTAATGATAAAATAAACCATGTGGTACTTAATCAAGTTCTGTGTCAGTTTTGGTGTAGCAGATATATTGTAGGAAATGATTCTTGTATTGGTTCTCCAACCATCCACCTCAATCATGTAATCAATGTGGAATTTTGTAGATGCGATGTCTATAGTTTTGGAGTAATCCTGTGGGAACTTGCAACGTTGAGGATGCCATGGAGTGGAATGAACCCAATGCAAGTGGTTGGTGCTGTTGGGTTTCAGGAACGACGACTTGACATTCCAAAAGAAGTTGATCCCCTGGTTGCAAGCATCATTTGGGAATGCTGCCAAACGTAAGCATCAAACTTGAAAATCATATTCCAACCTTATTTTGTTGACCACTAATGTTCTTGAAGATCATGAAACCATGCGTTAATTTTAATGCTTATCTTTATATTACTACCAGTAGCCTAGAACTATTTTTCTTTCAGTGGATTGATATGATCCTATTATAAGATGTTTCCATAATGCTGTGGTATGGATTTTGTAATCCATTCTGTCCCATTTATCTTAACTACTTTGAAACACTGCAAACTGAATGGTTTTTCTTGCCAGGGATTTAAGCCTTCTGTCCCATATAGTTTAACCACATAAATTTCAAGCTTGGTCTGAACGGTTTCTCTTGCCAGGGACCCAAACCTGCGCCCTTCATTTGCGCAACTGACAACTGCTCTGAGGTCCTTACAGCGGCTTGTCATCCCTTCATACCAGGAAACACACAGCCCTCCGGTGGCACAAGAGATATCTGTAAACCTGACACCTTGAGCTCTTAAGAACTGTGCATAAGTATATTGCGTAACCTCAAGAGTTGGATTTGGCCATAATCGGCAGCCAGTCCAAAGCTTCTTTTCCATTTTTTTGGCAATCATTGTAAAGTGGATCATGTTTATAGCAATGCCAAGTCGAAAACCTTGTGTTTTGTAAATGGAACTACCATCTATTTTTCTTTCTTTTTTTTCCTCTGTTCCCATGTCTGCCTAGCCGGAAACCGGCCAGCCGTAGAGGGAAACACCAAACAACGGATACTTTATTCAATAGCGCCCTTGGTTGGAATGTAATCGTATCTGTACTCTTTTTACGATAAAACTGTGACATCATTTACAATGCAAACTTTGTGCTTTCTTGCATTGCTTACTGTATTAGTTAGCATTGATTTTAAACAGACGACTGAAGTATGTTGACATCACATACAGAGGAAAAAAGATCATACTTTTCAGTTCTTGGAATCCGTTTCCATATTACCAAGTGTAAAAGTTTGATGATTCGATGCTGAAGGAAATATGTTCTGTTTCCGCTGGTTAATGAATTTTGCTTTTGTGAGACTTGTTGATGTGTAGCAATGTAAAGACAAATTGTTTTCATATCATGGATGATGTTGAACCAGAAAAGATTAGCCAAAGAGTTCTTTTCTACCAATCGTGAAAATGAACGACTACTTCTCTTTTTATCGGATGATTACACATTATACCTCGGATCCAATTTTCTTGTTTCAGTGGCATTTACTGTTTGATGAGAATAGTATTACAGAATCATTTTGTAGAATTACTTTCGTACATCTCTGAAGAATTTGTAGATAATTTTTTGTAAAACAATTACTTTTCTGTTTTCGCTTGCGTTGAGCTCATGAAATGATTCAGTTCGAGTCGAGACTAATTTACGGAAAAGAAACTAATCTTAAGGAAAAGATAGAGAAATTGCCGATATCATTTGAAACCAAAATCCTAAAGCTTCGGTGAGACTACATCTTCCGTGCAGGGAAGAGAATCCTCGACCGTCGGCTACCGGAGGACTGCAACTCTGGTCGCTTCGTCGGCCGCCTGCGACGGGCTCACCGGGTTCCCAGGCGACGAGGCCGATGGCTTGTCCACCGACCTCCGCCGCCGCCACAGCATCCGCCTCATCCCGTCAACTACGTCTATTGCTGGGTTAGAGTGAGGCCTCCTACGGAACGACGCATGCGCCATCACAGCCTCCTCCAATCCTCCATAACCCTTCTTCCTCCTCCCATTCCCCTTCCCCGCCTCATCTCTCACCGCCTCCGAACACAGCCCACACAGCCACTTCCCACCGAAGTCGGCCTTCACCCTGCTGATGTACTCCTCAGTGCAGTCCTCCTCCAGCCCGCAGCACTCGCACTTGGCAGACTCCGTTTCCATGATCATGTGAGCTGGATTGGTGGAAGCGATGGAGGTGGAGACAACTGCTATATACTGATGAGAGACTCCATGACAGCCACCAGCCTTAAATTACTCCTTGTTCTTAGGCACAGTGAGTGAAGGTGGAAACAAGACAAGACCTGTTGGCCTTTTCATGCATTCATCTTCTTACAAAATATGGAGCTAACACATTGCTAATATAAAATTCTTTTGTACATAAATGTACTTTGACAGGACCTTCAGCTATTCCACGAAAATTTGCATGTCAACTGAGGACTCCTCGAATCAACCTTGCAAGTAAAGTCGCAATGACTCTGGATTGAACTCAACCACAAAATGAAGCTACCAGAGAGAATGGTTCCTGTACCAAGATTCAGCATTAGGAAGATTACCAAGTCTAAAGATCACGGTTGAAGGTACGATAATATTTAGTTCCTTATTAGTTGAAGAGATGATTTCTAGGAGAGGTTAATAATATGATCATTATTTTTTATCGATCGAGATTCAACATATGAAGTACAATTAATGTCTAATAGATGTCATATTAGCATTTGATGCCTACAACAAACTAACATATATTAATTTGATTGTTAGAAGGATTTTGTCATATGCAATCCTAACGCAATCTTTACATGAAATAGAATACAAACAAATTCTTATCTCGAGTTGTAATCCCATCTACTAAAAGATTTCTTTACTTTTTTCATGTATGAAAACTCAAAAATTGAATGGAGTTGGATCAATTTCATTATTCATTTGATAACTAAAATTTCCAAGAGAAGGAAATGAAAGCAGCACAAACAAAACATAACATATATTTATCACTGTTATCAGAGAAATATGACATGCTGTTGACCCCCTAG